>NC_134689.1:282477689-282830189 GCF_050947455.1 Rhinoderma darwinii | reverse complement strand
CCCATGCCCAGCCAGAGTTCCAGGGTGATTGGTGGTAGGTCCCGGTGGGGGGCAGCGGGAGCAACCTGCATCCTCATGCCCAGCCAGAGTTCCAGGGTGATTGGTGGTAGGTCCCGGTGGGGGGGCAGCGGGAGAAACCTACATCCCCATGCCCAGCCAGAGTTCCAGGGTGATTGGTGGTAGGTCCCGGTGGGGGGGCAGCGGGAGAAACCTACATCCCCATGCCCAGCCAGAGTTCCAGGGTGATTGGTGGTAGGTCCCGGTGGGGGGCAGCGGGAGCAACCTGCATCCTCATGCCCAGCCAGAGTTCCAGGGTGATTGGTGGTAGGTCCCGGTGGGGGGGCAGCGGGAGAAACCTACATCCCCATGCCCAGCCAGAGTTCCAGGGTGATTGGTGGTAGGTCCCGGTGGGGGGGCAGCGGGAGAAACCTACATCCCCATGCCCAGCCAGAGTTCCAGGGTGATTGGTGGTAGGTCCCGGTGGGGGGCAGCGGGAGCAACCTGCATCCTCATGCCCAGCCAGAGTTCCAGGGTGATTGGTGGTAGGTCCCGGTGGGGGGGCAGCGGGAGAAACCTACATCCCCATGCCCAGCCAGAGTTCCAGGGTGATTGGTGGTAGGTCCCGGTGGGGGGGCAGCGGGAGAAACCTACATCCCCATGCCCAGCCAGAGTTCCAGGGTGATTGGTGGTAGGTCCCGGTGGGGGGCAGCGGGAGCAACCTGCATCCTCATGCCCAGCCAGAGTTCCAGGGTGATTGGTGGTAGGTCCCGGTGGGGGGGCAGCGGGAGAAACCTACATCCCCATGCCCAGCCAGAGTTCCAGGGTGATTGGTGGTAGGTCCCGGTGGGGGGGCAGCGGGAGAAACCTACATCCCCATGCCCAGCCAGAGTTCCAGGGTGATTGGTGGTAGGTCCCGGTGGGGGGGCAGCGGGAGAAACCTACATCCCCATGCCCAGCCAGAGTTCCAGGGTGATTGGTGGTAGGTCCCGGTGGGGGGCAGCGGGAGCAACCTGCATCCTCATGCCCAGCCAGAGTTCCAGGGTGATTGGTGGTAGGTCCCGGTGGGGGGCAGCGGGAGCAACCTGCATCCTCATGCCCAGCCAGAGTTCCAGGGTGATTGGTGGTAGGTCCCGGTGGGGGGGCAGCGGGAGAAACCTACATCCCCATGCCCAGCCAGAGTTCCAGGGTGATTGGTGGTAGGTCCCGGTGGGGGGGCAGCGGGAGAAACCTACATCCCCATGCCCAGCCAGAGTTCCAGGGTGATTGGTGGTAGGTCCCGGTGGGGGCCAGCGGGAGAAACCTACATCCCCATGCCCAGCCAGAGTTCCAGGGTGATTGGTGGTAGGTCCCGGTGGGGGCCAGCGGGAGCAACCTGCATCCTCATGCCCAGCCAGAGTTCCAGGGTGATTGGTGGTAGGTCCCGGTGGGGGGGCAGCGGGAGAAACCTACATCCCCATGCCCAGCCAGAGTTCCAGGGTGATTGGTGGTAGGTCCCGGTGGGGGGGCAGCGGGAGAAACCTACATCCCCATGCCCAGCCAGAGTTCCAGGGTGATTGGTGGTAGGTCCCGGTGGGGGGCAGCGGGAGCAACCTGCATCCTCATGCCCAGCCAGAGTTCCAGGGTGATTGGTGGTAGGTCCCGGTGGGGGGGCAGCAGGAGAAACCTACATCCCCATGCCCAGCCAGAGTTCCAGGGTGATTGGTGGTAGGTCCCGGTGGGGGGGCAGCGGGAGAAACCTACATCCCCATGCCCAGCCAGAGTTCCAGGGTGATTGGTGGTAGGTCCCGGTGGGGGCCAGCGGGAGAAACCTACATCCCCATGCCCAGCCAGAGTTCCAGGGTGATTGGTGGTAGGTCCCGGTGGGGGCCAGCGGGAGCAACCTGCATCCTCATGCCCAGCCAGAGTTCCAGGGTGATTGGTGGTAGGTCCCGGTGGGGGGGCAGCGGGAGAAACCTACATCCCCATGCCCAGCCAGAGTTCCAGGGTGATTGGTGGTAGGTCCCGGTGGGGGGGCAGCGGGAGCAACCTACATCCCCATGCCCAGCCAGAGTTCCAGGGTGATTGGTGGTAGGTCCCGGTGGGGTGGAAGGGGAGCAGCGGGAGCAACCTGCATCTCCATGCCCAGACAGAGTTCCAGGGTGATTGCAGGTAGGTCCCGGTGGGGGGGCAGCGGGAGCAACTTGCATCCCCATGCCCATCCAGAGTTCCAGGATGATTGCAGGTAGGTCCCGGTGGGGTGGAAGGGGGTCAGCGGGAGCAACTTGCATCCCCATGCCCAGCCAGAGAACCAGGGTGATTGCTGGTAGGTCCCGGTGGGGTGGAAGGGGGGGCAGCGGGACCAACCTGTGTCCCTATGCCCAGCCAGAGTTCCAGAGTGATTGCAGGTAGGTCCCGGTGGGGTGGAAGGGGGTCAGCGGGAGCAAACCGCATCCCCATGCCCAGCCAGAGTTCCAGGGTGATTGCAGGTAGGTCCCGGTGGGGTGGAAGGGGGGGCAGCGGGACCAACCTGTGTCCCTATGCCCAGCCAGAGTTCCAGAGTGATTGCAGGTAGGTCCCGGTGGGGAGGAAGGGGGTCAGCGGGAGCAACTTGCATCCCCATGCCCAGCCAGAGTTCCAGGGTGATTGCAGGTAGGTCCCGGTGGGGTGGAAGGGGGGGCAGCGGGACCAACCTGTGTCCCTATGCCCAGCCAGAGTTCCAGAGTGATTGCAGGTAGGTCCCGGTGGGGTGGAAGGGGGTCAGCGGGAGCAACTTGCATCCCCATGCCCAGCCAGAGAACCAGGGTGATTGCTGGTAGGTCCCGGTGGGGTGGAAGGGGGGGCAGCGGGACCAACCTGTGTCCCTATGCCCAGCCAGAGTTCCAGAGTGATTGCAGGTAGGTCCCGGTGGGGTGGAAGGGGGTCAGCGGGAGCAAACCGCATCCCCATGCCCAGCCAGAGTTCCAGGGTGATTGCAGGTAGGTCCCGGTGGGGTGGAAGGGGGGGCAGCGGGACCAACCTGTGTCCCTATGCCCAGCCAGAGTTCCAGAGTGATTGCAGGTAGGTCCCGGTGGGGAGGAAGGGGGTCAGCGGGAGCAACTTGCATCCCCATGCCCAGCCAGAGTTCCAGGGTGATTGCAGGTAGGTCCCGGTGGGGTGGAAGGGGGGGCAGCGGGACCAACCTGTGTCCCTATGCCCAGCCAGAGTTCCAGAGTGATTGCAGGTAGGTCCCGGTGGGGTGGAAGGGGGTCAGCGGGAGCAACTTGCATCCCCATGCCCAGCCAGAGAACCAGGGTGATTGCTGGTAGGTCCCGGTGGGGTGGAAGGGGGGGCAGCGGGACCAACCTGTGTCCCTATGCCCAGCCAGAGTTCCAGAGTGATTGCAGGTAGGTCCCGGTGGGGAGGAAGGGGGTCAGCGGGAGCAACTTGCATCCCCATGCCCAGCCAGAGTTCCAGGGTGATTGCAGGTAGGTCCCGGTGGGGTGGAAGGGGGGGCAGCGGGACCAACCTGTGTCCCTATGCCCAGCCAGAGTTCCAGAGTGATTGCAGGTAGGTCCCGGTGGGGTGGAAGGGGGTCAGCGGGAGCAAACCGCATCCCCATGCCCAGCCAGAGTTCCAGGGTGATTGCAGGTAGGTCCCGGTGGGGTGGAAGGGGGGGCAGCGGGACCAACCTGTGTCCCTATGCCCAGCCAGAGTTCCAGAGTGATTGCAGGTAGGTCCCGGTGGGGTGGAAGGGGGTCAGCGGGAGCAAACTGCATCCCCATGCCCAGCCAGAGTTCCAGGGTGATTGCAGGTAGGTCCCGGTGGGGTGGAAGGGGGTCAGCGGGAGCAACTTGCATCCCCATGCCCAGCCAGAGAACCAGGGTGATTGCTGGTAGGTCCCGGTGGGGTGGAAGGGGGGGCAGCGGGACCAACCTGTGTCCCTATGCCCAGCCAGAGTTCCAGAGTGATTGCAGGTAGGTCCCGGTGGGGAGGAAGGGGGTCAGCGGGAGCAACTTGCATCCCCATGCCCAGCCAGAGTTCCAGGGTGATTGCAGGTAGGTCCCGGTGGGGTGGAAGGGGGGGCAGCGGGACCAACCTGTGTCCCTATGCCCAGCCAGAGTTCCAGAGTGATTGCAGGTAGGTCCCGGTGGGGTGGAAGGGGGTCAGCGGGAGCAAACCGCATCCCCATGCCCAGCCAGAGTTCCAGGGTGATTGCAGGTAGGTCCCGGTGGGGTGGAAGGGGGGGCAGCGGGACCAACCTGTGTCCCTATGCCCAGCCAGAGTTCCAGAGTGATTGCAGGTAGGTCCCGGTGGGGTGGAAGGGGGTCAGCGGGAGCAAACTGCATCCCCATGCCCAGCCAGAGTTCCAGGGTGATTGCAGGTAGGTCCCGGTGGGGTGGAAGGGGGGGCAGCGGGACCAACCTGTGTCCCTATGCCCAGCCAGAGTTCCAGAGTGATTGCAGGTAGGTCCCGGTGGGGTGGAAGGGGGGGCAGCGGGACCAACCTGTGTCCCTATGCCCAGCCAGAGTTCCAGAGTGATTGCAGGTAGGTCCCGGTGGGGTGGAAGGGGGTCAGCGGGAGCAACTTGCATCCCCATGCCCAGCCAGAGAACCAGGGTGATTGCTGGTAGGTCCCGGTGGGGTGGAAGGGGGGGCAGCGGGACCAACCTGTGTCCCTATGCCCAGCCAGAGTTCCAGAGTGATTGCAGGTAGGTCCCGGTGGGGTGGAAGGGGGTCAGCGGGAGCAAACCGCATCCCCATGCCCAGCCAGAGTTCCAGGGTGATTGCAGGTAGGTCCCGGTGGGGTGGAAGGGGGGGCAGCGGGACCAACCTGTGTCCCTATGCCCAGCCAGAGTTCCAGAGTGATTGCAGGTAGGTCCCGGTGGGGTGGAAGGGGGTCAGCGGGAGCAAACTGCATCCCCATGCCCAGCCAGAGTTCCAGGGTGATTGCAGGTAGGTCCCGGTGGGGTGGAAGGGGGGGCAGCGGGACCAACCTGTGTCCCTATGCCCAGCCAGAGTTCCAGAGTGATTGCAGGTAGGTCCCGGTGGGGTGGAAGGGGGGGGCAGCGGGACCAACCTGTGTCCCTATGCCCAGCCAGAGTTCCAGAGTGATTGCAGGTAGGTCCCGGTGGGGTGGAAGGGGGTCAGCGGGAGCAACTTGCATCCCCATGCCCAGCCAGAGAACCAGGGTGATTGCTGGTAGGTCCCGGTGGGGTGGAAGGGGGGGCAGCGGGACCAACCTGTGTCCCTATGCCCAGCCAGAGTTCCAGAGTGATTGCAGGTAGGTCCCGGTGGGGTGGAAGTGGGTCAGCGGGAGCAAACTGCATCCCCATGCCCAGCCAGAGTTCCAGGGTGATTGCAGGTAGGTCCCGGTGGGGTGGAAGGGGGGGCAGCGGGACCAACCTGTGTCCCTATGCCCAGCCAGAGTTCCAGAGTGATTGCAGGTAGGTCCCGGTGGGGTGGAAGGGGGGGGCAGCGGGACCAACCTGTGTCCCTATGCCCAGCCAGAGTTCCAGAGTGATTGCAGGTAGGTCCCGGTGGGGTGGAAGGGGGTCAGCGGGAGCAACTTGCATCCCCATGCCCAGCCAGAGAACCAGGGTGATTGCTGGTAGGTCCCGGTGGGGTGGAAGGGGGGGCAGCGGGACCAACCTGTGTCCCTATGCCCAGCCAGAGTTCCAGAGTGATTGCAGGTAGGTCCCGGTGGGGTGGAAGTGGGTCAGCGGGAGCAAACCGCATCCCCATGCCCAGCCAGAGTTCCAGGGTGATTGCAGGTAGGTCCCGGTGGGGTGGAAGGGGGGGCAGCGGGACCAACCTGTGTCCCTATGCCCAGCCAGAGTTCCAGAGTGATTGCAGGTAGGTCCCGGTGGGGTGGAAGGGGGTCAGCGGGAGCAAACTGCATCCCCATGCCCAGCCAGAGTTCCAGGGTGATTGCAGGTAGGTCCCGGTGGGGTGGAAGGGGGGGCAGCGGGACCAACCTGTGTCCCTATGCCCAGCCAGAGTTCCAGAGTGATTGCAGGTAGGTCCCGGTGGGGTGGAAGGGGGGGGCAGCGGGACCAACCTGTGTCCCTATGCCCAGCCAGAGTTCCAGAGTGATTGCAGGTAGGTCCCGGTGGGGTGGAAGGGGGTCAGCGGGAGCAACTTGCATCCCCATGCCCAGCCAGAGAACCAGGGTGATTGCTGGTAGGTCCCGGTGGGGTGGAAGGGGGGGCAGCGGGACCAACCCGTGTCCCTATGCCCAGCCAGAGTTCCAGAGTGATTGCAGGTAGGTCCCGGTGGGGTGGAAGTGGGTCAGCGGGAGCAAACTGCATCCCCATGCCCAGCCAGAGTTCCAGGGTGATTGCAGGTAGGTCCCGGTGGGGTGGAAGGGGGGGCAGCGGGACCAACCTGTGTCCCTATGCCCAGCCAGAGTTCCAGAGTGATTGCAGGTAGGTCCCGGTGGGGTGGAAGGGGGGGGCAGCGGGACCAACCTGTGTCCCTATGCCCAGCCAGAGTTCCAGAGTGATTGCAGGTAGGTCCCGGTGGGGTGGAAGGGGGTCAGCGGGAGCAACTTGCATCCCCATGCCCAGCCAGAGAACCAGGGTGATTGCTGGTAGGTCCCGGTGGGGTGGAAGGGGGGGCAGCGGGACCAACCTGTGTCCCTATGCCCAGCCAGAGTTCCAGAGTGATTGCAGGTAGGTCCCGGTGGGGTGGAAGTGGGTCAGCGGGAGCAAACCGCATCCCCATGCCCAGCCAGAGTTCCAGGGTGATTGCAGGTAGGTCCCGGTGGGGTGGAAGGGGGGGCAGCGGGACCAACCTGTGTCCCTATGCCCAGCCAGAGTTCCAGAGTGATTGCAGGTAGGTCCCGGTGGGGTGGAAGGGGGGGGCAGCGGGACCAACCTGTGTCCCTATGCCCAGCCAGAGTTCCAGAGTGATTGCAGGTAGGTCCCGGTGGGGTGGAAGGGGGTCAGCGGGAGCAACTTGCATCCCCATGCCCAGCCAGAGAACCAGGGTGATTGCTGGTAGGTCCCGGTGGGGTGGAAGGGGGGGCAGCGGGACCAACCTGTGTCCCTATGCCCAGCCAGAGTTCCAGAGTGATTGCAGGTAGGTCCCGGTGGGGTGGAAGGGGGTCAGCGGGAGCAAACCGCATCCCCATGCCCAGCCAGAGTTCCAGGGTGATTGCAGGTAGGTCCCGGTGGGGTGGAAGGGGGGGCAGCGGGACCAACCTGTGTCCCTATGCCCAGCCAGAGTTCCAGAGTGATTGCAGGTAGGTCCCGGTGGGGTGGAAGGGGGTCAGCGGGAGCAACTTGCATCCCCATGCCCAGCCAGAGTTCCAGGGTGATTGCAGGTAGGTCCCGGTGGGGTGGAAGGGGGTCAGCTGGAGCAAACCGCATCCCCATGCCCAGCCAGAGTTCCAGGGTGATTGCAGGTAGGTCCCGGTGGGGTGGAAGGGGGGGCAGCGGGACCAACCTGTGTCCCTATGCCCAGCCAGAGTTCCAGAGTGATTGCAGGTAGGTCCCGGTGGGGTGGAAGGGGGTCAGCGGGAGCAACTTGCATCCCCATGCCCAGCCAGAGAACCAGGGTGATTGCTGGTAGGTAAGGAGATCCATTTGGTGACCAAACAGCAGTGAAAATAAAAAGGCCCAAATGTCAAAGAATGACACTTTTAATACTGAAAGTGAAACATTTAAAATCAAGTTAAAGTGGGGTATGTTCAGAAATGTCAGAGACGGTAATGAGCAGCAGAGGCAGGCCGGGGCAGAGTTCCAGGGCCAGGGGTGTGACGGCAGGCAGCGTAGGCCGGGGCAGAGTTCCAGGGCGGTGGGTGAGAGGACTAGGCCTCAATCCAAGGAGATCCATTTGGTGACCAAGCAGCAGTGAAAATAAAAAGGCCCAAATGTCAAAGAATGCCATTTCTGCTACTGAAAGTGAAACATTTAAAAGTGAAACATTTAAAATCAAGTTAAAGTGGGGTATGTTCAAAAATGTCAGAGGCGGTGGTGAACAGCAAGGGCAGGCCGGGGCAGAGTTCCAGGGCCAGGGGTGTGACGGCAGGCAGCGTAGGCCGGGGCAGAGTTCCAGGGCGGTGGGGAGAGGACTAGGCCTCAATCCAAGGAGATCCATTTGGTGACCAAGCAGCAGTGAAAATAAAAAGGCCCAAATGTCAAAGAATGCCATTTCTGCAACTGAAAGTGAAACATTTGAAAGTGACACATTTAAAATCAAGTTAAAGTGGGGTATGTTCAAAAATGTCAGAGGCGGTAGTGAACAGCAGAGGTAGGCCGGGGCAGAGTTCCAGGGCCAGGGGTGTCACGGCAGGCAGCGTAGGCCGGGGAAGAGTTCCAGGGCGGTGGGGAGAGGACTAGGCCTCAATCCAAGGGGATCCATTTGGTGACCAAGCAGCAGTGAAAATGAAAAGGCCCAAATGTCAAAGAATGCCATTTCTGCAACTGAAAGTGAAACATTTGAAAGTGACATATTTAAAATCAAGTTAAAGTGGGGTATGTTCAAAAATGTCAGAGGCGGTAGTGAACAGCAGAGGTAGGCCGGGGCAGAGTTCCAGGGCCAGGGGTGTCACGGCAGGCAGCGTAGGCCGGGGCAGAGTTCCAGGGCAGTGGGGAGAGGACTAGGCCTCGATCTAAGGAGATCCATTTGGTGACCAAACAGCAGTGAAAATAAAAAGGCCCAAATGTCAAAGAATGACATTTTTGATACTGAAAGTGAACCATTTAAAATCAAGTGAAAGTGGAGTACGTTCAAAAATGTCAGAGGCGGTGGTGAACAGCAGGGGCAGGCCGGGGCATAGTTCCAGGGCCAGAGTGTGACGGCAGCACAGGCCGGGGCAGAGCTCCAGGGCCAGAGTGTGACGGCAGGCAGCATAGGCCGGGGCACAGTTCCAGGGCCAGAGTGTGACGGCAGGCAGCGTAGGCCGGGGCAGAGTTCCAGGGCGGTGGGGAGAGGACTAGGCCTCGAGATAAGGTGATCCATTTGGTGACCAAGCAGCAGTGGAAATAAAAAGGCCCAAATTTCAAAGAATGACATTTTTGATACTGAAAGTGAAACATTTAAAATCAAGTTAAAGTGGGGTACGTTCAAAAATGTCAGAGGCGGTAATGAGCAGCAGAGGCAGGCCGTGGGCACAGTTCCAGGGCCAGAGTGTGACGGCAGCACAGGCCGGGGCAGAGTTCCAGGGCCAGAGTGTGACGGCAGGCAGCATAGGCCGGGGCACAGTTCCAGGGCCAGAGTGTGACGGCACGCAGCGTAGGCCGGGGCAGAGTTCCAGGGCGGTGGGGAGAGGACTAGGCCTCGAGATAAGGAGATCCATTTGGTGACCCAACAGCAGTGAAAATAAAAAGGCCCAAATGTCAAAGAATGACATTTCTGCTACTGAAAGTGACACATTTAAAATCAAGTGAAAGTGGGGTATGTTCAAAAAATGTCAGAGGCGGTAATGAGCAGCAGAGGCAGGCCGGGGCACAGTTCCAGGGCCAGAGTGTGACACTGTCCGCCGATAGATAACCCTTTGCACATTATCGTCATCATCATTATCAGCAGCAGTTGCTGTCAGCCAGCTCCAGAGTGTATGAGCGGCGTGTGCTGCCCATTGCAGCCCAGGGTAGAGGAGCCGTGTGCAAGCTGTGCATGCCCGGGGGCAACAGTGTATGAGCTCCTCAGCGCCAGCGGGGGGGGGGGGGGGGGGTCCCACTATGTCCCAAGCCGCCTGACATGTACTTCCGGTCGGCTAGGAGGTGGCATGTCAGCTGGGCTGTCAGCCAGCTCCAGAGTGTATGAGCGGTGTGTGCCTGCACCCGTGGGGGGGGGGGATACAGGAGCCATGGGGAAGCTGTGCAAGACCGGGGGCAGCCGTGTACGAGCTCCGCAGCGCCCCTTGTGGACTTCCAGGGCAAGAGCGGTATGAGCGGCAAAGTCATGCCGACCTCCTGGAAGTCCCCGTCGGCCTCGCTCGCGGGTCGGTCCCGCTGATTTTTCTACCTTCATAATAAAAAAATCTTTTTTTTTTTATGGCATTTTCGGAAGCCTCAAGCCCACCTGGAGTTGCACGAGCAAGGCCACGTCGGCGTCTCCTTCCGAAAGCGGCCGGGAGCCAGTTCCGAGTATGAGCGGCGTGTGCCTGCCTTTTGCACCCGTGGGGGGATAGAGGGGCCCCTGGGGAGCTTGTACATGCCGGCAGCTTCCTTGTGGGAGCTCCACAGCGCCCGCGGCGAGTCCCGTTGTGTCCAGCCGGCTGACAAGCACTTCCGGTCCGCGAAGGATGCATGTCAGCGGCGGTGTGCCCGCTCCGGGTATGAGCGGCGTGTGCCTGCCTATGGCATCCTTGGGGGGATAGAGGAGCCATGGGGAAGCCGTGCCAGCCCGGTTGCAGCCGTGTATGAGCTCCTCAGCGCCAGCCTCGGAGTTTGAGGGCTTTAGCGGTATGCACGGCCAACTCATGCCGACCTCCTGGAACTCCCCGTCGGCTTCGCTCGCGGGTCGGTCCCGCTGATTTTTCTACCTTCATAATAAAAAAATCTTTTTTTTTTTATGGCATTTTCGGAAGCCTCAAGCCCACCTGGAGTTGCACGAGCAAGGCCACGTCGGCGTCTCCTTCCGAAAGCGGCCGGGAGCCAGTTCCGAGTATGAGCGGCGTGTGCCTGCCTTTTGCACCCGTGGGGGGATAGAGGGGCCCCTGGGGAGCTTGTACATGCCGGCAGCTTCCTTGTGGGAGCTCCACAGCGCCCGCGGCGAGTCCCGTTGTGTCCAGCCGGCTGACAAGCACTTCCGGTCCGCGAAGGATGCATGTCAGCGGCGGTGTGCCCGCTCCGGGTATGAGCGGCGTGTGCCTGCCTATGGCATCCTTGGGGGGATAGAGGAGCCATGGGGAAGCCGTGCCAGCCCGGTTGCAGCCGTGTATGAGCTCCTCAGCGCCAGCCTCGGAGTTTGAGGGCTTTAGCGGTATGCACGGCCAACTCATGCCGACCTCCTGGAACTCCCCGTCGGCTTCGCTCGCGGGTCGGTCCCGCTGATTTTTCTACCTTCATAATAAAAAAATCTTTTTTTTTTTATGGCATTTTCGGAAGCCTCAAGCCCACCTGGAGTTGCACGAGCAAGGCCACGTCGGCGTCTCCTTCCGAAAGCGGCCGGGAGCCAGTTCCGAGTATGAGCGGCGTGTGCCTGCCTTTTGCACCCGTGGGGGGATAGAGGGGCCCCTGGGGAGCTTGTACATGCCGGCAGCTTCCTTGTGGGAGCTCCACAGCGCCCGCGGCGAGTCCCGTTGTGTCCAGCCGGCTGACAAGCACTTCCGGTCCGCGAAGGATGCATGTCAGCGGCGGTGTGCCCGCTCCGGGTATGAGCGGCGTGTGCCTGCCTATGGCATCCTTGGGGGGATAGAGGAGCCATGGGGAAGCCGTGCCAGCCCGGTTGCAGCCGTGTATGAGCTCCTCAGCGCCAGCCTCGGAGTTTGAGGGCTTTAGCGGTATGCACGGCCAACTCATGCCGACCTCCTGGAACTCCCCGTCGGCTTCGCTCGCGGGTCGGTCCCGCTGATTTTTCTACCTTCATAATAAAAAAATCTTTTTTTTTTTATGGCATTTTCGGAAGCCTCAAGCCCACCTGGAGTTGCACGAGCAAGGCCACGTCGGCGTCTCCTTCCGAAAGCGGCCGGGAGCCAGTTCCGAGTATGAGCGGCGTGTGCCTGCCTTTTGCACCCGTGGGGGGATAGAGGGGCCCCTGGGGAGCTTGTACATGCCGGCAGCTTCCTTGTGGGAGCTCCACAGCGCCCGCGGCGAGTCCCGTTGTGTCCAGCCGGCTGACAAGCACTTCCGGTCCGCGAAGGATGCATGTCAGCGGCGGTGTGCCCGCTCCGGGTATGAGCGGCGTGTGCCTGCCTATGGCATCCTTGGGGGGATAGAGGAGCCATGGGGAAGCCGTGCCAGCCCGGTTGCAGCCGTGTATGAGCTCCTCAGCGCCAGCCTCGGAGTTTGAGGGCTTTAGCGGTATGCACGGCCAACTCATGCCGACCTCCTGGAACTCCCCGTCGGCTTCGCTCGCGGGTCGGTCCCGCTGATTTTTCTACCTTCATAATAAAAAAATCTTTTTTTTTTATGGCATTTTCGGAAGCCTCAAGCCCACCTGGAGTTGCACGAGCAAGGCCACGTCGGCGTCTCCTTCCGAAAGCGGCCGGGAGCCAGTTCCGAGTATGAGCGGCGTGTGCCTGCCTTTTGCACCCGTGGGGGGATAGAGGGGCCCCTGGGGAGCTTGTACATGCCGGCAGCTTCCTTGTGGGAGCTCCACAGCGCCCGCGGCGAGTCCCGTTGTGTCCAGCCGGCTGACAAGCACTTCCGGTCCGCGAAGGATGCATGTCAGCGGCGGTGTGCCCGCTCCGGGTATGAGCGGCGTGTGCCTGCCTATGGCATCCTTGGGGGGATAGAGGAGCCATGGGGAAGCCGTGCCAGCCCGGTTGCAGCCGTGTATGAGCTCCTCAGCGCCAGCCTCGCAGTTTGAGGGCTTTAGCGGTATGCACGGCCAACTCATGCCGACCTCCTGGAACTCCCCGTCGGCTTCGCTCGCGGGTCGGTCCCGCTGATTTTTCTACCTTCATAATAAAAAAAATCTTTTTTTTTTTATGGCATTTTCGGAAGCCTCAAGCCCACCTGGAGTTGCACGAGCAAGGCCACGTCGGCGTCTCCTTCCGAAAGCGGCCGGGAGCCAGTTCCGAGTATGAGCGGCGTGTGCCTGCCTTTTGCACCCGTGGGGGGATAGAGGGGCCCCTGGGGAGCTTGTACATGCCGGCAGCTTCCTTGTGGGAGCTCCACAGCGCCCGCGGCGAGTCCCGTTGTGTCCAGCCGGCTGACAAGCACTTCCGGTCCGCGAAGGATGCATGTCAGCGGCGGTGTGCCCGCTCCGGGTATGAGCGGCGTGTGCCTGCCTATGGCATCCTTGGGGGGATAGAGGAGCCATGGGGAAGCCGTGCCAGCCCGGTTGCAGCCGTGTATGAGCTCCTCAGCGCCAGCCTCGGAGTTTGAGGGCTTTAGCGGTATGCACGGCCAACTCATGCCGACCTCCTGGAACTCCCCGTCGGCTTCGCTCGCGGGTCGGTCCCGCTGATTTTTCTACCTTCATAATAAAAAAATCTTTTTTTTTTTATGGCATTTTCGGAAGCCTCAAGCCCACCTGGAGTTGCACGAGCAAGGCCACGTCGGCGTCTCCTTCCGAAAGCGGCCGGGAGCCAGTTCCGAGTATGAGCGGCGTGTGCCTGCCTTTTGCACCCGTGGGGGGATAGAGGGGCCCCTGGGGAGCTTGTACATGCCGGCAGCTTCCTTGTGGGAGCTCCACAGCGCCCGCGGCGAGTCCCGTTGTGTCCAGCCGGCTGACAAGCACTTCCGGTCCGCGAAGGATGCATGTCAGCGGCGGTGTGCCCGCTCCGGGTATGAGCGGCGTGTGCCTGCCTATGGCATCCTTGGGGGGATAGAGGAGCCATGGGGAAGCCGTGCCAGCCCGGTTGCAGCCGTGTATGAGCTCCTCAGCGCCAGCCTCGGAGTTTGAGGGCTTTAGCGGTATGCACGGCCAACTCATGCCGACCTCCTGGAACTCCCCGTCGGCTTCGCTCGCGGGTCGGTCCCGCTGATTTTTCTACCTTCATAATAAAAAAATCTTTTTTTTTTTATGGCATTTTCGGAAGCCTCAAGCCCACCTGGAGTTGCACGAGCAAGGCCACGTCGGCGTCTCCTTCCGAAAGCGGCCGGGAGCCAGTTCCGAGTATGAGCGGCGTGTGCCTGCCTTTTGCACCCGTGGGGGGATAGAGGGGCCCCTGGGGAGCTTGTACATGCCGGCAGCTTCCTTGTGGGAGCTCCACAGCGCCCGCGGCGAGTCCCGTTGTGTCCAGCCGGCTGACAAGCACTTCCGGTCCGCGAAGGATGCATGTCAGCGGCGGTGTGCCCGCTCCGGGTATGAGCGGCGTGTGCCTGCCTATGGCATCCTTGGGGGGATAGAGGAGCCATGGGGAAGCCGTGCCAGCCCGGTTGCAGCCGTGTATGAGCTCCTCAGCGCCAGCCTCGGAGTTTGAGGGCTTTAGCGGTATGCACGGCCAACTCATGCCGACCTCCTGGAACTCCCCGTCGGCTTCGCTCGCGGGTCGGTCCCGCTGATTTTTCTACCTTCATAATAAAAAAATCTTTTTTTTTTTATGGCATTTTCGGAAGCCTCAAGCCCACCTGGAGTTGCACGAGCAAGGCCACGTCGGCGTCTCCTTCCGAAAGCGGCCGGGAGCCAGTTCCGAGTATGAGCGGCGTGTGCCTGCCTTTTGCACCCGTGGGGGAATAGAGGAGCCATGGGGAAGCTGTGCATGCCCAAGCTTCAAACTGTCACCATGTCAACAGACATGGTGACAGCGTCCCGATCGCAAAGCAGGATTCAAACAGGACCAATCAGAGTGGTCCCTGTGCCGGAAACGAGCTGTGATTGGTCAGTACTGACATGCCAATCATAGCGCAGGAGCAGTGTTGCCTGCCTATTGCACCCGTGGGGGGAATAGAGGAGCCATGGGGAAGCTGTGCATGCCCAAGCTTCAAACTGTCACCATGTCAACAGACATGGTGACAGCGTCCCGATCGCAAAGCAGGATTCAAACAGGACCAATCAGAGTGGTCCCTGTGCCGGAAACGAGCTGTGATTGGTCAGTACTGACAGGCCAATCATAGCGCAGGAGCAGTGTTGCCTGCCTATTGCACCCGTGGGGGGAATAGAGGAGCCATGGGGAAGCTGTGCATGCCCAAGCTTCAAACTGTCACCATGTCAACAGACATGGTGACAGCGTCCCGATCGCAAAGCAGGATTCAAACAGGACCAATCAGAGTGGTCCCTGTGCCGGAAACGAGCTGTGATTGGTCAGTACTGACAGGCCAATCATAGCGCAGGAGCAGTGTTGCCTGCCTATTGCACCCGTGGGGGGAATAGAGGAGCCATGGGGAAGCTGTGCATGCCCAAGCTTCAAACTGTCACCATGTCAACAGACATGGTGACAGTGTCCCGATCGCAAAGCAGGATTCAAACAGGACCAATCAGAGTGGTCCCTGTGCCGGAAACGAGCTGTGATTGGTCAGTACTGACAGGCCAATCACAGCGCAGTAGCAGTGGTGCCTGCCTATTGCACCCGTGGGGGGGATAGAGGAGCCATGGGGAAGCTGTGCATGCCCAAGCTTCAAACTGTCACCATGTCAACAGACATGGTGACAGTGTCCCGATCGCAAAGCAGGATTCAAACAGGACCAATCAGAGTGGTCCCTGTGCCGGAAACGAGCTGTGATTGGTCAGTACTGACAGGCCAATCACAGCGCAGTAGCAGTGGTGCCTGCCTATTGCACCCGTGGGGGGGATAGAGGAGCCATGGGGAAGCTGTGCATGCCCAAGCTTCAAACTGTCACCATGTCAACAGACATGGTGACAGCGTCCCGATCACAAAGCAGGATTCAAACAGGACCAATCAGAGTGGTCCCTGTGCCGGAAACGAGCTGTGATTGGTCAGTACTGACAGGCCAATCACAGCGCAGGAGCAGTGGTTTGCCGGCATCTCCGTCTCTGACAAGCTCTTTCCTGTCAGAGAGCTTGTGAGAGACGGAGACAGGAATAAATACAGTGCGTAAGTTCAAAAAAACCAGCGATCTGCCGCTTTTCTGCCCTTTTGTGCCCACTAACCTGTTTTTAGTTAGTTAGGTAGCACAAGTTTTTCAGTATGGCCAAAAGAGTCTTTTCAGCCGAGGAAGCATCTGCAATGCTGTGTTCCGACACGGACAGCGCAAGTGAAGGTGAGGAGCAGTTCGTGCTTCCATCTTCCTCTGCATCTAGTGACTCTGAATCTGCACCCCCCAGTCGGCGTAGAAGAGCCGTAGTTCCTGATCTGCCTGAGCTGACCTGGGAAGCTGCAGAGAATTATACCCCCCAGGTGCCTGAGTTTACAGCCCGCTCAGGCATTCAAATTGAAATGACGGGTTTCAGCCCCATTGATTATTTTAACCTTTTTTTTTCAGACTCCCTTTTAGCGTTAATGGTCCAGCAGACCAACATCTATGCGGAACAATTTATCGCCCAGAACCCTGACTCTTATTATGGGAGAAGCCAAAATTGGACCCCCACAAACCTAGTGGAATTGAGGAAGTTTTGGGGCATATTTTTAAGTTTTGGCCTAATAAAAAAGCCTAGGATTAGAGACTATTGGTCCCTTGATATTTTATATAACACCCCCATTTACCGCACAGTAATGCCAAGGAAGCGCTTCGAAGCCATCCTGAAATTCCTTCATTATAATGATAATAGCCAGTGCCCACCCCCACAGGCCCCAAATTTTGATAGGCTATATAAAATACGACCATTGATTGCCCACTACTCCCAAATTTTTTCCCACGTTTATACCCCCCAGCAAAATATTTCGGTAGATGAATCCCTAGTCAGCTTCAAGGGTAGACTGCACTTCAGGCAGTATCTACCCAATAAAAGAGCCCGGTACGGCATAAAGCTCTACAAGCTGTGCGAAAGTGCCACCGGTTACACCTACTCCTTTAGGGTCTATGAGGGAAAAGACTCTCATATAGATCCCCCAGAATGCCCCCCTTTCCTTGGAATTAGTGGAAATATCGTATGGGATCTTATCCATCCTTTACTTGGGAAAGGCTATCATCTTTATCTGGACAACTTTTATAACAGTGTCCCCTTAGTAAAAGTTCTCTTGTCCAGATCCACCTTGGCATGCGGAACAATCCGCAAAAATAAGAAGGGCCTCCCCAAAACATTGCTGGGTCAGATCCTAAAATTAGGAGAGAGCAAAGCTTTCTGCTGCGACAATCTGCTCCTCCTAAAGTATAAGGATAAAAGGGACGTCCTTATACTGACCAGCATACACGACAGCAGATGCAGCCTAGTCCCTGTACGTGGATCCACTTCCCAAGTCCCAAAACCATATTGTGTACAGGAGTACAACAAGTATATGGGTGGCGTTGACCTGTCCGACCAGGTTATAAAACCATACAACGCCATGCGCAAGACCAGAGTATGGTATAAGAAGCTGTCTGTGCATCTTACACAGATGGCTTTATACAACGCCTTTGTCCTCTATAGATATGCCAGCAGTGGAGGTACGTTCCTGCAATTTCAGGAAAAGGTCATAAAGTCCCTGATGTTTGGTAACCAGGAAGGAGAGGGCAGTTCATCTGGCTCTTCCGTCAGTAGGATAATTCCCGGCCAGCATTTCCCCACAGAAATCCCCCCCACTGAAAAAAAAAAGAAGCCCCAAAAAAAATGCCGTGTGTGTGCCAAGCGAGGCATTCGTAAGGACACCACATACCATTGTGAGACATGTCCCACAAATCCCGGCCTGTGCATGAAACAATGTTTCAAAATTTATCATACCTCCTTGGATTTTTAATTTATTTATTCATTATTCACCTTTTCTGTCTCCCATACTGGCCATGACCAATTATTAATTTTTCTACTGACCAGCCCCATTTAAAATTTGATCATTTAAAAATTGTAAAAAAAACACCTAAAACAAAACTAAAAATTCTCACTATACCCCTAGATAATTTCCTCAATGGGTGTAGTTTCCGAAATGGGGTCACTTGTGGGGGGTTTTCACTGTTTTGTCCCCTCAGGGGCTTTGTAAATGTGACAAGGCCTCTCAAACCATTCCTGCTAAATGTGATCTCCCAAAGCCAAATGGCACTCCATCCCTTCTAAGCCCTGCCCTGTGTTCAAATATCCGTTTATTACCACATGTGGGGTATTGTTTTACTCGGGAGAAATTGCTTTACAAATTTTACGGTGCTTTTTCTCCTTCAGTCCTTGTGGAAATGAGAAAAAAATGGCTAAACCTAAATTTTCTTTGAATAAATGTTGATTTTAATTTTCACGGCCTACTTCCAATAAATTCTGTAAAAAACCTGTGCGGTCAAAATGCTCACCATACCCCTAGATAATTTCCTTGAGGTGTCTAGTTTCCCAGATGGGGTCACTTGTGGGGGGTTTCCACTGTTTTGTCCCCTCAGGGGCTTTGTAAATGTGACAAGGCCTCTCAAACCATTCCTGCTAAATGTGATCTCCCAAAGCCAAATGGCACTCCATCCCTTCTAAGCCCTGCCCTGTGTTCAAATATCCGTTTATTACCACATGTGGGGTATTGTTTTACTCGGGAGAAATTGCTTTACAAATTTTACGGTGCTTTTTCTCCTTCAGTCCTTGTGGAAATGAGAAAAAAATGGCTAAACCTAAATTTTCTTTGAATAAATGTTGATTTTAATTTTCACGGCCTACTTCCAATAAATTCTGTAAAAAACCTGTGCGGTCAAAATGCTCACCATACCCCTAGATAATTTCCTTGAGGTGTCTAGTTTCCCAGATGGGGTCACTTGTGGGGGGTTTCCACTGTTTTGTCCCCTCAGGGGCTTTGTAAATGTGACAAGGCCTCTCAAACCATTCCTGCTAAATGTGATCTCCCAAAGCCAAATGGCACTCCATCCCTTCTAAGCCCTGCCCTGTGTTCAAATATCCGTTTATTACCACATGTGGGGTATTGTTTTACTCGGGAGAAATTGCTTTACAAATTTTACGGTGCTTTTTCTCCTTCAGTCCTTGTGGAAATGAGAAAAAAATGGCTAAACCTAAATTTTCTTTGAATAAATGTTGATTTTAATTTTCACGGCCTACTTCCAATAAATTCTGTAAAAAACCTGTGCGGTCAAAATGCTCACCATACCCCTAGATAATTTCCTTGAGGTGTCTAGTTTCCCAGATGGGGTCACTTGTGGGGGGTTTCCACTGTTTTGTCCCCTCAGGGGCTTTGTAAATGTGACAAGGCCTCTCAAACCATTCCTGCTAAATGTGATCTCCCAAAGCCAAATGGCACTCCATCCCTTCTAAGCCCTGCCCTGTGTTCAAATATCCGTTTATTACCACATGTGGGGTATTGTTTTACTCGGGAGAAATTGCTTTACAAATTTTACGGTGCTTTTTCTCCTTCAGTCCTTGTGGAAATGAGAAAAAAATGGCTAAACCTAAATTTTCTTTGAATAAATGTTGATTTTAATTTTCACGGCCTACTTCCAATAAATTCTGTAAAAAACCTGTGCGGTCAAAATGCTCACCATACCCCTAGATAATTTCCTTGAGGTGTCTAGTTTCCCAGATGGGGTCACTTGTGGGGGGTTTCCACTGTTTTGTCCCCTCAGGGGCTTTGTAAATGTGACAAGGCCTCTCAAACCATTCCTGCTAAATGTGATCTCCCAAAGCCAAATGGCACTCCATCCCTTCTAAGCCCTGCCCTGTGTTCAAATATCCGTTTATTACCACATGTGGGGTATTGTTTTACTCGGGAGAAATTGCTTTACAAATTTTACGGTGCTTTTTCTCCTTCAGTCCTTGTGGAAATGAGAAAAAAATGGCTAAACCTAAATTTTCTTTGAATAAATGTTGATTTTAATTTTCACGGCCTACTTCCAATAAATTCTGTAAAAAACCTGTGCGGTCAAAATGCTCACCATACCCCTAGATAATTTCCTTGAGGTGTCTAGTTTCCCAGATGGGGTCACTTGTGGGGGGTTTCCACTGTTTTGTCCCCTCAGGGGCTTTGTAAATGTGACAAGGCCTCTCAAACCATTCCTGCTAAATGTGATCTCCCAAAGCCAAATGGCACTCCATCCCTTCTAAGCCCTGCCCTGTGTTCAAATATCCGTTTATTACCACATGTGGGGTATTGTTTTACTCGGGAGAAATTGCTTTACAAATTTTACGGTGCTTTTTCTCCTTCAGTCCTTGTGGAAATGAGAAAAAAATGGCTAAACCTAAATTTTCTTTGAATAAATGTTGATTTTAATTTTCACGGCCTACTTCCAATAAATTCTGTAAAAAACCTGTGCGGTCAAAATGCTCACCATACCCCTAGATAATTTCCTTGAGGTGTCTAGTTTCCCAGATGGGGTCACTTGTGGGGGGTTTCCACTGTTTTGTCCCCTCAGGGGCTTTGTAAATGTGACAAGGCCTCTCAAACCATTCCTGCTAAATGTGATCTCCCAAAGCCAAATGGCACTCCATCCCTTCTAAGCCCTGCCCTGTGTTCAAATATCCGTTTATTACCACATGTGGGGTATTGTTTTACTCGGGAGAAATTGCTTTACAAATTTTACGGTGCTTTTTCTCCTTCAGTCCTTGTGGAAATGAGAAAAAAATGGCTAAACCTAAATTTTCTTTGAATAAATGTTGATTTTAATTTTCACGGCCTACTTCCAATAAATTCTGTAAAAAACCTGTGCGGTCAAAATGCTCACCATACCCCTAGATAATTTCCTTGAGGTGTCTAGTTTCCCAGATGGGGTCACTTGTGGGGGGTTTCCACTGTTTTGTCCCCTCAGGGGCTTTGTAAATGTGACAAGGCCTCTCAAACCATTCCTGCTAAATGTGATCTCCCAAAGCCAAATGGCACTCCATCCCTTCTAAGCCCTGCCCTGTGTTCAAATATCCGTTTATTACCACATGTGGGGTATTGTTTTACTCGGGAGAAATTGCTTTACAAATTTTACGGTGCTTTTTCTCCTTCAGTCCTTGTGGAAATGAGAAAAAAATGGCTAAACCTAAATTTTCTTTGAATAAATGTTGATTTTAATTTTCACGGCCTACTTCCAATAAATTCTGTAAAAAACCTGTGCGGTCAAAATGCTCACCATACCCCTAGATAATTTCCTTGAGGTGTCTAGTTTCCCAGATGGGGTCACTTGTGGGGGGTTTCCACTGTTTTGTCCCCTCAGGGGCTTTGTAAATGTGACAAGGCCTCTCAAACCATTCCTGCTAAATGTGATCTCCCAAAGCCAAATGGCACTCCATCCCTTCTAAGCCCTGCCCTGTGTTCAAATATCCGTTTATTACCACATGTGGGGTATTGTTTTACTCGGGAGAAATTGCTTTACAAATTTTACGGTGCTTTTTCTCCTTCAGTCCTTGTGGAAATGAGAAAAAAATGGCTAAACCTAAATTTTCTTTGAATAAATGTTGATTTTAATTTTCACGGCCTACTTCCAATAAATTCTGTAAAAAACCTGTGCGGTCAAAATGCTCACCATACCCCTAGATAATTTCCTTGAGGTGTCTAGTTTCCCAGATGGGGTCACTTTTGGGTGATTTGTACTGTTTTGTCACTGCAAGAGCCCTTCTAACAAAATAAGGCCCCAAAATCCACTAGGTGTTCCTTTGCTTCTGAGGCCTGTGCTTCATTCCAGTAGCACGCTACGACCACATGTGGGATATTTCCTAAAACTGCAGAAACTGGGCAACAAATATTGAGTTGAATTTCTCTGCTAAAACCTTCTGTGTAATAAAAAAATAGTATTAAAAATTTATTTCTGCCAATAAATATGAAATTTGTAAATTCCACCTCTACTTTGCTTTAATTCCTGTGAAATGTGTAAAGGGTTAAGACATTTTCTAAATGCTGTTTTGAATACTTTGAGGGGTGAAGTTTTTAAAATGGGGTGACTTTTTGGGGGTTTCTAATATATAAGGCCCTCAAAGCCACTTCACAACTGAACTGGCCCCTGTAAAAATGGCCTTTTGGCATTTTCTTGAAAATGTGAGAAATTGCTGCTAAAGTTGTAAGCCTTGTGATGTCATAGAAAAATAAAAGGATGTTCAAAAAATGATGCCAATCTAAAGTAGACATATGGGTGATGTTAATTAGCAACCATTTTGTGTGGTATAACTGCCTGTCTTACAAGCAGATACATTTAAATTGAGAAAAATGCTAATTTTTGCAATTTTTCTCTAATTTTCGGTGTTTTTCACAATTAAATATAGAACATATCGAGCAAATTTTGCTAGTAACTTAAAGTGCAATGTGTCACGAGAAAACAATCTCAGAATCGCTTGGATAGGTGAAAGCATTCCAGAGTTATTACCACATAAAGTGAACATGTCAGATTTGAAAAATGAGGCTCTGTCAGGAAGGTCAAAAGTGGCTAGGGCGGGAAGGGGTTAACCTAGTCCGGTCACCACCGTTACAGTCGGATGTCAGCTGTAAGATACAGCTGAGATCCGGTGATGATGGCACCGACTCAGCTTCTGAGCCGGTGCCAAACATTGTACGGCATTTTGCGGGAAGTCAATGCTTTCCAGGACGTACATATACGTCCAATGGCGGGAAGGGGTTAATGATATCAACTACTAATTTGATGACAACAAGGTGCTAGCAATAGACCATCTTATTTATGGCACTCCAAAACTTTTACCAGTGTGCCAATCCACCAGTAATTGTGAGACATGGATGAGAATGTGGGTAGCTCCTTATAAACAGTAGGGTCACTATTATATATTTTTAAGGTAACAGGTGGCCCCTTGCCTGCAGGGCCCCAGTGTAGCTGCACATCCAGTATGCCCACTCCTGCATACAACTATGTGAGCAGTATATTATCAGGACAAATCTTCAGCCTCTGCAATATAAGAAAGCAAGAATCTGTATAGGTTTGGTAATATGTAATAATAATAATAATAATAATCTAGTAATGTAACATTTTGTATGCTTGGTTTGTATGACTATGGAGTCTTTTTTTTTTGTCTGGTCTGGAAAGCTTCCAGTATACTGGTATTATTTCAATGAAATCACCATCATCAAAGTAAGAACTACTGCAAAAGGTCATCATATTAGGTACATAGCAAATATTGTGGAGTTAATACAGAAAGTAGCATCTCTCCATTTACAGTAATGGTATTATGTAAGCATATTTCATTTTGTAGGCCACATGATGTGCTTCCGTAATAAGCTCATGGGCACAACAATACAGTGTATACTAGCCCTCCATCAGCAGAACAGAAATCCTTTATGTCAATGTGTGATATGGACTTGGTGGAGAGCCACAGTTCTTTCCCTTCATATCCGTTCTGCATTTTAACTAGAGAAGAAGTTTGGCACAGACCCTGCTAGTGTTGTGGAGATAAAGCTACTAGTTTACACTTCATTCAAATCACTTAAAAATATAAAAAGAAGCCGATGCTGCGTCGAGGACTGGAAAATGTTTTATAGTCCTTTTTCTTATGCAGCTTCTATTTTGCTATTTGTATTATTAAACTAATTTGGTAAGTAGAATAAAAGTGCTTGATAAAGGACTACAAGGGTGATGTCACAATGAACAGATCCCTATTCATGAGACCATATATATACAAGGATGATACCGGCAGCTGCTTCCTGGCTGGAGTCTTGTTTTGCCTGTGGTTTCCACTTACGGTAACTGCAGAGTCTGCTATGTAGGTCATGAAGGCCTTATTTATGTGGCCAGATGATTGCCCATTAATAGAAAAAAAAATGTTACTATGGGAGTGCTGGACCAGATTGGGCATCCATGCTTCAGCGGACATGACGGTAAAGCCTGAATTGGTGGATCTATTGCCAAAGTGTAGATGATGGTATGAATAAATGCGAAATAAAAATGATGCCACAGATATTTACACAATCACTGGCTAAATGATTATCCTAAGATAAAGGATCACTCTGGGAACATGCATGATTGGCCCAGTTATTAGACGTGCATTTAAATTCTTTGTAGGAAGGGGGAGATGAGATACTTAGAAGCACTCTGCTTTTTATCTTTGGGGAAACAACAAAATTCAATCTGTGCGATTTAACTTTTCCCCTAACACCACATATCAGGCTATGATCTGGAAGAACCACGGATATTGGATTGTTGGCCAAGAAATATTCAATGTTTATTGATAACAAGATTGTTCTTCAGAACTGAATTTTTTTCACACTAAATTTCCCGTCAGTTGAGTTGATGTAGGCCAGTGTTCAACTGAAAGTAAAATATTGAGAAATGCATTATGCAAGCTCCGAAGATCCCTACCTGACCACAGATTAGAAGATTAAGAACTCCCCATAATCAATCATTCACACATCTTTTCTGGTTATCTTCTCAGTAGGACAGCTGCTGACTTGTCTTTTAACTTCAGACATCAACAAAACCCAGGAAATTATTTTATACATTTGGGGAGTAGTGGCCAATGGTGCTAACCATGTAAGAATGTAGTAACTAGACGGTAGATTTGTGGTACTTTTCTTCCTCTATATGAAGACAACTGCACTAAGGCCCTGTTCACACTGAGTTTTTTGGTGCTGATTTTCACGCGAAAACTGGGATGGAATCAGCACCAAAAAAACCGCTCAAAACCGCCTCCCATTGATGTCATGCTCTTTCTTTTCGCGGCTCCGTCTCTGACCTCCCATTGAAATCAATGGGAGGCAGAGAAAGCATTTTTTGGGGAATTTTTTGTCCGCACAGAAAACACCACGAAAAACGCGGCAAGAAAGGGCAGGCAGGTAAAAATCTACCTCAAAATTCCTAAAGGAATTTTGAGCCAGATTTTTCCTGCCTGCAAAATACTCCGTGTGAACAGGTCCTTGTATTTCTAAACTTGTTTTGATCTCCATAGCAAATTTGAAATAATTACTGTAATACGTGAAGTATTCCAGAAGTGGTTTGGTAATTCTCCCCAGAATTGCCAGGTGCCATATAAAAAAACAATAATAAAGGGAAATTAAATAAGCACTACGGCATTCTTTTTTCTATCCAATTAATCCTAATCTGGTAGTCTTAGTTAATAACAGCATCTACTCCCTGATTTTAGTATTATTTACCATAACTGTGTTTTGTTCAATTCCAGGAAAGGCAGCCATCTTGGGAGCATCTTAGGAAGAGAACGAATTTATAAATTTTCACAGAGAAAGAAATATGAAATAAGATAATACCGGCTGTGTTATATATCTATAGATTTTGTCAGAATAATTGGCCATTGATAGAAAAAAAATGTTACTATGGGAGTGCTGAAAGAATTATTTTTTTTTTCACTATCGGAGTGCTTCTTTAATTAAAATTTAACACAAGGCCCAGATTCAGATAACGCAAAGTTTAAAAAATTATTTTACTAAATCTTTCACAGATAGCCTTTGCAGATATAAAGAATCCATTCTTATGAACCTATTTAAAGCAGCCGAGCCCTACTTTCTGGCATGTTGGAGGTCCTCCGAGCCACCAGCAGTGGCCCAATAGCTTGGGAGAGTTAATGAAATCATGCGTATGGCGGACCGCATGCACACTGGTTGCTTTGACCAGTTTGACAAAACTTGGTTCTTCTGGATCAAATTCACCTGCTTTTCTCGATATTGATAGCTTATGACCTCTCAAAGTGAACCAGACTAAATAGATTGTCTGACCGTACACAAATGTCTGTGCCCCATAAGGTTTTTTTTTTCCTCCCATACCATCATCTTTACCCCTTGTGACTCCATGTTTGGTCCTTTGCAGGATGCGTAATTTTGGCTCCGGCCATTGTTATTAATTGTGAATTGACAGTTAGCTTTGTTATCTGCTGTCACCTTTATTAAGGCAACTTGACGTCAAGACAGGGCAAGGGACGTCTCGTCCATTTATTATGACCTTCTAGCCGTCATACCTTGAAACTGAATGTAATCTGCTTTTGATCACAGGTTGATATTTTTATATTGAGTACCTTTCATGTTCTTCCACGCCAGAATTAATATGCCTCATTATATCTCAGACCCTGAGGTTCTTCCTTATTTCTGTTAGCTTTTTATCCCTTCCCTAATTTGTCATTCCTTTTTTTCACACTTGTTCACACTTCTCAATCCTTACTCTATAAAAATGTGGCGCTTGAGCAGTGATTGGGGGGGACCATGGCTGGTGGGATGAATGATGTATCGTAGAAGAGGTAAGTGTATGTGAGACCAGTGATCAAGCAAGTTTAGGTGAGGTCCTTGTAAGTAATTCAATAAGTGTTCGAAATTGAGCTGCGTTATAATACATGACCATATCAGGCAGGACCAAATCCCCCTTGTCCCTAGATAGTGTCAATTGTTTATAGGATAGACGAGGTCTGGATTGCCTACAAATAAACTTAGAGAACATACGTCCCAATTGGATAAAATATGAATTAGGAATAAACGCCCATGCAGTTTGGAGTAAATAAAGGAATTTGGGCAATATATATGCTTTGAGGAGGTTTTATTCTTCCCATCCACGATATCAGAGGGATATTTAAGTCCTTAAGTTGAGAAGATATCAAACTAAGAAGAGGCAAATAATTTAAGAAGATCTCCGAGATGTCGCCAGAGAGTCTCACGCCCAGGTACTTAATATGAAAAGTGGACCACTTAAACGGAAACTCCCTGGAGGGTCCCGAGAGCCTCTCAGGGGATATGTTTAAACCCAGTACTTCACACTTTTCGTAATTAATTTTAAAGTTAGATATATCTCCAAATTGTTTAAATAGCTTCAGAAGGCTGGGAATGCCAACTCCGGTTCTGAAATGAACCGTAACATGTAATCCGCGAAAGCCGCTACTTGGTGTGTCTCTGTGCCCACTTTCAACCCACCAATCTCTGGTTGTTGGCGGATCGCTTGTATAATTGTTTCCAATGTTAACAGGAATAAAGAGGGAGAAAGCGGGCAACCCTGATGGGTACCATTTCTTGTGTCAAAGGGTGAGGAAAGAATACCAGTAACCCTGACTCTAGCAGTTGGGTTAGAGTATAAGGTAAATATTGCATTGATAAACTGAGTTGGGAACCTAAATTTTGATAGCGTTGCAGCTAGGAAATCCCAAGCAACCCTATCGAATGCCTTTTCCGAATCCTTACTTAAAAGCACTAAAGATGTCTTGTGCTTCCTAGCATATATTATGGCATGAATAACTGCATATTATCCCTTCCCTCTCTACCCTTTACAAACCCTGTCTGCTCCAAGTTGATGATTTTGGGGAGAATAGGGGCCAACCGGGATGCTAGGATTTTCGCCCACAATTTGATATCTGTGTTCAACAGGGATATAGGCCTGTAATTATGGCGGAGTGTGGGATCTTTTCCCTCTTTATGGAGGACTGCTATATGTGCTAACAATGAATGAGGGGGGGGGGGTTCAGATCCGGCATTTAACCCCTTAAAGATGCAGCCTAGTTTGGGCCTTAAAGAGGCTCTGTCACCAGATTTTGCAACCCCTATCTGCTATTGCAGCAGATAGGCGCTGCAATGTAGATTACAGTAACGTTTTTATTTTTAAAAAACGAGCATTTTTGGCCAAGTTATGACCATTTTTGTAGTTATGCAAATGAGGCTTGCAAAAGTCCAAGTGGGTGTGTTTAAAAGTAAAAGTCCAAGTGGGCGTGTATTATGTGCGTACATCGGGGCGTTTTTAATACTTTCACTAGCTGGGCGCTCTGAAGAGAAGTAACATCCTCTTCTCTTCAGAACGCCCAGCTTCTGACAGTGCAGATCTGTGACGTCACTCACAGGTCCTGCATCGTGACGGCCACATCGGCACCAGAGGCTACAGTTGATTCTGCAGCAGCATCAGCGTTTGCAGGTAAGATCGACTTACCTGCAAACGCTGATGCTGCTGCAGAATCAACTGTAGCCTCTGGTGCCGATGTGGCCGTCACGATGCAGGACCCGTGAGTGACGTCACAGATCTGCACTGTCAGAAGCTGGGCGTTCTGAAGAGAAGAGGATGTTACTTCTCTTCAGAGCGCCCAGCTAGTGAAAGTATTAAAAACGCCCCGATGTACGCACATAATACACGCCCACTTGGACTTTTACTTTTAAACACACCCACTTGGACTTTTGCAAGCCTCATTTGCATAACTACAAAAATGGTCATAACTTGGCCAAAAATGCTCGTTTTTTAAAAATAAAAACGTTACTGTAATCTACATTGCAGCGCCTATCTGCTGCAATAGCAGATAGGGGTTGCAAAATCTGGTGACAGAGCCTCTTTAAGGCTCAGAGCCCATTTTTGAAATCTGACATATTTCACTTTATGTGGTAATAACTTCGGAATGCTTAAACCTATCCAAGCGATTCTGAGATTGTTTTCTCGTGAGACATTGGGCTTTATGTTAGGGGTAAAATTTGGTCGATATATTCAGTGTTTATTTGTGAAAAATTGCAAAATGTTGAGAAAATTTAAATGCATCTGCTTGTAAAACAGATGGTTATACCACCCAAAATAGTTACTAGTTCACATTTCCCATATGTCTACTTTAGATTGGCATCGTTTTTTGAACATTCTTTTATTTTTGTTGGACGTTACAAGGCTTAGAACATAAACATCAATTTCTCATATTTTTAAGAACATTTCAAAAGCCTTTTTTTTTAAGGTACCTGTTCAGTTCTGAAGTGGCTTTGAGGGGCCTATATTAGAAACCCCCATAAAACACCCCATTTTACAAACTAGACCCCTCAAAGTATTCAAAACAGCATTTTAACCCCTTAGGCATTTCACAGGAATTAAAGCAAAGTGGAGGGGAAATTTGCAAATTTAATTTTTCTTGCTGAATTTCAATTTTATTCAAATTTTTTTCTGTAACAGAAGGTTTTACCAGAGAAACATTACTAAATATGTATTGTCCAGATTATGTCGTTTTTAGAAATGTCCCACATGTGGCTTTAGTGTGCTCGTGGACTAAAAAAAACAAGCCCCAGAAGCAAAGAAGCACCTAGTGCATTTTGGGGCCTCTTTTTTTATTAGAATATATTTTAGGCAGCATGCCAGGTTTGAAGAGGTGTTGAGGTGCCAAAACAGTAGGAATCCCCCAAAAGTGAACCCATTTTGGAAACTGCACCCCTCAAGGAATTCATTTATGGTTGTTACCATTTTGACCACACAGTTTTTTGTTTTTTTTCAAAATGGTTTTTATTAATTTCAAACAGAAAAACAACATACCAATCAACAGATTGTTGTCACAAGCAATCCAATACACCTGAATAGCATGTATCAGCATGCAAGCCGGTCAAGTTGATACAATCAAACAGGACACTGTCTGTGCCTATAAGCAGAACAAATACCAATGATCAGATGGAGATCCGTTCTTAAATAAAAACAGATGAGCATATTCATTCCATCGTGGCTACTCACACCACTTTTGCATCTGTGTATACCTTGTATTAGAATAGAAATACGTATGAAGCTTGAACTGCCTAACAGCAAGACAGCGATGTGGGCCATAGCCAACAATCCAGTAAGGAAAGGAAAACAAACATATATTAACATAAAATAACCAATAAAGAAAAATAAAAGCCTACTTAGCCCGCTGCCTCTCAAATTACCAAGTGGTGTCCCCCTCTCCCCAGTGAGAATTCTATATCATCCGTCTCTTGTCCCTTACTACATATAAGTCCCCTCCTCCCCCGCTCCATATTTGTATATGGCAGTCTCACAGCGGAGTAACCCCCATTAGCCTCTGTTTCTGATACCATGTCGTGGGTTGGAAGCATGTACGTAGTTTGTCTTTGACCCATTGAGGCAATCAAGATATGAAACCCCCATATCTTAAAAAATGTTTGGACCCTTTTCTCCTTCTGGTGAGAAGCCTCCACCCAGTCCATCTTCATCATAAAAGATAATTTATCCAAGAAAATGTGGAGATGTGGGGCCTGAGTGTGATTCCAGACCTGTAGTATAGCCTTCCTGCCTGCTGCTGCTATTAAGTGTAAAATGCAAAGTTCATGCCTAGTGTGATCCTGTGTTTCTGTGTCCACATGTCCCAGTATAGCCCATTGTGAAGTCAAGGAGAACTGTCCAGTCATATTATTCTTTGCAAATTCTCTAACCCTTTTCCAGAATTTCTGTATTTGAGGGCATGCCCACAAGCAGTGGTACAAATTAGCTTCCGACTGACCGCATTTAAAACAGTTGGAGGTCTCGTATATTCCCATCCTGTGTCTCCTCTGAGGAGTAAGATATGCTCTGTGGATCACCTTGAGCCACATTTCAGTATAACTTGCTGAGGGCAGGAATTTGTACGCAAGAGTTGTGGCTTGAAGTATAACTGAGGGGGTTAATGACGAGTCATCAGCTTCCCACCTGGCCAAGCCCAATTTAGAAATGCCGTAATCTATGTAGGGTTGAAGAAACCTATACAGTCTAGATATCCGCGCAGTATATGTTTCTGGCTCTAGGAGTATTGATCTAAATGGGGATGTCCACTCCTCCGGTGAGATTCGACTCAGCACCGTCTGCGCATAACTCTGTGCCTGTAAATAATTAAAGAAGGGAAGGGAGATGCATGGGAATTTCCTTTGTAAGTCCTGCAGGGGGAGTATCGTATGGAGCATGGGATGCAGAAGGGCACCCAAAGAGTTAATACCGTTATTGTGTCAGAGAGTGAAAATATAATGTGAATTTCCCCGTTGGAACCTCTGGTTCTTGACCAGGGTAAGTGCCGGTTAAAACTGAGTTTCTAGATGTAGCATATTACATATTTTATGCCAGGTTCTCCAAGTGGTGATTATTAGTGCATTGGTCTTAGACTCGGGGGGAGGAGCATGTGATATGAAAGGCGTAGAAGGTTTGCAAGGGAGACCCCCGGGGTCAAAGACTGGTCCACCTGGGGGGTTGTATAATATGAGGAGCCTTGTGTCCAATCCGGCAGGACTCTGGCAAGTGCTGCTAAATTATAGGTCCTAATATTGGGGAAGTTCAGGCCGCCATTCAACCAGTGTTGTTGTAATACATGAAATGGGATTCTCGGCCTCCCCCTGCCCAAATAAATCCCCTGTAAAGTTTATTGATTCATTTTTCATCCTTCGGTCTCAGATACACAGGCAGGGACTGAAATAAATAAAGAAGTTTCGGGAACTCTACCATTTTCAATAGGTTTGCCCTACCCATGAAGGTGAATTTTTTCCAATAAGATGTAGTTTTGGCTCAAAATTTCTTATTTTCACAAGGAATAAAGTACCCATTTTGTTGCCCAATTTGTCCTGAGTGCGGCAATACCCCATTTGTGGCAATAAACTGCCGTTTGAGCCCATGGGAGGGCTCAGAAGGAAAGGACCACCATTTGGCCTACTGGGGATTTTCTGGTGCTATGTCATGTATGCAAAAGCCCCTGAGGTACCAGTACAGTTGAAACCCCCGAGGAGCTACCCTGTTTTCAAAACTACACCCCTTAAGGCATTCATCTAGAGGTGTAATGAGCATTTTGACCCCACAGGTATTGTGTAAAAGATAATGCGCAGCAGATGGTGCAGAGTGAGATTTGCAATTTTCTATACATATATGCCAATTCAGTGTCTGATATATTGTGCCCAGCATGTGCCACTGGAGACATACACCCCGTAAACTGTAATGTGGGTTCTCCCGGGTATGACAATACCCTACATATGGCTGTTAACAGCTGCCTGGGCACAGAGCAGGGCTCCGAAGGGAAAGATGAGGAGGATAAGCTGTGCGGAGTGCATCAGGGTAAGTAAAACTGGGGTAGATTAAAAATCAAGGGATGTATGATAAATTTTAAAAAACTTTCATACAGAGCCCTGGTTTTTCGGGAAACGCGTCACATTGATATATTGTGTCCTCCCTTATCCCCCTCTTATAGCAGATTTTGCACCTCTTTTGACTTTTTCCCTTCTTGCCAGTTTGGGGAACTTCTCCTGGAAAGTGTTGCCCTGGTACGATGCGTGTAGCCTCACTTCCAGAAGTACTGGGTGTCCCCCTTCTTGGTCCCTAAAGATTAGGTTCTTGATAACCACCTCTTGAAATTCCAGGAAAGTTCCCATCTGGTCTGTACATCGATGTAGCACGTACGCATTGTACAATGCCATCTGTATGATGTGCACGGCCAGCTTCTTATACCACACCGCATGGCGCTGTAGGGCTTCAGGACTTGATCTGACAAGTCCACCCCTCCCATGTACCTATTGTAGTCCAGGATGCAGTCTGGTTTGGGGGTCTCTGTACTGGTAGATCGTACAGGTACATGGGTACTGGTGTGACATCTCTCTTGTTCTTGTACTTGACACACAATATGTTGCTGCTAGAATGTGCCCTGCTCTCACCCCTTCTGAGTGTTTGCCCAAGCAGAGTCTTAGGGAGGCCTCTCAGATTTATTCTAGCAGTGCCGCATGCCGCAGGACTGGAAGCGAGGCAGTTGAAGAGTGGGACGCTGGTATAAAAATGATCCTGGTAGAGGTGGTAACCCTGGTCCAGCAGTGGGTGCACCAAATCCCACACAATTTTTGCATTAATTCCCAGTAAGGGGGGGGGGGGGGCATTCTGGGGGCTGAATACTGGTGTCCTTCCCTTCATATATCCTAAATTTGTAGGTATACCCTGATGCACTCCCGCATAGCTTATACATCTTCACGCCATACCTTGCCCTCTTACTCAGCAGGTACTGGCGGAATTTAAGCCTCCCTTTAAAATGTACCAGGGACTCATCAACAGAAATACACTTCTCGGGGGTGTATGCTTGGTAAAACCGGGCACTGAAATGGTCTAATACGGGTCTCCGTTTATACAAACGGTCAAAACTGGGGTCATCTCGGGGTGGGCACTGCTCATTATTAGTATAATGTAAGAAGCAAAGTATTTTTTTTTTTTAGGTTCCAGTTCATTTCTGAAGTGGCTTTGAGGGACCCATATATTAGAAACCCCTATCAAACACCCCATTTTGGAAACTAGGCACCTCAAAGTATTCAAAACAGCATTTAGAAAGTTTATTAACCCTTTAGGTGTTTCACAGGAATGTAAAGCAAAGTAGAGGTGAAATGTACATATTTAATTTTTTTGTCAGAAAATCATTTTTATCCCATTTTACTCTGTAAAACAGAAGGTTTTACCAGAGAAACGCAACACACTACTTATTGCCCAGATTCTTCAGTTTTGAGAAATATCTCACATGTGGCCCTAGCATGCTAATGGACTGAAGCACCAGCCTCAGAAGCAAAGGAGCACCTAGAGGGCTATGAGGTGTCCTTTTTATTAGGCATCATGTCCGGTTTGAAGAGGTCTTGTGGTGCCAAAACAGTGGAAAGCCCGCAAAAGTGACCATATTTTGTAAACTAGATCCCTTGAGGAATTCATTGCAGTTTTCATGGGGTGCATGCGACCAGTTTTTATTCTATTTTTAAGAGGTGTGGTGACAAAAAAACAGCAATTCTACTATTGTTTTTTATTCTATTTTTTTACAGCGTTCATCGTGCGCTATAAATGACATATTCACTTGATTCTGCCGGGCGATACGATTACGGTGATACCAGATGTTTATAGTTTTTTAATGTCATGGCATTTACACAATAAAATACTTTTTATGAAAAAATCATTTACTTTTTGTGTTGCCTTATTCTAGGAGCTATAACGTTTTTGTTTTTTTCCATCAAGAAAGCCGTGCGAGGACTTATTTTTTGCGTAATGAACTGTAGTTTCGATGTAGTTTCGAGTAGCATTTTCAGGTACATGCGACTTTTTGATCTCTTTTTATTACATTTTTTGGGAGGTGAAGTGACCAAAAAATTGTGATTCTGGTACGGTTTATTATTATTTTCTTTTATGGCGTTCACCGTGCGAGATTAATAACAAAATACTTTTGTAGTTCAGGCCATTACGGACGCGGCGATACCAATTATGTATAGTTTATTTGTTTATTTATTTTTATTAATAATAAAGGACTGATAAGGGAAAAAGGGGGATTTTTACTTTTGTTACTCTTAAAGCTTTTAGTTTTTTATTTTTACACAACTTTTTTTTTAACTTTTATTTTACTTTATTACTTTGTCCCAAAAGTGAACTTGAGGGCAGGAGGCCCTGATCGCTATTCTAATACACTGCACTACATGCGTAGTGCAGTGTATAAGAGCTATCAGCTACTAGCTGACAGCAAGCATAGTGGGTCCTGACTGAGTCAGGACCCACTAGGCTTCCGTATATGGCATAGCCGGACGCCATTATTGGGCGTCCGGTTGCCATAGCCACCATCGGCGGCCACTATTGTGTAGTGGGCCCACGATGGTAGTTTAACCCCTAAGAAGCCGCGATCGCTATTGAACGCGGCTTCCAAGGGGTTAATCAGCGGGGACACAGCGATCGGTCCCCGCTGAAGGAGCTGCGGCAACTGCTGTACGAGAGAGCAGCTGTCACAGCTCCTGTATGTGTTGGGAAGATAGCCGAAATGGCCGTTCTTCCCGCGACGTACTGTTCCATCACTGAGCGCGAACGATGCACTAAGCACGACGGAATAGTAGCGAAGGGGTTAAACATATTCGTCTATTTTTGAGTCAATGGCCCTTTAAGGGAAAAGTCTGGCTGATGTCATAGAAGCGTCATGGTGAAACTATTGTATTAGAACTTCGCTTGCTCAGTGCTCTGTACATTGCTGGACTTTCCTTACAGAGAGAAGCAGTGATATTGGTTTTCGCAATTAGTGTTTTAGATAATTTTTTGGAAGATGTGGGCAGTAGACTCCTTTGACAGTAGCTCCGTAACATCCAGCTCAGATTCTGACCTCTCAGATATTTCTTCCATCTGTTATGGCATGAATCAGAAGTACAGCCTAGGTGACAACTTTGCTGACTACAGGGATGTGGCGGCTCAGAGAGTGCTGGACAGGTTGACCAGCAATCTTCAATTGAGAATCCCTTACAAACATCCGCCATCTGGCGACTGTGGAAAAAAACTGGGTTGGAATATCCCTAACACCCCAGAACTACCTAAAAGGCCCAAAATAGCCACAGCAAAAGAGGTCACCAAGGACATTGGCCAAAGATATAAGTATATGGCAGCAGCAGAAAAGACCTTGGAAAACCTCAGGAATATGACCTATGGGAGGAATTCTCTCCAACCTGTAGTATTCATGGCCGTGGGTCGTCGGGTTTACTCACCTCCCGACGCCCGCAGCCATGGATCCGTGAGCGCTGGTCCCCATCTCCTTCCTAGGAGACGCCAGCTCTCACTTCCGCTCCGTTCTGCTGTGTCCTGTAGGGTGCACACGCACGCTCGTGCCCAGCCTTAAAGGGCCAGCACGCGCACATAGGAAATCGTCATCATCATCAACTGCCATGATTTCCTGGTCTATAAGAAGGCCCCAGGCCTTCTGATCCTTGCCTGAGCGTTGTTAGTTTTCCCAGTCTGTCTTGCAAATGGTCCCTTAGTGTTTCCCGTTCCAGTTGTTACCCGTGCCTTGTTCCCTGTTCCTGTTTCCCGTGCTGTGCCTTTAGTATCAAGTCGTGCCACGTCCTGTGTCATCTGCCACGTCCGGAGGAATCCGCCACGTCCTGTGTCATCTGCCAAGTCCGGAGGAGTCTGCCACGTCCTTTGTCATCTGCCAAGTCCGGAGGAATCCGCCACGTCCTGTTTCATCTTCCACGTCCGGAGGGATCCGCCACGTATGGCGCAACCTGCGGCACCTGTGTCATCCGCCACGTTTGGCGTTATCTGCTGCAACCATCTACATAAGTGCCAGAGCCGCGGCCACCATCTGGACTATCCAGGTACCCTTGTGCGGGACATTGTATTGCTGTGGTTTCCTGTCGTTTGGCCAGCTGCCTCCCAGCTACAGCCTAGTGGGTTCACTAACCCGCTTCGTGACACAGGCGTATCCATCAAAACCTTTACCAAAAATAACGCCTGTGAGTACGGTGCAGTATAACAATTCCTATTTACATCAAAGGAACCAGCATGATGAGCCTCCTGCACCTGAGAGCAAGAAGACATCAGTATTACCACCTATAGGACCATCATCAAGTCATCATGCAATCCAAAACCCTAAAGCAACGCACAATAAACAATTAAAGAAGATGTCCCAGTCCAAGATGACAGTTTTTGACGCATTAAGCCTACTGAAAGACGAGGACTGGGAAAAAAAGATTTGAAGCATTGACACCATCTCATCCTTGATATCGGTCCATCCTGTAGCTGCTGTTCTAATAATACAAGAACTGAGGACAGCAGTAATGAAGGAAGTGACCAACCTGAGATCTAGAGTGTTCCTAGCAGCGATCAAGTGCCTGGACATGATGTTCTCAACATCGCAGGCACTTATGGACTGCCACCTCCAGCAAACTGTCCGGGTGTTGCTACACAGGGCCTGGGAATCCAACACCTTTATCCGTGAAGCAGTGGACAGCTCTCTGTCATCAATGGTGGAAAATGTCAGCCCAAGTCAAGCTCTGACAGCCCTAATAGAGGGAGGACTCTGCCACAAGAACAGCAAAGTGAGATCCACCACAGCCAAAAAGCTTGTAGGTTTGGTGGACAGAATGGGCCCAGACTTTTTTCTGTGTGGTAGAAAAGGGATCACAGATAGGGAAATACCGGCTGTAGTCAAATCTTTACAGGACCGCTGCCCTGCAGCCAGAATGTATGGCGGGGAAATCCTGAGTAGTCTAGCTCCACACCCTAGACTGGGCGCAATGCTCGCAAGGTTTGTGCCACCTAAAAACGTAACAGCTATAAAGCTCCTGCTGAAGAAATGTTCCAACTAATCTTTTTGTAACCAATGAAAACATTACATGGAGGAGGACTATTACTTATTACTTATTTAAAAAAGAACTTCAAGAACAAACAATAAGTCAAAATTGGTCGATGGACAAATGAAAATGTGGAGAAGAAACCCAACCTACAGTGTCCTGTGTCATAATCCAAGAACAGCCCTGGTATTACTGGCAGATCCAACTGGCAAGGTATGTGGAATTGGGAAGGATTTATGTGTCATTACTTTGTCTTACATATATTTATATACAGTATTAGTTGTAGTTGTATTTTTTGGAAGACCCATGTTGGTTACTTTGCCCAAAGTCTATTCATGTCTTATTTTCTTTTCTGCACACATTTTTATTGATTTAATTGGTTACTATGATCACAAAAAATCTTATGAGCTTTCGGGTCCCCACTGAATGTGAGAACGGGGTTCTCGAACACCCTGTTACTAATCACTGCACCCCCCACAGTGTAGAGGAGCTTGATTGGAGCAGCGGTCATGTATGCGTCACCTGTGGCATTATACTGTGAGGGCAGCTATGGGGGGCATTATACTCTGGGGGGGGCAGCTATGGGGGCATTATATTGTGGGGGCAGCTATGGGGGCATTATACTGTGGTGGTCAGCTATGGGGGGCATTATACTGTGTGGGAGCAGCTATAGGGAGAATTATACTGTGGTGGTAAGCTATGGGGGGCATTATACTGTGTGGGGGGCAGCTGTGGAGGGGCATTATAATGTGTGGGGGGCAGCTATGGGGGGCAGTATACTGTGTGGTGGCATTATACTGGGGGGGCAGCTATGGGGGTATTATACTGTGGGGGAATTCATGGGGCCTGTCGGGCAAGGCAGCTGGGCATATGCGTGCGCAGGGGGCAGGGGGGCCCAAGCTGAATTCTTGTACCAGGGCCCATATGCCTTTAGCTACGCTCCGGGTCCCAGGCAGAGTGCAAGTAGTGCTCTGCCCAGGACTATGGCTCTGGGGTTGCCCCTGACAACACTGTACATATATGGACAGTGACGTCACGTGCTTTTCCTGAAGCGGAATCCCCAGCCAGGCAATGCTCTGGCTGGGGATTCCACTCCTAGAGGGAACCCCAACGGCGCTACATACAGGGAGGGGGGCTGTGTGGCACTACCAGGGAGGATGGCTGCGTGGCACTACCAGGGAGGGGGGCTGTGTGGCAATACCAGGGAGGGGGGCTGTGTGGCACTACCAGGGAGGAGGCTGTGTGGCAGTACCTGGGGGGGCTGTGTGGCACTACCTGGGAGGGGGGTCTGTGTGGCACTACCTGGGAGTGGGGGGCTATGTGGCACTACCTGGGAGTGGGGGGCTGTGTGGCACTACCTGGGAGGGAAGCTGTCTGGCACGATCTACAGAGGGCGCTAAATTTATGGGGGTACAAACTGGGGCCTAACTTCTATATGGGGGCATAAACAGGGCCTAATGTCTATATGGGGGCCCAAAGTGATGTTTTCTGCCATTTTACTGCCGCCGTGAGTTACCCCGCAAAGGGGCCTGCTAAGTCTGTGTCGCCCAAGGCCCCACATAAACCTGGAGCCAGCCCTATATGTATATATATTTATATATCTATATATTCTTTTTTTTTTCCAGGAGAACCTCTTTAGGATGTACTAAATTTAACTGGGGCATTGTGCTTTATGTGTTTATAGCGATTTCTTCTATTTTAAGGTGTAACTTTCTAGATGAATTCGCAAATTACAGCCTATGACTGATATTACTGGTATTAAGATGACAGCTTTCACTCCGCACTCCCACTACTGTTGATTGCTCATCTTCCCCACATAATTAGTTTACTTAAAGAAGTAAAGAAGGAACTCAAAAAGTAAAACCACGTCCTAAGCATTACACAATCTCAACCCTTAACCCTTTAATGGCTGCTCACTGTCTTTTGACGGCGGACTGTGCAGTTTCCGAGTCAAAAGACTTCACTATAGAAGTGGCTAATAAGTGCTATTGTAAGTACTCATTCTCTAAGCAGGAGCTGTTCCTAACAACTCCTATTCAAAGAGGAGACTCCTAAATATTGCCGGGATTGGAGGAATTTCCGTTCCCGACTGTTTAACCCTTTGATCACCGTGGTTCGTGACCGTGAAATAATCAAAGGGGACTCCCCCCCCTTCGATCGCATCACCAGGTTTTACCGGTGATGCAAATAGTGACTGGGGAACACTCTGCAGTCAGCCATGGGTACCTAGGACTGTCTGTTTAGTAAGCCTGCTGTTAGGGCACAATAAGGCTATGTTCACACGGAGTATTTTGGGGGAGGAATATCTGCCTCAAAATTCCGTTTGGAACTTTGAGGCAGATATTCCTCTCCCTGCACGCCGATTTTCGCGGCGATTATCGCGCCGTTCTTCGCCCGCGGGCATAAAACAGCGAGAAATACCCTTTCTCCTGCCTCCCATTGAAGTCAATGGGAGGTCAGAGGCGGAAGCGCCCGAAGATAGGGCATTTTGCTTCTTTTTCCCGCGAGGCAGTTTTACTGCTCGCGGGAAAAAGACGCCGACGCCTCCCATTGAAATCAATGGGAGGTGTTCTCGGGCCGTTTTTGCCGAGTTTTGCGACGCGGTTTCCGCGTCAAAAAACTCGGCAAAATACCCCGTGTGAACATAGCCTAAGTGTTTCCCTAACAGCAGCCTGTGTCACAGAAGAGGAGTATGCTTAGGGTCAGTTCACACAGAGTTTTTTTACATGTTTTTTGACACGGAAACCGCATCAGAAACCGCGCCAAAAAACGGCTAAAAATGCATCCCATCGACTTCAATGGGAGGCGGAGGCGTTTTTTTCCCACGAGCGGAAAAAACAGCTTGCGGGAAAAAGAAGGGACATGCCCTATCTTCGGGCGTTTACGTCTCTGACCTTCCATTTTGAGGCAGATTTTCTGCCTGCAAAAAACTCTGTGTGAACATACTGTATATTATAAGTATAAACAATAGTTGTAAACTAGTAATCCCTTTATAGGAATTAAAAAAAAAAATATAAAAACGTTAATAAAAAAAAGACTGCAAAAATAAATAAATAAAAAAAGTGATTATTTAGTATAGTATATTTAGAATATTTATTGTGAATACCATACATAAAAACAAAAAACCTACACATCCATACAAGCATAATAACCTAAGGAATCAAAAACAAAAAAATGCTTAAAAAGGCTCTGTCACCACATTATAAGTGGAATAGCTTCTACATCATGTAATCGGCGCTGTAATGTAGATAACAGCAGTGTTTTTTTAATTGAAAAAATTATCAATTTTGACCAAGTTATGACCTAGTTTAGAGTTATGCTAATGGCTTTCTTAATGCCCAACTGGGTGTTTTTTCGCTTTTGACCAAGTGGGCGTTTTAAAGTGAAGTGTAAGACGCTGACCAATCAGTGACCAATCAACGTCATACACTTCTCTCCATTAGAGACAATGAACGGAGGTAGGATCCAGCGCTGGATAGCGTTAAAATGGAAGACTGTTTTCCAAGTTTAATGATGTAGATTTAAAAGGAAATCCAGTAGTATTAGGTCCTGGGTGTGTACGAAGTGGAGGGATGGTGTCCTCTTAGGCCTACGCGTTTCGGACGACAACTGCGCCAAGTCTAAGGACGCAGTTGTCGTCCGAAACGCGTAGGCCTAAGAGGACACCATCCCTCCACTTCGTACACACCCAGGACCTAATACTACTGGATTTCCTTTTAAATCTACATAATTAAACTTGGAAAACAGTCTTCCATTTTAACGCTATCCAGCGCTGGATCCTACCTCCGTTCCTTGTCTCTACTTGTTATCCGTGTGCCGACACGAGGATCCGGGCGCTATCTACGACACACCGGAGTGTGTCAGGTGAGCTGGAGGATTTCTCCCCATGTTCCTTCTCTCCATTCATGTACTCAGCACATAGTGATCTTACTAGATCATGATGTGCTGTCACTTACATCCACATTAACGTTACTGAAGTGTCTTGAGAGTGAATATACATTACCTCCAGCCAGGACGCGATGTCTATTTACAATCCCGACACTTCGCTAACGTTTGTGTGGGGCTTACAGCACAGCACATCAAGATCACGCTGTAATCTACATTACAGCGCCGATCACATTATGTAGGAGATAGGGCACTTATAATGTGGTAATAGAGCATCTTTAATGCTGGTCATTCAGGCACTTTCAGGCCTGGTCATTAAGGGGTTAAACTTTTCTTTTGACTGAAAGATACTGCTGTGAATTGTAGCTAACTGAAGACTAAAAAAAACATAGCAACCTGTTATTTGAATAACATTCTCTATATTTTTGCAAAAAGGAACAATGATTATTGTCAACACAGCATAATACTCTTTGGGATAATAGTCTAGAGCCATGCAAAGTGTGGAGATAGCACTGTAAGAAAGAGCCCTTCCTTAGGCTTCGTTCACATCTGCGTAAGTACTCCGTTCATCGCTTCCGTCTGACCTTTCTGTCAGGGAAACCCATGAACGGAATCCAAACTGAAACAAACGGAAACCATAGGTTTCCGTTTGCATCACCATTGATTTCAATGTTGTCGGATCCGGTGCAAATGGTTTCCATTTGTCACCATTGTGTAAGTGTTCCGTTGCTTTAACGAAATCAATAACGCAGTCGACTACGCTATTGATTCTGTCAAAACAACGGAACCCTTACACAACGATGAGAAACGGAAACCATTTGCACCGTATTTGTCACCATTGAAATCAATGGTGATGCAAACGGAAACCTATGGTGTTCCGTGAATATAGAAAAAAAATTTTTTTTTTGTTATTTTGTTTATTTTTTATACTGTTAACCTTTTACACCTGTTAAATAAATGCCTTAGGTTATTATGCTTGTATGGGTGTGTAAGTTTTTTGTTTTCATGTATGGTATTCTCAATAAATATTCTAAATATACTATACTAAATTTCCATTTCCGTTTAGATTCCGTTCATGGGTTCCCCTGACGGAAAGGTCCAACGGAACCCACAAACGGAGTCCCGACACAGATGTGAACTGAAGCCTAACTGATACAACAGCAAGTTAAATACTAGTTGCCAGCAGGATGCAGATAAGCCACAATGTTATATAGGGGAGACAGGTCATAAGTACAACATGCTCATAAACAGCCTTTCACAGACCTACAGTACCATTCAGGGGGTGGGGATGCTTGGTATTTCCAATTCACACAGATAAGGCTGCTTTACACGGGCAGGTCCCTGTCGACTAATGATTATTTTTATGGAGGTATAAAAGATCTGATCAGCCAATGCTGCCATGTTTACACGGGCCCGGAATCATGAACAAGCCTTCGTATGGTAGCCTGATCATTGCCCTGTGTAAAGGGCCTTTGAAGGGTTGTCCAAAATTAGAAAACATGACTTTTTTCTTCCAAAAATAGCGCCATACATGCGCCATTATTGCAGTTCAGTCCCATTCACTTCAATAGAGCTGAGCTGCAATACGAGACACAACCAATGGGCAGGTGTAGTGCTGTTCCTTGAATATAAGCGCCTGTGTTTTTCTAATACTGCAAGCCCCTTTCAGGCTTAAGTGCCAGTCACACCTATGCTATTAGACTACGTGGCTGCCAGCCCCTAATGAGTAACCCACAGAAAGTAATGGCATCCTATATATCTCATGTGCAGGGGCGGACATACCTCCTGTGCAACTGGTTTAGCTACATAGGGGCTTGTAGGATAGGGAGGTTAATGGGGTAGGCATGAGGACGCTGTAATAATTATGTATCCTCTGTTTTGGAGGAGACATAATTAGTGTGCACAGTAGGTGGCAGCATTACACAGTAATGTCTCCTGCTGTCATTGAAACATCATAGAAGCTGGAACCTGGCAACCTCGTGGGCAGGGAGGAAGTAGAAAGGATAGGAGGGGAGGAGCAATCAACTTACCACTGCACTCCTGCTGCTGCCACAATGAAGACTCCTCCAAGGACCTCAGGAATGTGGAGAATAGCTGCTTTAGTTTTATTTATGTTTGGAGGTGGAATCGTAAGTTTTTGTGGGGAACTTCTTTACAGTTTATTTTGTGGGCACAGGAGCTTCTTTATACATCATGTTTGTGGTCCTTTTTATAGATCATGTATGGTGAGAGTAGGGATTAGTTCATAGATCCTTTTGTTTGTAAAAAAAAATGTTCTACCCTTAGCGCTCACTAAACTGACTGCCAATACATGTAAATATAGCAGCAGCATGTGTCCTACATGTGAGTGGTTTTCGCGCGCCACGTGTACTATGTGTGAGTGGTATGTATGGGACATGTGTGCTTTGCGTGATTAGTGTGTATTCGGCACGTGTCCCATGTGTGAGTGGTGTGTGCTCACCAAGTGTCCTATGTGTGGGTGAGGCAGATGGCATGTGTCCAAAGTGTGCACAGGTGGTGTATGCGCACCAAGTGTCCTTTGTGCGTGTGTGGTGTGTATGCTGCATGTCTTCTATGTGTGAGTGGTGTTTGCGCACTATGTGTACTATGTGTAAGTAGTCTGCATGCGGCATGTGTCTTTTGTGTGGGTGGCAAATGTCTGGTATGTGTGCAATGTGTGAGTGCTGTTTGTTCCAATGTGTGTGGCTAGTGTGCATGCGGCATGTGTCTTTTGTGTGGGTGGCAAATGTCTGGTATGTGTGCAATGTGTGAGTGCTGTTTGTTCCAATGTGTGTGGCTAGTGTGCTGCATGTGTGTGTGTATGTATATATGTATCTTTGTCTAACTTTGTTGCCATTGAAAGAACATGGGCCATGACACACTTCTTGCACTGGGGCCCTTTTCTGTCTGTGTCAGCCCCTGCTCATGAGTGAAGGATCCCAGTCAGTACTCCCTAGAGTGGAGGAACAGAGAAAGAGAGAGAGATCCAATTTTGTAACTTGGAACAGAAACATATAACAATGTGGGAAAGATTGCTCTTTACACTACAACATAGTTTATTAACTAGTGGTCTGTGTACCTGAGGGTATATGCCACAGGTCCATGTACCCCTCAGATAGCCCTGTCATGGGGGCACTGTTGAAGGTTAACTATCTTTTAGGGGTACTATGCTTTGGACCCAGTCTCTTGCCACTAGGGTGAACTTCTTATGGGTTGATTCACAAATAAAGTATTAGAACTTACTGATAATATGTCCATCATGTAGAATGATGATAGCAATGCTTATGATGCAATAAAAGGTGAACATTCACATGTTCTGTTTAGGTAGTTTGGGTCCTCAGAATAGATTCTGCTGGAGGGGGGGGGGCAAGACACCCCAGTTTGACACTACCTGGTTTAATTGTATTAAATAAAGAGCATTAGCTTAGACTCCATTGTCGTACAGGTCTACACTATTAATTATTAATCAGCAAGGAAAAGAGACCGGACTGACCTGACCTATAAATAACAGACTGGTTAAGAACAATGGCCTATGGTCTTGTTACTATAGGCACTGTGGGTATCAATCAGTTGAATGATCTGTGCTATATTTATGAAAGACCCCTGTTTTGCAAGTGTATTTTGTTGCAATTATTTGTTTTATTTTAAGAAACATAGTGGGGGGAATTTATTAAGACTGGTGTTTTAAAACTGAAACACATTGAAATAAGATGCACCAGATTTATAAAGAGGAACGCATCTCTTAATAAATTAGGCGCATCTCTGGTTGTCCGTGCGCCAGAAAGTTAAATCTGTGCCAACAATGTGCTGGCGTAGGTTAGCGCTATAATTTATGTCACTTTCTGGCGTTATAGTATATTTGTCAGGCCGCATGTGGCCCCGCCCCTTCCTGCTAATCACTGCCTCTGGATAAAAATGATGAAAATGACGTCTTTCTTTCCCATTGAAGTCAATAGGGAGAAGCTTTACAACTAGAGCATGCTGTGCTTGCCCCATATTTGAAAATGCACAACAAAAACAATAAAAACTACCTGATGTGTCAGACATTTTCTAACAAACTAACAAAGTTCTCACTGGAGATTCTGTAATCCTTTGCTTTAATATTACATTGGTATCGGTGAAAAGCATTATTTCTGTGCCTATGTTAAGCATCACTTTTATCTACTTTCCATGACGTTCATGACTACTGTCGTCACTGTCTCCTACTTCTCACTGAATAGAATACAAAGGGGAAGAAGCCCTGGGATGTCTTAGCAGTGCTGAGGTATTTTTAGTTACTTCTTAGTTTAATCTTATATGAGCCTGCATTCTATTTCTGGTTGTTTTAGAAATAGGTTTCCGGAACATTATTTCCCTTTCACTTTTTGGCCAGTGAAATGTTTTCCTCATGTGTACCACTCAGAGATGTAACTTGAAGCACCTGGATCCCCAAGTAAAATCAGTATCATGCCGCCTTTACAATGCGCCATATATAATACCATACCTCCCACCGTCCCGGATCCTGAGGTACAGTCCCGATTTCCGGGTGGTGTCCCGCTGTCCCGGGCGGCTGGTGGTACGTCCGTCCCGATTTCAACTGTATAGTTGAATCCAACGGTGAGCAACTATGGGGGCATTATACTCTGTGGAGACCACTATGGGTATGTGCACACAATAGCAGGCATTTACGTCTGAAAAGACAGACTGTTTTCAGGAGAAAACAGCTGCCTCGTTTCAGACGTAAAATTGAGTTCAATGAAGAACGGCTCAAATTACGTCTGAAAGAAGTGTCCTGCACTTCTTTTGACAAGGCTGTATTTTTACGCGTCGTCGTTTGACAGCTGTCAAACGACGACGCGTAAATGACAGGTAGTCTGCACAGTACGTCGGCAAACCCATTCAAATGAATGGGCAGATGTTTGCCGATGTATTGTAGCCCTATTTTCAGACGTAAAACGAGGCATAATACGCCTCGTTTACGTCTGAAAATAGGTCGTGTGAACCCAGCCTATGGGTTCTTTGTACTGTTTGTGTGGGGCTCTATTGGGGCATTATACTATTTGGGGGGCACTATTGTAGCCTGATACTCTGTGGGCTGAACTGGCTGTGCATGGCCGGGGATTGGGCGGGGTTTGAAGCGTGGCTTAACAGGGAGAAAAATTCTGTTGTTCCTCTTTGCAATTGTAAAGGATCTGCCAGGCACAACTTCTGTGTATACTCCCATAGGTAATCAGTCTGCACCTGAGTCTATGTCTCTGAGACTGACTCCATCTTCCACCACTCAGGATGGCAGGCTTAGGAGTGGGAGAGCCTATCGCAGCCTGGCCAGACGGAGCTAGCTCCCGCCCTCTGTCTATTTATACCTGCCTTTCCTGTTCCTACTTTGCTTGTGATTCTTCTCGTGTGGTTTCCTGGCCCAGCTACAGCTTCTAACTATTTGATCCTGCTCCATACTGACTCTGGCTTACTGACTACTCTCCTGCCCTGCGTTTGGTACCTCGTGCACTCCTGGTTTGACTCGGCTCGTTCACCACTCTTGTTGCTCACGGTGTTGCTGTGGGCAACTGCCCCTTTTCCTTTGCTTTGTGTTCCCTTGTCTGTTTGTCTCGTGCACTTACTGAGCGTAGGGACCGCCGCCCAGTTGTACCCCGTCGCCTAGGGCGGGTCGTTGCAAGTAGGCAGGGACAGAGTGACGGGTAGATTAGGGCTCGCTTGTCCGTTTCCCTACCCCCGTCATTACAGCAATAATTGAAAGTTGGGAGATATGTAATCCTAGTGCCTACTTATGTTGGAATGGGGTTTTTGGGCACCCTCAGACACCAGAGACTGGGTGCAACTACTACCTCTGTACCCCCTATAGCTATGCCCCCTATATGAGTCAGCGGAAAAAAAAAATACACCCACTATGTGGACGCCATATAAACTAATGAAGCCGCCCAAAAGACACAGAGCCACAACATATGAACCTAACCTTTATGGGGGGGGGGGGGATTAATGAAACCAGAAAAACAGCAATATTTTGCCCATAACAACTAATAACAGCACAGCTTTTATTATTCGAGAAATGAAAGCTGCGCTGTGATTGGCTGCTATGGACAGCAAAGACAGTTTTTTCTGTTAGGCCTAGTTCACACAGGCAGAAAAAATCTGCCTCAAAATTCCTTCATGAATTTAAACAGATTTTGACAAACCTGCACTTTCTCGCCACAGTTTTCGCTGCGTTTTTTGCTTGCAGCCATTGAGCATCCTGGGCAAATAAAACTATGCTAAAAACTTTTTTTCTGCCTCTCATTGATTTCAATGGGAGGTTAAAGGCGGAAGTACATTTTTTGCCCTGCGAGCGGGTAAAAGCCACGAGGGGAAAAAACGCCTCCACCTCCCATTAAAGTCAATGGGTTGGCCGTTTCGCCCGTGTTTTTTGCATGATTCCATGCCAAAAGTCTCAGTGTGAACTGGGCCTTAAGCGGTTTTCAAGATGCGTTACCTATGTCTGTATTTGTTAATTTAGAATAATAAATTAGTCTTTAGAACTTTCTTCATCCTTACAAGTTCTGCCATTATCTTAATAAAATTTATATTTGGTGTTAAAATTGAAAAACATCTACAAATACCTACATTTTTAATATAATATTGAAGATATATATCGAATAAAGTTACTATATTAACAAATTAAAGGAGCTGTCCAGTTTCAACAAGTGAATGTTATTTTTTTTTGTAAAATGAAGAGTTATACAATTTTCTAGTATACTTTCTGTATTAATTCCTCACGGTTTTTAAGATCTCTGCTTGTTGTCATTCAGTAGGAACATTCATTGTTTACTCTCAGTGTATAAAATTCTGTCCATGGTCATGTGATGGACACACAGGTGCATGGCTCGTTACAAGACACAGCTCCGATAGACATACTGTAACTGTAACAAGCCATAAACCTGTGTGTCCATCACATGACCATGGACAGAATATTATCCACTGGAAGTAAATAATAAATGTTCCAACTGAATAACAACAAGCAGAGATCTTGAAAACCATGATAAATTAATACAGAAAGTATATTGGAACATTGTATAACTTTTATATTATACAAAAAACAACATTAATTTTATTAAACCTGACAACCCCTTTAAGTGGTCAATGCAACTAAATAGAAAAATTATCTCCTGCAGGTTTGCGACAATGTATCAGTGTGGGTAAAATCAGCGTGGAGTCAAGGCGGTTAAAGGAAGGGTGTCGCGAAAAATTTTTTTTTTATATCAATTTGCTTTTAGTGTTTTATTAAAAAATGTTTTATTTATTTCTGTGTTTGTGTTTTACTTTTTTTTATTTTTTAACTTTTTCTTGTCTATGGGGGCTGCCATTTTTTTTTCATCTCTGTATGTGTTGATTAACGACACATACAGACATGGAATACGACACATGCATCCCCATAGAGAATGCGAATGGGACCCGTTCCATTCACTATGCTGTACGCCGTCTGTGTGGGAACGGCGCATGCGCCGCTCCCACAAAGACCAAATGGGAGGTCTTCGGCCGAGCGACGTACGGCGCCATTTTCTTGTGGACCGGAAGCCGCGGCCGGACAGTAAGATTACTGGCGACACACAGTGTAGGAGGTTTGAACGTTCAATCCCCTCCTTTCTCCTGGCACTAGGAGGGGGGATTCTGTGAGCTCACTATCATTTATACACTAACTGTTTAACTAAAAAAAAAAAAATATTTTTCTAGCGACACATTCCCTTTAAGGTTCATAGGTGGATAATGGGGAAGAAACAAAGAGTATACTAGAATATTGCATAACAATGATTACATTTTATTTACATAACATGTATTTACATAAGGCTTTGTGCATTGTCCTTTTAAACACAATATGCTGTGTATACCAGTGGTTTCTTCTTAGGCCCAGTTCACATGGAGTATTGTGCAGGCAGAAAAAATCTGAAGGAATTTTAAGGCAGATTTTAACCTGCCTGCGCTTTTTTACTGAGGCATTCGTGGCGTTTTTCGCCTGTGGCCCTTGAGGACCACGAGAAAAAAGCGCTGCGAGAAACGCTTTTTCTGCCTTCCACTAATTTCAGGAATTGCAAGAAAGGACATGCCACTTTTATTTTCACGCAAGTGGCTAAAAGCTGAAGTCAATAGGAGACGATTTCGAAAGTTTTTTTGGGCGCTGATTCTGACACGGTTTCCAAGTCAAAATCAGCTCCAAAAAACTGTGTGACCCTTATATAGACAGAATATTATAAATATACCGATCATTATAACCACCTGCCTAACATTGTGCGGGTCCCCCTCGTGCCACTAAAACAGCTCGGATATGTCATGGCACCAAGACGTTAACAGGTACCCCACTAGTAACGGTAACCCAATATGCGTATGTAAAATTAATAACCACCCTCTGATTTCTATCACTGAGCCAGTTACTTACCCACTTACACTTTTTTTTACACATTTTTCCCAAGTCCCAACATTCTTATTTTATGTACCTTCTATGTGGTACAGTATCAAATGCTTTGGAAAAGCAAAATATATATGACATCCAATGACCCACCCTAATCTAATTTAGAAGTGACCCCCTCATAGAAGCAAAGTCTGAACTTACTTTTATGGTACATGTCCTTGAGTAATGATTTCCTCCATAAACATAGAGGTGTGAAGGATACAACTATACAGGCCTATCCCGCAAAATAGTGGAATCTGCTGAAAAGACTGTAATGTCTATGGCTAGGTTTACAGGTGACTGTGACAACCTAACTTATGGACAAACGTTAAACCTATAAGTCCATGTGAGATCAATGCTGCTGGAATATGTTACATATAAGGCTACAATCACATGAACGTAGCCAACCTCGGACGTGAAAAACTACAGTTTTTCACGTCCGAGGTGCACCCGTGCGGGATGCGTTATCACGCATCCCCCATAGACTTTAGTCTATGTGTAATGACAGGGACAGGGAAACAGACAAGTGAGCCCTAATCTACCCGCCACTCAGTCCCAGCCTACTTGCAACGACCCGCCCTAGGCGACAGGGTACAACTGGGCGACGGTCCCTACACTCAGTAAGTGCACGACAGACAACCAGACAAGGAAACACAGAACAAAGGGAAACGGGGCAGTTGCCCACGGCAACACCGTGAGCAACAAGAGTAGTAAACGAGCCGAGTCAAGCCAGGAGAGTACGAGGTGCCAAACGCAGAGCAGGAGAGTAGTGAACAAGCCGAGTCAAACCAGGAGTGTACGAGGTACCAAACGCAGAGCAGAAAAGTAGTCAGTAAACCAGGGTCAATACGAAGCAGGGACAAGTAGTTCAAGAAGCTGCAGCAGGGCCAGAAAACCAACAGAGAAGAATCACAAGCAAGGAGGAACAGGAAAGGCAGGTATAAATAGACAGAGGGCGGGAGCTAGCTGCGTCTGGCCAGGCTGTGATAGGCTCTCCCACTCCTAAGCCTGCCATCCTGAGTGGTGGAAGATGGAGTCAGTCTCACAGACATAGAAGCAGGTGCAGACTGATTACCTATGGGCGTGGATACAGAAGCTGTGCCTGGCAGATCCATAACAGTACCCCTCCTTTTATGAGGGGCCACCGGACCCTTTCTAGATGGACCTGGTTTATTGGGGAAACGAAGGTGGAACCTCCTGACCAATACCCCAGCATGAATATTCTGGGCGGGTACCCAAGTCCTCTCCTCAGGCCCGTATCCTCTCCAATGGACCAGGTACTGGAGGGAGCCTTGGACCATCTTGCTGTCCACAATCTTGGCCACCTCGAATTCTACCCCCTCAGGGGTGAGAACGGGGACAGGAGGTTTCCTCGAGGGAGCCAAGGACAGGGAGCAGCGTTTAAGGAGGGAGGCATGAAACACGTCGTGTACTCGAAAAGATGGGGGCAACTCCAGTCGGAAGGAGACAGGATTTAGGACTTCAATGACCTTGTATGGCCCTATAAACCGGGGAGCAAACTTCTTGGACGGGACTTTAAGGCGCAAGTTCTTAGACGATAGCCACACCAGATCCCCGACCATAAACAAGGGGTTAGCAGAACGTCTTCTATCTACCTGAGTGTTTTGTATGCTCTGGGACGCCTCTAGGTTCTTCTGAACCTGGGCCCAGACTGTGCACAGTTCCCGATGAACGACCTCTACCTCGGGATTGTTGGGACTACCAGGTGAAACGGAGGAGAACCGTGGATTAAACCCAAAATTACAGAAAAAGGGGGAGACCCCTGACGAGTTACTGACCCGGTTATTAAGGGAAAATTCGGCGAGGGGAATGAATGAGACCCAATCATATTGACAGTAAGAGATAAAACACCTTAAATATTGTTCTAGAGACTGATTAGTCCTCTCGGTTTGGCCATTAGTTTCAGGATGGAAGGCTGAAGAGAAGGACAGATCAATCTCCAACTTTTTACAGAAGGCTCTCCAAAACAAAGAAACAAATTGTACCCCTCTGTCAGAAACAATATTTACAGGGACCCCATGGAGACGCAGGATGTGTTTGACAAACAAGGTAGCTAACGTCTTAGCATTGGGTAGTTTTTTGAGGGGCACAAAGTGGCACATCTTACTGAAGCGGTCTACTACAACCCACACCACCGACTTGCCTTGAGATGGAGGCAAATCGGTAATAAAATCCATGGAGATATGGGTCCAAGGTCTCTGGGGAATGGGCAAAGAAAGTAGTAAGCCCGCTGGTCGGGACCTGGGAGTCTTGGACCTAGCACAAACCTCACAAGAGGCGACGTAGGCCTTAACGTCTTTAGGCAACCCAGGCCACCAATAGTTTCTGGCAATGAGGTGCTTGGTACCCAGGATGCCTGGATGACCAGATAGTGCGGAGTCATGATTTTCCCTAAGTACCCTTAGCCGGAATTGCAGGGGAACAAACAGCTTGTTCTCAGGAAGGTTCCCGGGAGCTGAACCTTGATCAGCAGCAATTTCAGAGACTAAATCAGAATCAATAGAGGAAATTATTATACCTGGAGGCAAAATACAAGCAGGATCTTCCTCCGAAGGAGGGCTGGCCATGAAGCTACGCGACAGTGCATCAGCCTTAATATTTTTAGACCCAGCCCTATAGGTAACCAAAAAATTGAATCTGGTAAAAAATAACGCCCATCGAGCTTGTCTCGGGTTTAGCCTCCGAGCAGATTCTAGTAAAACCAGATTCTTGTGGTCGGTAAGGACCGTTACCTGGTGCCTAGCCCCCTCCAGGAAGTGGCGTCACTCTTCAAATACCCATTTAATGGCTAAGAGTTCGCGGTTGCCAATATCATAGTTACTCTCAGTGGGCGAAAACTTCCTGGAGAAGTAGGCACAGGGATGGAGATGGGTGAGGGACCTGGTACCCTGGGACAAGACAGCCCCCACTCCCACCTCGGACGCGTCAACCTCCACGATAAATGGCTCCATTTGGTTGGGCTGAACCAACACCGGGGCCGAGATAAAGCACTTCTTAAGGGCCTCAAAAGCCTGGACAGCCTCAGGAGGCCAGTGGAGGAGATCAGCACCCTTGCGAGTGAGGTCCGTAAGAGGCTTAGCGATGACCGAGAAGTTAGCAATAAATCTCCTGTAATAATTAGCGAACCCCAAGAAGCACTGTAACGCCTTCAGGGAGGCAGGTTGGACCCATTCCGCCACAGCCTGGACCTTGGCGGGGTCCATGCGGAATTCATGAGGAGTGAGGATTTGACCCAAAAATGGTATCTCCTGCACCCCAAACACACATTTTTCGGTATTCGCAAACAGTTTGTTTTCCCGAAGGACCTGGAGCACCTTCCTGACATGCTCAATGTGGGAGGACCAGTCCTTGGAAAACACAAGTATGTCATCAAGGTACACTACAAGAAATACCCCCAGGTAATCTTTTAAAATCTCATTTATGAAATTCTGGAAGACCGCGGGAGCATTACACAACCCAAAGGGCATGACGAGGTATTCGAAATGACCTTCGGGCGTGTTAAACGCAGTCTTCCACTCATCCCCCTCTTTGATGCGGATAAGGTTATACGCCCCCGTAGATCAAACCTAGAGAACCATTGGGCCCCCTGAACCTGATTAAAGAGATCAGGAATCAAAGGAAGGGGATACTGGTTCCTTACAGTGACCTTATTCAAGTTACGGTAGTTAATGCATGGCCTAAGACCACCATCCTTCTTCCCTACGAAGAAGAAGCCAACACCTACCGGAGAAGTAGAGGGGCGAATGTAACCCTTGGCCAGGCATTCCTGGATATACTCTCTCATGGCTTCACGTTCGGGACAAGAGAGATTAAATATCCTACCCTTAGGGAGCTTAGCTCCTGGTACCAAATCGATAGCGCAATCGTATTCTCTATGAGGAGGTAACACTTCGGAGGCCTCCCTAGAGAAAACAACAGCGAAGTCCTGAACAAACTCAGGTAGTGTGTTCACCTCCTCAGGGGGAGAAATAGAATTAACAGAAAAACATGACGTCAAGCATTCATTACCCCATTTGGTAAGATCCCCAGTATTCCAGTCAAACGTGGGATTATGCAACTAGGGAAGGCCTAAAACCAAATCGGACGATAATCCCTGCATCAACAGCACAGAGCACTGCTCCAAATGCATGGAGCCAACAAGGAGTTCAAAAACAGGGGTATGCTGAGTAAAATAACCATTAGCAAGAGGAGTGGAGTCGATACCCACTACCGGGACAGGTTTAGGCAAATCAATCAAAGGCATAGCTAGAGACATAGCAAATTCCACAGACATGATATTAGCAGACGACCCTGAATCCACGAAGGCACTGCCGGTAGCAGACCTACCACCAAAAGAGACCTGAAAGGGAAGCAAGATTTTATTACGTTTCATATTTACGGGAAATACCTGTGCGCCCAAGTGACCTCCCCGATGATCACTTAGGCGCAGAAGTTTTCCGGCTGCTTATTCTTACGCCTAGGACAGGTGTTCCCTTGATGCTTGTCATCCCCACAATAGAAGCAGAGACCATTCTTCCTGCGGAACTCTCTACGTTGTTGGGGGGACACGGAGGCCCCGAGTTGCATAGGTACCTCCGAGTCTTCCGTGGAAGAACGAAGCAACGGAACCTCGGGAGGCATCATGGGGGAGTCAGAGGAGAAAACACATAAACGTTCACGTTGTCGTTCCCTGAGACGTCGGTCAAGTCGTACCGCTAAAGCCATAACCTGGTCTAGGGAGTCAGAAGAGGGATAGCTAACTAGCAGGTCTTTCAGGGCGTTCGACAGACCCAACCTAAACTGGCACCTTAAGGCAGGGTCATTCCACCGAGAAGCTACGCACCACTTCCTAAAGTCAGAGCAATACTCCTCAACAGGTCTCTTACCCTGACGTAAGGTCACCAGCTGACTCTCGGCAAAGGCAGTCCTGTCAGTCTCGTCATAAATGAGTCCAAGAGCAGAAAAGATCAGGGGCGTCAGGAGCCAAGGAGAAGGCCCATTCTTGGGGCCCTTCCTGGAGCCGGGACATAATTATACCCACCCCCTGGCTCTCAGAACCTGAGGAGTGGGGCTTTAAACAAAAATAGAGCCTACAACTCTCCCGAAAGGAGTGAAAAGTCTTCCGGTCCCCTGAGAACCGGTCAGGCAACTTGAGGTGGGGTTCAAGAGGTGAGGGGCACTACCATGGTAGCATCAGGCTGGTTGACCCTCTGAGCCAGGGCCTGGACCTGTAGGGAGAGACCCTGCATTTGCTGAACCAGGGTCTCAAGGGGGTCCATTTTGGTGTGAGGGACCAGGGTAGAGTAGGTATATGGGCTTGTGATTATGTAATGACAGGGATAGGGAAACAGACAAGTGAGCCCTAATCTACCCGCCACTCAGTCACTGCCTACTTACAACGACCCGCCCTAGGCGACGGGGGAAACATCTGGGCGACGGTCCCTACACTCAGTAAGTGCACGACAGACAACCAGACAAGGAAACACAGAACAAAGGGAAACGGGGCAGTTGCCCACGGCAACACCGTGAGCAACAAGAGTAGTAAACGAGCCGAGTCAAACCAGGAGAGTACGAGGTGCCAAACGCAGAACAGGAGAGTAGTGAACAAGCCGAGTCAAACCAGGAGTGTACGAGGTACCAAACGCAGAGCAGAAGAGTAGTCAGTAAGCCAGGGTCAATACAAAGCAGGGACAAGTAGTTCAAGAAGCTGCAGCAGGGCCAGGAAACCAACAGAGAAGAATCACAAGCAAGGAGGAACAGGAAAGGCAGGTATAAATAGACAGAGGGCGGGAGCTAGCTAGCCATCATCTGTGAATACTTTCCAAACAACCACGCAGCAGCGCCCCATAGGATCCTCCCTTTTGTCTCCTCTACCCACATGCATCACTAGCGGTAACCGGTCTGGTTTTCCGGCTTTGGATCCTGGCAGCAGCACGAAGTGGTCTGATTACCTCTGCCTGTATTACATATCCACCAGGTGAGCATAACTGATCAGGGTTATAGCTCTCCCGTTATCATATTGACCTGCACCATGTGGCGCCGTGCCTTTTGCTTTTCTTTTCGTTTTTACTCTGCACAAGAGGCATGTAGAATTTTTTTTGACAGTAGTCAATAATTTTTAAAGTGATATTTTGTAGCAGTTCTATATGGGAACATATAATATGCATCAGACAATATGCATCAGAACTATTGGTGACAGCACTACCTGAAGAAACAAATAAGACTAAGTTCATAGGCCGGCAGCTTTGTCCCCTAACCTCCCCACATGCATACTTGGCTCAGCAGAGTGCGCATGGTTATTTCAATGAGGAGAGGGGAATAGCCATATACACATCAGATTGTTGGCTGATCCCAGCGAAAATTGGTGGGTTCGGACAACTTACATCTATTGTGTATAGACAGCTGTGGGTGGCAAAAATACATCTCATTTCTTAGTAGATTTTTTAGGTTCATTTTTTTTTTCTAAATTGCCTTTTTTTTTAATGAGTTATCAATGCCAATAAAATAAACTTATGCTTATCTAGTTGGATGGTTGGTTCTCTGCTAGAATTCTCACAATTTACTGTTTTCAGCCCAAGGTCTCAGGAATCAGTTGGCATAGAGAAGTAAACCTCTAGCAATGTTAATGATAAATATTGTGGTAGCCTAAATATTTACTGGCGTATCATCGAGCGCTTGAAGTCTTAGGGTATGTGCACACAAAATCAAAAACGTCAGAAAATACGGAGCTGTTTTCAAGGGATAACTGCTCCTGATTTTCAGAAGTTTTTTAATCAAACTCGCGTTTTTCGCTGCGTTTTTTGAGCTGTTTTTCTATAGAGTCAATCAAAAATGGCTCCAAAAACGGCTCAAGAAGTGAAATGCACTGTTTTTGCGGCCGTTTTGAAAAACGGCCGCGTAAAAAATGCCCCGTCGGAACAGAACACCGTATTTCCCATTGAAATCAATGGGCAGATGTTTGTAGGCATTCTGCTTCCGATTTTTCAGCCGTTTTTTGGGACGTTTACAGCGCGAAAAACGGCTGAAAACACTACATGTGCACATACCCTTAATCTTACTCCTGTCCATGCTAGTACATGTGGACCTAAGATATTACAACTAGAGCTTAATAGTTAAAGATGGCTGTGGCAATAAGTATCAATTATTGGCAACCCTTTAAAACCTAGCCATGTCCCTACGGCCCTACCCTGTGCCAAATTGTGTTTAAAAAAAAAAAGACCATAGCCATAATACCCCGAGAAATGAGTCATGGGTACATATCAAGGCATCTGACCTGTTATACAGACCAGTATAAGGGATTAGAGGCAGATGTATGTATATATACATATATATATATATATATATATTAAATATACCCCATAAACTGCTGATCTATTTACAGAGGTACATTAAAGATAGAGTGCTTGCCTTTTAGAGCTGTTCATATAGCATTACCTTCACGAAAAGGAATCATTGCATGCAATTGATCCATAGTCCCTCTAGATTAAACGATGTATTGCAGCTCAAGTTTGAGTAGTATTACATGACTCTGCTGTCTGGAATGAGGTATAATGTATTAAATAATGTGCATAAAGAATTTATGAGAAATTCACACGTTTCTTTACAGAAAGGTATACAATATTCAGTTCAGTAATAAATCATGGTGTTGAAACTAGTGAATGGCTTGTTGACCCGTAGGTAAATTAAGACGTGCCATGAATCCCTTTTCTATTTCCAGAGTAGAAACAGGATACGTGGAGAGACAAGTGTGTGCTCACAAGGCAGATCGCTCTATTAGTACAGCCAATCCAAGAATTATTATGGATTTTTGACCAAGATCAGTGTTAAGGGGTATATTCACACGTGTGATTTGTTATAGAAAATTCTGCGACTGAAAAATCCAATGTGAATGTTTATTTTTTCTGCAGCTTGGAATTCAGATAAATTGCATAGTTGTAAAAATGTTTGCAACAAATCTCCCATGTGTGAACTTACATAGGCTTGAGAAAGGCCAATGTATGGCGGAAATGTCGCTTCACTGTATTTGCAATTTTTGATGGAAGACGAGGATGATTTCGCAATCTCGTGCTGTGGCTATACGTTTTTTGAACTTTGATTTCTGGGATACAGTGGAGTCTGGAGCTAATTTTGCACAGAAGAAACCACGAATAATGCTGAGGGCTATTTTCTAATAAGGAAAACCATGGCAATCAAAACTGCATGTAAGACCTCATTCACACGTATGTATTTCGGTCAGTATTTTGCGTCAGTATTTGTAAGCCACAATCAGCAGTTAGGGCCTGTTCAGCATTTGGTTTCCGTTGATGGGTTCCATCAGACTGTTCCGTCGGGGGAACCCATCAACGGAAAGTCAACTGGAAACCATAGCTTCTGTTTGCATTACCATTGATTTCAATGGTAATGCTTCCGTTGCTAAAAAAAAAATTGATTTGGTCATAAATCAGCTTAATAGGATAGTTTAGAAAAGGAGAGGAATGGACTAAAGAACGAAGGCTTCTGACAAATAGTCATTCTGTAGCCTACTATGTAGTAGAAAGCATGCATGCTGCAGAAGCTAAAAGGATAAAAAAAAGTTAATAACAACCAATTGTAAGGGTCTTCACACAGACAAACAAAAAATGGCCCCAAAAGGTGTCTATAGCCTTAACCTTTAGCTCCTGTAGTTTTACAATGCTTAACATGCAAGCATACATTCAGAGGGGTAATGTGTAGCTCCTGGGCCCCAATGCAAAATCTACAACAGGCCCCATCTAAAATACATAAATTAAAGTACTTCTCATATTAGACATTTTGGCACCATTAAAGCTCCAGTGTGCAGGTGCAACCACAACCTCTACTTCCCCTATAGTTATGCCTTTGCATAAGTTTCCAGTTCTTCTAGCTGAGCCTTTAACATATTAAACAGATATTTCCATCTCGGACATTTAGGGCATAGCCATAAATGCAATAGATGCGGGTCCCAACTGTGGGACATGCACCTATCTTTATAATGGGGGTCCCCTGATCACAGTACTACTTTCTGCCGCTGTCACTGGACTCCGGGCCACTGTCTCACGGATTCTCTGGAAACAGACAAAAACTTTTTGCTACACTGTTTCTGGAACTCATATATAAGGTCCCCTGCACACGGCCGTAGCCGTGTGCACGGCCTGTGATTACAGGCACGGCTGGATGCGGACAGTCATCCGCATTTGCGAGCTGTGCTCCCATTATAAAGTATGGGAGCACGGTCCGTAAAATAAAAAAAATAGGACATGTCCTATTTTTTATGGATGCTTTCTACGGCCCGGACACCTTCCCGTAAATATACGGGAAGGTTTTCGTTGACCATAGAAATGCATGGATCAGTAGTTTGATCCACAATTACAGAAACAGCATAGCTCAGCAATCTAAGCTGATTTCATAGCTCCCAAATTTGAGAAACAACGTAGCCCACTGTGCTACTCTGTTTTTCATAAAGCACATTCACTTCTATAGGAGTTCTGAAAAGACGCTTGTCTGTTTTCAGTAAAATCCGACCATAGAAGGAAGGACGGAGGTCAGGGGGCCTAGTTCTAGAGAAAGGTGCGGGTCCCAGAGGTGTATCGGAGACCTTTATGGCATATCCTGTGGATATGCCATAAATGTCCGAGATGGGAATACCCCAGTAACCACCTTGAACATTTTCATGTTTTGTTTTGTAACATTAAATCTCTGTGGATTTAAGCCCTGTTCACACAGAGTTTGTTGCAGGCAGAAAAAACCTGACTCAGCATTTAATCAGGAATTTTGATGCAGATTTTGAACTGCCTGCACGTATTTTTCCACGTCCACGTTTTTTGCCCACCGGCCAATGAAGCTAATGCAAGGACCGCGGGCATAAAATACTGTGAAAAACACCCTGAAACGAGCGGCGCATGATCTTTCTGCCTCCCATTGATTCAATGGGTGGTGAGAGGCGGAAAGGACACGCTGATTTGTTTCCCCGCGAGCGGCCAAATGCCACCCGGAGAAAAAACGCCTCTGCCTCCGCTGAAATCGATGGGGGACAATTTCAGCCGTTTTTTGGGGCTGATTCCGACGCGGTTTAACTTCGTGTGAACTGACCCTTATTAAAAAAAAGTTTTTGAAACACCTACAATTTTAACCTTCTATTACACAAATAAAATACAAATCTCTATGAAGGAATCATTATTCATTACCCTATAATAAATAAAAGCACAGCTATTTGCCTTCCACCTTCTACCCGTAACCATACTGTACATTTTATTGCTCTGCAAATTAGCTTTTTTTAATTTTAAAGTATTTAAGGTGCATCTTTGTGAAAACCTTTGGTCTAGGCGGATAGGTCTTTGTGAGCATAGCACATATGGACATTATCATTTTTCCAAATTATCCTTTATAAAACGATTCACGCTATGCCAAGCAGCATTAAGACCATAAGTCAACAGCATTGTCAAATGCAGCCACAAATACTCTATTGGCTTAAGTGGACTTGGCCACTCTGGGATAACATTTAGGGTATGTTCACACGCAGTGGTTTCAGACGTAATTCGGGCAGTTTATGCCTCGAATTACGCCTGAAAAAACGGCACCATTACGTCTCCAAACATCTGCCCATTGCTTGCAATGGGATCTACGGTGTTCTGTTCCCACGAGGCTTAATTTTACGCGTCGCTGTCAAATTACTACGCGTAAAAAAAACGCCCGCGAAAAAGAAGTGCAGAGCAATTTTCCAGCGCCTTTTCCCCGATCACGCTGGCCAAAATAGCAAAGGCCTGGAGCCAATTTACGAACGTCTATGGAGTAAGCCTATACTGCCGCCGTTCCTCTTCCTCCTTTTTACTCTCATCCTGCTTGCCTTTGTAACTTTGCAAGCAGCAGGAGAGAAAAAATTTCCACATACTCATCTTTCCATATGCGCTCGCGTACGTGCTTAAGGTGAGCCCCCAAAGGGCCCTCGAAACATACATAAACCTCACCGAAGCCCGATCGTTTAAACGGATCCTATCCCCGTCCTTCGGTGAATCGGTCTGGACCGATACCGGAACCACCTCCGCAGTTGCTACCACCGATTGGGCAGAATGAGGGGGAACCTGCGCACATCCCGGCCCGCCCCGGACCTTCCCAAACTACCACCGGAGACATAACTGGAGCGACAGTACCAGGAGACCTGTCTAAATGCCCGACTAACACGCGCAAGCAACCCACTAAATCTGCCAACTCCTGGCACTCTGTGCTGGCATGTGAAGCCACGTTAGCAGAACCCGACGAAGTTGCGCTAACTAAACCACCCCACATTACACCCGACAGAAGAATTGCAGTATATGGCAAAGAAGGTGAAACAAACTCACCGGGCTGCTCAGGTGCTGTAATCCCGCCGGCCGGAACCGCTTGACCACAATGGAACTCCTCCAATTCGCCATCTTCCAATTCGGCCACAGACAGTAGGTGGCGATCAAAGCGGCAGCATCGGCGTTGGCAGGGAGATCCAGAAGAACAGCCGATGTCCACTGATGGCGATGGTCCCAATCCGGGACGGGTTACGCTGGGGGATGGGTCGCGGAACATGAATGAGCCACCGACCAGCTGCCCGCCAGAGGGAACCCAGACTTCAGACCGCAGACTGCGGGCTAACGCTGCTCCTCTATGCTGCACATCCTGTGGTTCAACGTTGTGATGAAACAAACACCTCATCACCAGGCGGGGCTGCAAACGACATAACAATAAGCCTGGAGCTGGAAGGAGGGCGAGTGACTGGGAATCTAGCACGTGATCCCCGCACTACAAGGGGGAGCTCAAAGAGGCGATCCGCTGACGACATTCAACTACTAAAAGTAACTGCTGTGAACTGATTATTAAATTGATGTTGCTCTTCCCTCTGCTTCCCTCGCAATAAGAGAACAGCGGGAAGGCAAACGCTGTAAGGTCCCCCCTACTTACTCAAGGTCCCCCCTACTTACTCCTTCCTACATCTAAAAAACGAAACCACAACCACCCCCTACAACTCCCATCTTGACCGCTGTCACATTGGGTACGTGGACACAATAGGACACAGGTCATAGTTTGTATAGTGTACCTGTGGTAGCTCAGACAGTAGCAAGACAGGCTCGGCTGGGACTAGGCAGCAGGCAGGCACCAGGCGTGGTGTAGAAGGACAGGCATGGTATACAGCACAGCACGACTTCAGCTCAACACGGTACAGGTAGCAGGAATGGGAAACACTGTAAACTGGAAAACACTTAGGAGACCATTTGCTTAGACAGACTAGGGTAACGACAACAAGGCTCAGGCAAGGGAGGAAGGGTCTGGAACCCTCTTATAGTCCAGGGGTCATGGGCTAATTCTGTACTTAATTTCAGGTATGCGCACTAGCCCTTTAAGAGATGGCACGAGCATGCTCGCGCACCCTGCGGGACCCGGCCGGGAGAAGCGGAAGTGATCACTGGCGTCTCCTGAGGAGGAGATGGGGACCAGCGCTCACAGTTCCATGCCTGCGGGCGTCAGGAGGTGAGTGAGCCTGATGGGCCGCGGCCATGGGCAAGACAACCGCTCTGTGAACCCAGCACTATTCCGTTAACCCTACTCTCTCCTATACCTGTCACGGAGGCCTCCCCTTACTTTCTTTTAGGAGGCAGTGCGGCCTCTTCTGTAAAGGCCCTTTTACATGGGCTGATGCAAAGTGTATGGGGATGAACGATCAATAATATGATAGTTCAGTCCCCATACAGACTCCATCATTGTCGGCAACGCATCCCCTGTTTACACGGGGAGATGTGCTGTCAACAATGATGATTATAGACTGCGTAAAAGAACAGATCAGCCACCATACTAACGTTTGCTCATATGTCGGGTGATTGCTGCCCAGTTTACACGGGCCAATGATCGGAGATGAGACTATTTGATAACTTGAAGTCAAACACGAATCACAGTACAGTAATATCATGGTCACAATGCAACTTTATTGATTCCCTATAAGGATGTAAATCATATTGGAATTTGACTTTATTCCCCATAGGGAATTATTGAAATTGTATCATAACTGTAAAGGATCTGCCAGGCACAGCGGGGTTAACTCCCAGAACTAATCAGTCAGCACCTGAGAATACATCCCTGAGACTGACTCCTGCTTCCACCATTCAGGCTGGCAGGCTTAGGAGTGGGAGAGCCTATCGTAACCTGGCCAGACTCAGCTAGCTCCCGCCCTCGGTCTATTTAAGCCTGCACTTCCTGTCCCTCGGTGCTTGTTATTGCTTGTGTTTCCCTCCTTGTGGTTTCCTGGCCCAGGTACAGCTCCTGCTATTTTTGATCCTGCTCCATACAGACCCTGGCTTACCGACTACTCTTCTGCTTTTCGTTTTGTACCTCGCACACTCCTGGCTTGACTCGGCTCGTTCACCACTCTGGTTGCTCACGGTGTTGCCGTGGGCAACGGCCCCTTTTCCTTGCTTGTGTTCCTTGTATGTTTGTCGTGTTTGTCGTGCACTTACTGAGCGCAGGGACCGCCGCCCAGTTGTACCCCGTCGCCTAGGGCGGGTCGTTGCAAGTAGGCAGGGACAGAGTGGCGGGTAGATTAGGGCTCACTTGTCCGTCTCCCTACCCCCTGCCATTACTATAACCCTGATTTTACCGTGATACTTGTCTGACTTTGAGGTCCGGTGTAGTCCCAGTCTAAAGCATACAACTCCACCGCCCAGCAGCACCAGTGTTTTAAAATATGGGAGGGTGCACGCCTCAAGGATCTGACCAAAGTTCTCTATCCAATATCCAAAAATATACAAAAGTAGGCAGCACTCCAAGTAATGGTGAAAAAAGTGAGTTTCTTTATTCGCCCTGGTGCGACATTTCGGCTCAAACACTGGAGCCTTTCTCTAGCCCAGTCTAAAGCAGCTATAAATGTACATCATTTCATACTCTTTAATACTACAGTTTCAACTGCTAAAGCTTCTGTGTTATGTAAAATTATATTTGCTGTATAATTAATCAACAGAACTAATCCTCTAAGTTAAGAAATTTTCAGTAATTCCCACGAGTGCAAGTGTCTTAAATATGTAATTTAATTAGCAATGTTCTAAGCCAAGGCATAGATTTACTGTCGATAACTTTTTAAAGCTGATGACTGCTATAAGTGAATAAAACTGGCTCATCAAGTCTTGCATAAAATAAGGGGATTTATTATCCATCACATGTTGCAAGAAAAATCTTTTTCCCATGCCAGGTTGGAGATCAACGTACACTAAATGCCACTTCAAAGCTTTGAAGCTCTTATTGGTCATGATGATCTTTGTAGAAATAACATAATAAAAAAATGGAAATAGTTATATCACCCTACAGCTGCCAACATTTTAAGATAGTTTCCAGGGACAATGTGATCATCTTCATATAAGCTTATCACAAACTTTTACATCCTGGTGCACTTTGAACTGCTGCAAACTCATTCTTGTCAGGGTAATTTCGTTTCCAAACATATTCTTTTGACATTTGAGATATTTTTGATAGGTAAATATAATTACAGCATATTGACAGATAAAACAGTATATTCTGTAGTAATTTAGGGGGAGGCAAAAATTTGCACCTAAACTTTGGCCTGATGCACACAAACTTATTTTTGCATCCACAATTCACCTGTAAATCTGCAGGTGAATTGCGGACCCATTCATTGCTATGGCCCCATGCACACGACCGCGGATTTCACGGTTCCTTCCAGGAATGCAAATATGAGCCACAGAAATTCAGGACATGTCTTATTACGGCCCACAAATTGCCCATAGAAGTCAATGGGCACGTGGAAACTGTGGATACACCTCCGTGTGACATCTGTAATTTGCGGAAGTGTTGCTAACAGGAAGTCAGCATCATTGTTTTCCTTGAACTTTTTTTATAGGATCTGCATTTCGTGGATGACACACGGATGCACTACGGATGACATTTCATCCTCAAAGTATGGAGCACGGGCCATGCACATTCAAATTTTAACGAGCATGTCCGTGCTTTTTGTGGTCCAGGCTCCTGGGCAATGCACGGACCGTGGAAACTACAGTCGTGTGCATTGGCTCCTTGAAATTAATGGGGCCGCAATTCACCCTCAGATTTGCAAGTGAATTGCGGCCACAAAAATACGTCCGTGTGCATGGGTCCTTAGGCTTTACTGTTCCAAGCACCATGCCGCTTCAGATCATTGCTTGGAGATTTCCGTATTTCTGAGAGTTCCCCGTAAACTTCAGTGAACGTTCACGTGACTGCTAGTCCACACTAGATAACTTTTATTATTGTAGGCCAATAGTTCTGGCATCTGACAGAGTTTGCAGATTATTAATCTAAACCTGGAAATCTTAAAGCTCCTGTTAGTGTGTGTATACATTAAACATTAATGGCATGAAAGATTTGTGTGATAGATTAAGGTTAAAGCAATTTAGGAATAATACCTTTTAACATAGACTGTGTGCCTGTAAATCGCATCAGTTGGTTTATAGAGGCCTTATTTCTCAGTAGTCCAAGGGGACAATATTACATTGTAAAGAAATAAGATCCATCACTAGTAGACTCAAGCTGGCCATACATTAGGGATTAGAGATGGACGTTTTCTGAATGACTTGTCATTCACGGTTGGTTTGTGAAGGTTGTAATTTTGGATGACAGTGCCATAAATTAAAACAACAAATCACCGATCAACCTCTGCCTTGATATCTGCATTCAGTCGCCATCTGTCGAACTTGTCCGTATCACAAAAAGTCCCCAACAGTCAAAATATAGTCAAAATATAGTCGAAATCAGGCTTTTCAGCCATCCAAAATCTCTAGTGTATAGATAGATACCTTTACTCTACAAGACTGGCGTTCCACATTTGATAAATGTCAGATTACCCCGGCGTATTCTGCAGGATAAGGCTACAATCTATTGTCAGGGCAAACAAGGATTGCACATGTTGGAATTCAACATCTGATCCTTGCTACTTTGCGATATACGCGTAAGAACTCTCAGCGGCTCATCCCCTCTCCCTATTGAAACAAACACACTTAAAGAGGCTCTGTCACCAGAGTTTGCAACCCCTATCTCCTATTGCAGCAGATCGGCGCTGCAATGTAGATAAGAGTAACGTTTGTTTTTTTTTAAAAACGAGCATTTTTGGCCAAGTTATGACCATTTTTATATTTATGTAAATGAGGCTTTCTAAAGTACAACTGGGCGTGTTTAAAGTTAAAGTACAAGTGGGCGTGTATTGTGTATGTACATCTGGGCGTTTTTACTTCTTTTACTAGCTGGGCGTTGTGAATAGAAGTATCATCCACTTCTCTTCACAACGCCCAGCTTCTGGCAGTGCAGACACACAGCGTGTTCTCGAGAGATCACGCTGTGACGTCACTCACTTCCTGCCCCAGGTCCTGCATCGTGTCGGACCAGCGAGGACACATCGGCACCAGAGGCTACATTTGATTCTGCAGCAGCATCGGCGTTTGCAGGTAAGTCGATGTAGCTACTTACCTGCAAACGCTGATGCTGCTGCAGAATCAAATGTAGTCTCTGGTGCCGATGTGTCCTCGCTCGTCCGAAACGATGCAGGACCTGGGGCAGGAAGTGAGTGACGTCACAGCGTGATCTCTCGAGAACACGCTGTGTCTTTGGACTGCCAGAAGCTGGGCGTTGTGAAGAGAAGTGGATGATACTTCTAGTCACAACGCCCAGCTAGTAAAAGAAGTAAAAACGCCCAGATGTACACACACAATACACGCCCACTTGTACTTTAACTTTAACCCCTTCAGGACCCAGCCACTTTTGGACCAAATGACACAGCCTCATTTTTTAAATCTGACGTGTGTTACTATATGTGGTAATAACTTGGGAATGCTTTTACCTATCCAAGCGATTCTGACATTGTTTTCTCGTGACATATTGTACTTTAAGTTAGTGAAAAAATTTGGTCGATAAATTCAATATTTTTGTGTGAAAAACACCAAAATTTACAGAAAATGTGCAAAAAATTAGCATTTTCTAAATTCAAATGTATCTGCTTGTAAGACAGATGGTTATACCACTCAAAATAGTTACTAGCTAACATTTACCATATGTCTACTTTAGATTGGCATCATTTTTTGAACATACTTTTATTTTTCTAGGACGTTACAAGGCTTATAAGTTTAGCAGCAATTTCTCAAATTTTCAAGAAAATTTCAAAAGCCAATTTTTTTAGGGATTAGTTCAGTTTTGAAGTGGCTTTGAGGGCCTTATATATTAGGAACCCCACAAATCACCCCATTTTAAAAACTGCACCCCTTAAAGTATTCAAAACAGCATTTAGAAAGTTTCTTAAACCTTTATGCGTTTCACAGGAATTAAAACAAAGTGGAGGGAAATTTGCAAATTTCATTTTTTTTTTGCAGAAATTCCATTGTAATCAATTTTTCCTGTAAAACTGAAGGTTTTTACCAGAGAAACACAACTGAATATTTATTGCCCTGATTCTGACGTTTTTAGAAATATCCCACATGTGGCCCTAGTGTGCTACGCGCCTGAAACAAAAGCCCCAGAACAAAGGAGCACCTAGAGGATTTTTGGGCCTTCCTTTTCTTAAATTATATTTCAGGCACCATGTCAGGTTAGAAGAGGTCTTGTGGTGCAAAAATAATGGAAACACCCCAAAAAAGACCCCATTTTGGAAACTACACCGCTTGAGGAATTCATCTAGGGGTGTAGTGAGCATTTTGACCCCACAGGTGTTTTATAGATTTCATTCGAATTGGACAATGAAAATGAAAAATTACATTATTTTCCAATAAGATGTAGCTTTAAGGCAACATTTTTCATTTTTTTCAACAAACAAATGAGGAAAAGCACCCCAACATTTGTAAAGCAACTTCTCCAGAGTACAGATATACCAAACATATGGTCATAAACTGCTGTTTGGGCAAGCGACAGGACTCGGAAGGGAAGGCACGCCATTTAGCTTTTGGAGCGCTGATTTTGCTGGATTGGTTTCTTTGCACCATGTCGCATTTGTAAAGCTCCTAAGGTACCAGTACAGTGGAAACCCCCCAAAAGTTACTCCATTTAGGAAACTACACCCCTTGAGGAATTAATCTAGGGGTGTAGTGAGCATTTTGACCCCCCAGGTGTTTCATAGATTTCCTTAGAATTGGGCAGTGAAAATGAAAAATCACATTATTTTCCAATAAGATGTAGCTTTAGGTAAAAATTTGGAATTTTCTCATCAAATAAAGGAAAAAAATCACTGTAACATTTGTAAAGCAACTTCTCCAGAGTACGGAAATACCCCATATGTGGTAATAAAGTACTGTATGAATACACATCACGGCTCAGAAGGGAAGGAGCGCCATTTGGCTATTGGAGAGCAGATTTTGCTGGATTGGTTTTTCTGCGCCATGTCGCTTTTACAAAGCCCCTTAGGTAGCAGTACAGTGGAAACTACCCAAAAGTGACTCCATTTGGCAAACTACACCCATTGAGGAATTAATCTAGGGGTGTAGTGAGCATTTTGACCCCACAGGTGTTTCATAGATTTCATTAGAATTGGGCAGTGAAAATGAAAAATCACATTATTTTCCAATAAGATGTAGCTTTACCTCAAAATTTTTATTTTTTTCAACAAATAAATGATGAAAAGCACCATAACATTTGTAAAGCAACTTCTCCAGAGTACGGAAATACCCAACATGTGGTAATGAACGGCTGTTTGGGCACTCAGAAGGGAAGGCACGCCATTTAGCTTTTGGAGTACAGATTTTGCTGGTTTGATTTCTCGGCACCATGTCGCATTTGTAAAGCTCCTAAGGTACCAGTACAGTGCAAAAAAAGTGACTCCATTTGGCAAACTACACCCATTGAGGAATTCATCTAGGGGTGTAGTGAGCATTTTGACCCCACAGGTGTCTCATATATTTTATTAGAAATGGGCAGTGAAAATGAAAAATTACATTATTTTCCAATAAGACGCAGCATTGGTTCAAAATCTTTCATTTTCTCATCAAATAAAGGAGAAAAAGCACCATAACATTTGTAAAGCAACTTCTTCAGAGTACGGAAATACCCCACACGTGGTCATAAACTGCTATTTGGACACACAGCAAGGCTCTAAAGGGAAGAAGCGCCATTTAGTATTTGGAGTGGAGATTTTACAAGATTCGTTTTTTGACCCCATGTTGCATTGAGCTATAGTATCAGTACAGTGGTACCCCCGATAAATTACCGCGTTTTGGAAACTAGATCCCTCAAAGAATTTATCTAGGGGTGTAGTGAGCATTTTGACCGCACAAGTGTTTTGCAAAAATGAGTAAACAATAGATGTTGCAGATTGAAAATTGCTGTTTTCCACAGATATGCCATTTCAGTGCCCAATGTGTTGTGCCCAGCTTGTACCACCGTAGACACACATCCCATAAATTGTTAAGCGGGTTCTCCAGAATACAGTAATACCCCATATGTGGTCATAAATTGCCGTTTGTGTACACGGCCAGGCTCAGTTGGACCCCCATTTGGCTTTTGAAGCGCAGATTTTGCCTGGTGTTTTAGTGGTATTTTATCTTATAATGTGGGGGCATATGTAAGCTGGGCAGAGTACATCAGGGTATACGTAAGCTGGGCGGAGTACATCAGGGTATATGTAAGCTGGGCGGAGTATATCAGGGTATATGTAAGCTGGGCGGAGTACATCAGGGTATATGTAAACTGGGCGGAGTACATAAGGATATGTGTAATCTGTGCGGAGAACATCAGGGTATATGTAAACTGGGCTGAGTACATCAGGATATATGTAATCTGTGAGGAGTACATCAGGATATATGTAATCTGTGAGGAGTACATCAGGATATATGTAATCTGTCAGGAGTACATCACGATATAATAATTACTTTTGGTGTAATCTATAGACCCGTTTATATTTTTAGGGATATATATATTTTTAAAGTGCCAGTATCATTGCAATATTTCCAAATTGCAATCTGCCTGTGTCAGATGCACAGCACAGATTGCAAAAAATATATCAACTATCAGGTTCAACTGTTGATGCGCTTTCTTTGCCACTATGGTTTCAGTGATTTATTGGAAAAATTTGGGTGGATACCCAAAATTTTTCCAATAAATCACTGAAACCATAGTGGCAAAGAAAGCGCACCAACAGTTGAACCTGATAGTTGATATATTTTTTGCAATCTGTGCTGTGCATCTGACACAGGCAGATTGCAATTTGGAAATATTGCAATGATACTGGCACTTTAAAAATATATATATCCCTAAAGATATAAACCAGTGAATTTCAGAATTGTACTAGGGAGAACTACATGACATTTATATACTCAGTGAATTATAATCTATAGACCCCCCCAATATAACTGAGGAGATGGAAGTTCAGCTATATAAACAGATGGAGCGGGCTGCACAGGCGGGTACTGTAGTGATAATGGGAGATTTTAATTTCCGGGATATTAATTGGTGTCATGGTTCAGCTTCAACTGCAAAGGGGAGACATTTCCTCAACCTGTTGCAGGAAAATTTTATGTGCCAGTTTGTGGAAGACCCGACTAGAGGTGAAGCTCTGTTGGATCTGGTCATTTCTAATAATACAGAGCTTGTTGGGAATGTCAATGTTCGTGAAAACCTCGGTAACAGTGATCATAATATAGTTACATTTTACCTATACTGTAAAAAACAAACACAGCCTGGGAGGGCAAAAACATTTAATTTTAAGAAAGCCAATTTCCCCAGGATGAGGGCTGCAATTCAGGATATAGACTGGGAAGAACTAATGTCAAATAATGGGACAAATGATAAATGGGAGATTTTCAAATCTACTTTGAGTTATTATAGTGCAAAATTTATTCCTATAGGTAACAAGTATAAACGACTCAAATTAAACCCCACATGGCTTACACCTTCTGTGAAAGGGGCAATACATGACAAAAAAAGGGCATTTAAAAAATACAAATCTGAGGGTACATCTGCAGCCTTTGTAAAATATAAAGAGCTTAATAAAATCTGTAAAAATGTAATAAAATTAGCAAAAATACAAAATGAAAGGCAGGTGGCCAAGGATAGTAAAACAAATCCAAAAAAATTCTTCAAGTATATAAATGCTAAAAAGCCAAGGTCTAAACATGTAGGACCCCTAGATAATGGTAATGGGGAGTTGATCACAGGGGATCAAGAGAAGGCAGAGTTACTAAATGGGTTCTTTAGCTCTGTATATACAACTGAAGAAAGAGCAGCTAATGTAGCCGGTGCCAGTGCTGTTAATATATCAGTTGATATACTGAATTGGATGAATGTAGAGATGGTCCAAGCTAAATAAAATAAAATAAATGTGCGCAAGGCCCCGGGACCAGATTCTTAAAGAGCTTACTTCAGTTATTTCTGTCCCCCTTTTCATAATATTCAGAGAATCTCTAGTGACTGGTATAGTGCCAAGGGACTGGCGCAGCGCAAATGTGGTGCCTATTTTCAAAAAGGGCTCTAGGTCTTCCCCAGGTAATTATAGACCAGTGAGCTTAACATCCATCGTGGGGAAATGTTTGAGGGACTATTGAGGGACTATATACAGGATTATGTGACAATAAATAGCATTATAAGTGACAGCCAGCACGGTTTTACTAAGGACAGAAGTTGTCAAACTAACCTAATCTGTTTTTATGAAGAGGTGAGCAGAAGTCTAGACAGAGGGGCCGCTGTGGATTTAGTGTTTTTGGACTTTGCAAAGGCATTTGACACTGTCCCACATAGACGCCTAATGGGTAAATTAAGGACTATAGGTTTAGAAAATATAGTTTGTAATTGGATTGAGAATTGGCTCAAGGACCGTATCCAGAGAGTTGTGGTCAATGATTCCTACTCTGAATGGTCCCCGGTAATAAGTGGTGTACCCCAGGGTTCAGTGCTGGGACCACTATTATTCAACTTATTTATTAATGATATAGAAGATGGGATTAATAGCACTATTTCTATTTTTGCAGATGACACCAAGCTATGTAATATAGTTCAGTCAATGGAAGATGTTCATGTATTGCAGGCAGATTTAAACAAACTAAGTGTTTGGGCGTCCACTTGGCAGATGAAGTTTAATGTAGATAAATGTACAGTTATGCATCTGGGTACCAACATCCTGCATGAATCATATGTCCTAGGGGGAGCTACACTGGCGGATTCACTTGTTGAGAAGGATCTGGGTGTACTTGTAAATCATAAACTCAATAACAGCATGCAGTGTCAATCAGCTGCTTCAAAGGCCAGCAGGATATTGTCGTGTATTAAAAGAGGCATGGACTCACGGGACAGGGATGTAATATTGCCACTTTACAAAGCATTAGTGAGGCCTCATCTAGAATATGCAGTTCAGTTCTGGGCTCCAGTTCATAGAAAGGATGCCCTGGAGTTGGAAAAAATACAAAGAAGAGCAACGAAGCTAATAAGGGGCATGGAGAATTTAAGTTATGAGGAAAAATTGAAAGAATTAAACCTATTTAGCCTTGAAAAAAGACGACTAAGGGGGGACATGATTAACTTATATAAATATATTAATGGCACATACAAAAAATATGGTGAAATCCTGTTCCTTGTAAAACCCCCTCAAAAAACAAGGGGGCACTCCCTCCGTCTGGAGAAAAAAAGGTTCAAGCTGCAGAGGCGACAAGGCTTCTTTACTGTGAGAACTGTGAATCTATGGAATAGTCACCGCAGGAGCTGGTCACAGCAGGGACAGTAGATGGCTTTAAAAAAGGGTTAGATAATTTCCTAGAACAAAAAAATATTAGCTCCTATGTGTAGAAATTTTTCCTTCCCTTTTCCCGTCCCTTGGTTGAACTTGATGGACATGTGTCTTTTTTCAGCCGTACTAACTATGTAACTATGTAACTATATATGTAAACTGTGGAGTACATCAGGGTATATGTAATATGTGCGGGTACATCAGGGTATATGTAAGCTGGGCGGAGTACATCAGGGTATATGTAAACTGGGCGGAGTACATCAGGGTATATGCAATCTGTGTGGAGTACATCAGGGTATATGTAAACAGGGCGGAGTACATCAGGGTATATGTAAGCTGGGCGGAGTACATCAGGGTATATATAAGCTGGGCGGAGTGCATCAGGTCATAATAGGATGATGTAATAATGGGGTGAATGAATAATCCATGGATTGGTGTGGTACGCTTTGAACCAATCCTTTATGCACAGGCCGGGTTTATTGGGTATTATACAAAATATCTGCGCTCACTTATTGCCTAATCTTTGACTTCTTCACCAGCCCTATAAGCCGCACAAGGCCCTAAAGTTTCCTCATCACCGCTGTGTCCATGGGGTCCACCTGGGGGGTCCAGCAAATGATGATGTGAGGTGTTTAGTGAAATTCTACTGGACCTAAAAATGAGTCTGGGCCGTCATTTAGAATCATTTTGCATCATTGCGTTTTGAGAGTCATAACGTGTTATTTTTCCGGTCACGGAGCTGTGTGAGGGCGCGTTTTTTGTGGAACGAGCTGTAATTTTTATTGGTTCCATTTTGGGGGACATGAGATTTTTTTATCACTATTTATTCCATTTTTTGGGAGATGAGGAAACCAAAAAACAGCCATTCCAGCACGTTTCTTTTTTTTTTTTTTACAGTGTTCACCGTGCAGTATAAACAACATGTTAACTTTATTCTGCGGGGCGATACGATTGCAGCGACACCAAATTTATATCGTTTTTTTACGTTTCACTACATTCCCACAATAAAAATACTCTTTTCTAAAAAAATCATGTTTTAGTGTCGCCATTTTCTGACAGCCATAACTTTCTTATTTTTTAGTTGATATCGCTGCGGGACGGCTTGTTTTATGCTTGACAAACTGTAGTTTCTATTGGTACCATTTTGCGTTACTTGCAACTGTTTTATCACTTTTTATTAAAAAAAATTTGAGACAAGATGACCAAAAAATAAAATACTGTCATTGTTTTTTATTAAATTTTTTTACGGTGTTCACCATGCGGTAAAAATAATGTGATATTTTTATAGATCAGGCCGTTCTGAACGCGGCGATACCTATTATGTATAGTTTTTTTTTCATATTTTCATGTTTTTTCTAATAAAGGAGTTGATCAGGGAAACAGGACAAGTGTTGTTTTTATTATTTATTTATTTATTATTCATTAATTAATTTATTTATTTTTCTTTCACATTTTTTTTTACATTTTTCACTTTTTCTTTTACACTGACCTGGGGACTTGAAGATCTGGTCTTCTGATCCCCGGTACGATGCACTGCACTACTTATGTAGTGTAGTGCATCGTAACTGTCATTTTTAATTTGACAGTTAGCCGATTAGGTCCTGCCTCGGGCAGGACCTAATAGGCTTACCGTACCTTGGCAACCAGGAAGCCTAGTAACGGCTTCCTTGTTGCCATAGCAACAATCGCCACCCGCGATCCATCGCGGGGAGGCCCGGGGGGTACAGAGGGAGCTCCCTCCCTCTGCAAACCACTTCAATGCGGCGGACGTCATTGACAGCCGCATTGAAGGGGTTAAATGGCTGCGATTGGCAGTAACAGCCATCGCAGCCATTGCAGCGGCATGTCAGCTGTGTATAACAGCTGACAGCCGCTGAAGATAAAGCGCGCACAGCTCCTGTGCTCGCTTTATCTGCCGGGCGTAACTGTACGCCCGAGTGCGGGAAATCACTTGGAATTTGGACGTACAGTTACGCCCAATCGCGGGAAGGGGTTAAACACGCCCAGTTGTACTTTAGAAAGCCTCATTTACATAAATATAAAAATGGTCATAACTTGGCCAAAAATGCTTGTTTTAAAAAAAACAAAAAACGTTACTCTTATCTACATTGCAACGCCGATCTGCTGCAGTAGGAGATAGGGGTTGCAAAATCTGGTGACAGAGCCTCTTTAACTGATCTGCACTTTCATAATTACGGAGACGTCTCGGGCGTTAGATATCGGCCAAACATGAGTTGATGCATGGCCAGTATTAGAGCCACCCCAACACTAACACACAGTTTATGTGACCTCATGTCCATCTCTGTATGTTTTAGTAATCTTGTTAGCCTTATCATTTGCATTTGGTTTAGATCAGAACATACTGAAGGTCATACAGTGCAAATAAACTAGTGCAAATAAGAATAATGCTATTGCCCTACTATTGTGACATGTAATAATCCTGAGGTAGTAGGACAAATACCATTATTTCCAATTGGTCTTGACAGCTAAATATGCTGCAAATATGACCCTTGGAATTTAAAGTTATTCAATTATATAATCTAGGCTAAACACTTTATAATAGCAAAAACAGTTCATCATTTTATTAGTGTTTGGCAATGCTGAATTAAGGATATGTTTCATTTTGGGTGGGTGCTGTAACTAAATGATGATGGTTTTCCCTGAAGTTTCATTTTTGGCAGGATTACAGCTCATTGAATTGGTTAAGCAGGCATATGACATTATTGTGAGTTTATTTTAAAGGAGAACTGTTCCCTGAACTTAACAGGTGCCACAATGACTTAAATATATGTAATCCTTCCTGCTGTCCCTTATGCTGCATGTGCTCACATTATAGGGGTTATGTGGGACTTTTCAAAATCGGCAGCAGGAAAGGGATGCATTACATAATAAACTAACAGATACTCACCCCCTGAAGTGCCCCCCACTCCAGTGTGAAGGGTCTGTTCTCTGCCCGGAAACTCCTGCAACGATCACTTGCCATTCATCGGTCGTGTGCTGCTGCAGCCATTCACTGGCCCTAGTGATCATGTACTGTCAATGGCAGCATCACCACTGAGGACAGCGATTGCCTGCAGAGACATGTGACCGATAAACGGCATGTGACTGCTCCAGGAGCTTTCGGGACCGGAGCGGCCCTTTCGCAATTTCTCAGATTGAGGTGAAGGGGAGAAATATAAATACAAGCAAGCTCCCCTTATTGGTGACTGGTGTGTGGCAGATCTTCCCTATTGTGGGGGACTCTCGAACAATTTTGGAGAGTAGAGAAGTATGCTTAATAGGGGGAATTTATTTTCACAATTTTGCAGATAAAGGGACGGTTTACCCGCATTAACATGCGGCCACTAACAGGCTGTTTGACAGCCGCACCGAACATAGTGCCGGCGCGGTTGTTAGCCACGTTGCAATTGTGTCACAGACGCTACTTGTGGCCCTACCCTTAAGGATAAGGCCACACGGTGCGTCGTTAACACGGTTTTGTTGCGGTTTTGTTGAGTTTGAAAACCGCATGCGGTCAACTGCATGCGTTTATTGTTTCTGTAATGCTGCAGTTCTGTTGTGTTTTTAAAGGAAATAATTGTTGGAAATAGTTTTCACCTGTGTTGAAGTTTGTTAGGTGCTGCCTGTATATAGTTCATTACAATGCATTGCAGAACTGTCAGGGTATGTTCACACGCCCTATTTACGGACGTAATTCAGGCGTTTTTCGCCTGAAATTACGGCCGAAGAAACGGCTCCAAACCGTCGGCAAACATCTGCCCATTGAATTCAATGGGTCTTACGGTGTTCTGTGCAGACAGGCTTTTTTTACGCGCCGCTGTCAAAAGACGGAGCGTAAAAAGACGTCCGCCTCAAAGAAGTGCATGTCACTTCTTGGGATGTAATTGGAGCCGTTTTTCATTGAATCCATTGAAAAACAGCTCCAATTACGTCCGTAATGGACGCCGCGAAAAACGCGTGCACTTGCAAAAACGTCTGAAATTCAGGAGCTGTTTTCGCCTGAAAACAGCTCCGTAATTTCAGACATATTTTACGTTTGTGTGTGAACGTACCCTCAGGGTAAGGCCACGCGGTCCAGTCACGGTGCGTTTATGTTGCATTTTTAAACTGCAGCAAGTCATTTTTCAATAGAAGTCAATGGTGAAATTTGTGTTATGGACAGACTGCTGCTATTATTTTACAATGTGTTTTATGTGCAGTTAACTGCATCTTCATAATGTCCGACTGCATGCAGTTAATGACCGCGCTGCCAATGTTGTTGCTGAACTGCTTGCGTTTTTGCTGACAGTTCTGCAATTCATTGTAATGAACTATATACAGGCAGCACCTAACAAACTTTAACACGGGTGAAAACTATGTCTATCAATTATTTCCTTTAAAAACGCAACAGAACTGCAGCATTACAGAGATCAAAAACGCATGCGGTTTTCAAACGCAACAAAACCGCAACAAAACCGTATCAATGACGCACCGTGTGGCCTTACCCTTAGCAAAAACGCAAGCAGTTCAGCAACAACATTGGCAGCGCGGTCATTAACCGCATGCGGTTGGACATTATGAAGATGCAGTTAACTGCACAAAAAACACATTGTAATATAATAGCAGCAGTCTGTCCATAACACAAATGTCACCAGTGGCGTAGCTATAGGGGTCGCAGCGGTCGCAATTGCGACCGGGCCCCTAAGCCATACAGCATGTTTCCTAACTAAATCTTCTGTGCCGTGAAGCCGGCACTTCCTGGTTACGGTCAAATGGTACACTTAGTGTACCATGTGACCGGGTTGTCATGTGACACGTCTTCCAGACAGAGCAGAAGAGTCGGTGCGGAGGACTCCAGGTAAGCTGCAGTGTAATGTATTGTGTTGTAATGTAATGTATTGTAATGTAATGTATTGTGTTGTGATGCCTTGTAATGTATTGTGTTGTTTGCGGTGGAGAGGGGGGGGGCGTTAAATCACAGCCCCCCCTCCTCCACCGCAAACTGCACAATACAACACAATACAGTATAGTACACATGACTATGAGAGCGGGGCTGCGGCTGTGTAATACAGTCACTGTCCCGCTCCTGTGTCCTGATATGTGCGCGGGGTCAGGATGATGCGATGCGGCCGGCGCTGCACTAATGATCTGCGGCACTGAAGACAGAACATGGCGGGCGCGCTACAAAACACCCCCATGTTCTGTCTTCAGTGCCTGAACCGCCGCTCATTAGTGCAGCGCCGGCCGCATCTCCTCATGCTGACCGCGCGCGCACTAACTGTGTATTACACAGCCGCAGCCCCGCTCTATAACGGCGGAGATCAGAGAAACCTCTTATCTCCGCCGCAATTCCCCTGAATGCTGCGATCAAAGCTGACTGCAGCATTCAGGGGAAAATGAGAAGGGGGGATGTCCCTGGATCGCATCACAGGGAATTCCTGTGACGCGATTAAGGGACATACCATATATGGGCAGACAGCCCAGGGTCTATTGAAGGACCCCAGGGCTGTCTTACCATATTTCCTGTTGTTAGGGCATACTGAGGTATGTCCTAACAACTGCCTGTGTACTATCAGTACACAGACTAATGTACTGGCATATAGCTATAGGCCAGTACATTGAAGTTTAAAAATAAAGTAAAAACAAAGTAATGTTAAATAAAAAAAATACACACACCTTTTTTATAATAAACATTAAAATAAAGTCTCAATACATAAAACATACTCATATTCGGTATTGGCGCGGCCGTAATAACCTGCACAACTATTTTTTTGCATCATTTATGATATGTACTCTGTAAAAAAATAAAATAAAAATTGCCACCCGCATTTTCGGGCCGTGCTCCCATACAAAGTATGGGAGCACGGCCCGCAAAATGCAAAAGGACGGACATGTTCCATAATTTTCGGAACATTTCTACGACACGGACACCCATCCGTAGTGCTACGGAAATGTGTCCGCGCTCAATGAAAGTGAATGGGTCCATTTTTGCGGACCGCAAAAACTGAGGTTATTTACGGTCATGTGCATGGGGCCTAATTGTGAGGCACTATGTGCGATGATGAATTTAACCTCCATGTGCCTCACATTGATAGTAATTAACCCCATCATGTACCTTACATATTAACCCATTATGACTGAGAAACATGATGGGGTTAATTACTATTAATGTGGGGCACATTCAAAATTCATCATCACACCTCGTGCCTCACATTAGAAAACGAAAGAACTTTTTATTACTGTTGGCAAAGTAAACGAAGTATCGGTATCGAAGTCCAAATTTTGGTATCGTGACATCCCTACACTGTGGGTCGCGTCCCCCTGGGGGTTCGTGAGTCACTCACCGAGGTCCCGGTTCCAATCAATGCTGGAGCAAGGAGCTGACATCTCCTTGATCCAGCATTCACTGTGCTCTTAGCGGCTCGACGCAGGCTGGCAGGATGTAGCGACATCATTGCGCCTGCCTGCGCTGAGTCACTCATAGCACACACCGGAGGGGTCGAAGGACCCTCCACTCGACGTGGGAACGGGGATAGGTAATTATGCTATTTTTCTATTATGCACATATGTGGGCATTATACTGTATGGGGGGCTGATATTGCGAGGGGGAATTATACTGTATGGGGGGCTAATATGGGGAGCATTATACGGTATGGGGCTGTTATGGGGGGCAGTATACGTTATGGGGCATTATACTGTGTGGGGCAGCTATGGGAGCATTAACTGTATGGGGGCATTATATTATGGGGGCTGTTGGGCAAGGCGTCTGGGCATAGGCGCGCGCAGGGGTCTGATGATGATGGTGGTGTTGGGGAGGGGTAGGGGGGCCCAAGCTGAATTCTTGCACCCGGGCCCATGAACCTTTAGCTACGCCCCTGAATGTCACCATTGACTTCTATTGAAAAATTACTTGCTGCAGTTTAAAAACGCAACATAAACGCACCATGACTGCACGGTGTGGCCTTACCCTAAAAAGAAAGATCATAAAGTAACAAATTAAGGAAAGGTTTCCTATTGCAGGTCCCTTTGCGATGAGCCTGCATATTATGTGCTGCTGACATGCATATACATCTCATACTTTCCTACTTTTAAAAGATTACATTTAAAAGATAAAGTATATAGGCGCATGTAGTATACTTTATGTTCAAACATATGTAAATTAGTCAAACATAAACCTTACCCTCAAATACGGTGACCATGCTCAGATTAAGTGTTCATGGCGGAGCAGTTCTTTTTGGGGCCCCTCTAAGAAACCCACGTCTGGATGTAGTTTTCCAATGTAGAGATTGATCAATAGAAAGTCTATGAGCCCGTACTCCGATACATTTGGCTTTCCGGAAAAAGCCGAACAGAAACGAAGCGGCTGAGCGATCACACGAGCGCTACTGCTGCTTCGTTTTAGCGATTGGTGGGGGTCTGAGTGCACGGACCCCACCAATCAAAACTTCTGACATGTCACTATGACATGTCAGAAGTTTGTCTAACGTTCAGTTACCCTTTAATGAAGCAACATCTTTGACATCATTTCATGTCCTTGACAACCCCCGCTAAGAACACCAAGGCATTGACGTTGCCTCTACCCCCCACCTTCCTGCCCACTTCATTACCTGCTATGGAGACATAAAGGGCATGCACCACACCTTTAGCATGGGCTACGGCCGCTTCTGGGTGCATATCTGTCTTACAGCTTCCCTTTTAATGCCACCATTCACCATGCCCCAAATGTGATGTCACTACCCATTCTGGGACCTTAAAAAGAACATGACAGGCAATGTCACTGATATGCTTGATATGATGTAATCATCCTTTTGACATCACTCCTATGATGTAACCATCCCTATGATTTTATCATATGCACTAGTACATGGTTACTCACCGGCTCAGGTCCTCAACAACATGACATAATCGGCATTAAAGCAGTGATGCTGACCCTGTGTCATCATTACTCGCATGAATCCTTAAAGGGGTAAACACTATGCTTCTGGCATGGGCAACCCCTTTTTCCTGGATGCAGCCACCATTCCTATCTGGCAAGTGTTGGTTCAGGTGCTCATTTTATATTGTTGTCACCCCTTAATGTCACCATACCATCATAGCACAATACAATGCCCATACAGTGCCCAACATAAGAATGTCAAATGGTGCCAAAGCACAACTGTGCCACATAGAACCCACAAAACATTGTTATTCAACAGTTTTACACACACACCCAAAAAAGTGGACCAAAAAAAGGGAAATCGTCTAAATAGTGGGTAATAGAAGAATAACCAATCTTAAACTTCACAACCCATTCCAAAAAGAAGGCAAAACGTCAAATTAGCAAGAAATGGAACACCCCATATGCACACTCATATCGTAATAAAAAACGTCATCCAACTGGCACCTAAGGAGCTGGAAACAGTTCATATGGACAGACAAAAGGTGAAAAACTAATTCATTATCTGATTTTGCCAGTAGCGCCCCGTGGCAGGCAGAGTGGACCAACGAAGCGGTCCTGTCAAAAGACACATAAGAAACAGCCTCAAGGTCATTGTTAATCCCGTCATTAACTAACTCCCACTTTGGATAAGAAAGACGGTGAATGAGCCGAAACCTACAGGACTCCTTTTTGGGAACACCTAAGGTGGAAATACGCAAATTGGGAAAGCCAAATCAGAAAATGGGCCTGCTACGCGATCTGACTCCACCTACTTAAGCACCTTTTCACAGGCAACCCCTGGAAATTGCTGATCAGATAACAAATTTGGGGCAAAGGAAATGGTAGAAGGAGGAGTAAATGTAATAAAAAAAAATTCAAAGCACCACCCAGTTCTAAGCAGGTCAGCCTCCTTTTTCTTGGTCTTCTCTGACCTACCATGACCGTGAATGCGGGCCATCATTCCACTACGGCATTGACATCAGAGGGCCGAACGGCCCCTGCCACAAAAGGAGCATTCATGCCGGAATTTACAGGTATTGTAAAACCGGCAGTGGCCCTCATCGAAGAGCCAGCAAGAGCCATAGCGGGGGCCAGAGCTGGCGACAGTGGTGAAAGGACCGGCAGGGACAAAAGGAGAAGAGGAGTGAAAAGACCGCTGAGGCATTATAAGGCACAACCAATAATCAGTAGCCTTACTGTCCCATTCAATATCGGGTTTCAAAGCAAGATGCCTCTAAAATTTCTTGTCGTATCACAAGGGGTTTGCAAGGGGGATGAGGAGAAGACATTAAAGACACTGGGGCATCATAGAAGGGCAGGTCAGTATCACTGCCGCCAGACACATTATCTCTATCAGCAGTACACTGAGGGGCACTAGGGGGAAACACTAGATGTGCAGGTGGAGCTGAGGGGACCGTTTCTAGAGCAGTAGGTACTGCTCCCTGCACCGCATACTTCACAGAAGCCGCCGCCAACACAGCAGGAGGTGTAGCCATAAGCGAGATGAGCCAGCTCAGAGCCTAGTACACATGCAAATAAACAGGCAGCACCGCAACAATAGGGAAAGGGGAATAGGCTTCCTTAGGCAGAGAAGAAGGAGGCAATATGACCAGTGCCCCAGCGATCAGACCAAGAATTGTGTCGGGGAGAAGCATAGGGGGGTAGGGCGCATCTGCGGGCGGGCTCTCCTGCCGGAATACGCTGGCTGAGAAGCAGCAGCCGATTCAGCTTGTGGGGGAACAGACTGGCTGATGAAAGCATCACCCAAGAGGGAGTTCAGCTATCTACCCTTCAGCATGGATGCGGGCCTTGATAGAATCCTCCATGCTGGAGCACACTGGCACAAAGTCATAGGTAAGCAGCTTGCAGCAGAAGAAGACACACACTTAATTTTAAGCCCTAAACCAAAGTTCCTCCTTCTTAAACCCAACACAAGTTATGATGGTCATTTTTCAAGTACCATAGGCCTACAAAAGAACCACACAGCCAGGCCCAGGTCCAGTGGCGGATTAAGTAGACCATAGCCCCTGGGCTGTTACCCAAACTTGGGCCCCCCTTCTCCACCGCCGCGCCGTAACTATTGCTAACACTACCTTTTTGCGCAAGGATTAACAAATAGGTGTTACGATTACCCTTTCACAGGGCTGTGTCCCTACATACAGACAGTATCACACTGTGCAGGGACACATCCTCCTGACAAGGGGAATGGTAACACCAATTTTTCTATAAGTCCTGGACTTCAGAAAGACTTTATGTGGAATACAAGGATTTCCTATAATAAACATGTCAGGAGAGGGGACAGATTCTCTACAAATCCAGTGACTCACAGGTGACGACGTCTTAGATGCTAGTAGTTTTTTTTCCTCTTTTCTTCTCCATCCGATCCAGTGCTGATGACGACTTCTCCCGGCCATGACCCATTTCTGCAGCCCCTAAATATAATATCACCATGCACTGCGCCCCTGACTATAATTGTGTCACACACTGTAAAGTAAAGCACCACATACACAGTGCCCCCTGTAGATAGCGCCTCACCCCCCCCTGTAGATAGTGCCACACACACACAAAACACACGTGTAGAAAGCGCCTCACATACACCCCCCCCTGTGGATAGCGACACACACACACACACACACACACACACACACACACACACACACACACACCCCTGTACATAGCACCACACACACACACACACACCTGTAGATGGGGCCACACACACACACACACACACACACACACACACACACACACACACACACACCTGTAGATAGCACCACACACACCCCCTGTAGATAGCGCCACACACACACACACACACACACACACACACACACACACACACCTGTAGATAGCGCCACACACGCACAACCCCCTATAGATAGCATCACACAGCCCCCTATAAATAGAGCCACACTGCGCTCCCTTCCTTATATATAGTGCCACACAGCGCTCCCCCTTGTATATAGTGCTACATAGCATCGCTACACTGCAGCCCTGGGATGACATTTTATCCCATATGACTGCTGCAGTCTGAGATTGGCTGCAGCGGTTACATGGGGTAAAGCGTAATCACAGGAGGCCGGCCTGGACAAAGAAACAGAATTCTGGGCAAGTATAAGATTTTTATTTTTTCTAAATTGCATTTTTACATCTGCTATCTGTTGTGGGTGTTACCTCCCCGTTGAATTAAATGGGGAAACCCTGAAACAAATAAGCAGTGTTTACGCAAATACAATTGACATGCTGCGGAATAAAAAAAACGCACCGCAGGTCAATTTCTGAGCTTTTTTTCCGCCACTTATTTACACAGCGTGTGGATGAGAATTGTTCACATCTAATCTACTCTGCTGCTACGGTTTTAGGGCTTGTCCATACTTAACGGAATTGCTCCAAATTTTCTGCCCGGAAAATACGCAGAATACAGTAGCAGCAAAGTGAGTGAGATTTAACAAATCTAATCCAGACACTGCGTAAAATTTCCGACCAGAAATTTTGTCCCGAAGTGCGTATTTTTCGTGCCGCATCATGTCAATTCCTACTGCGGATAGTGGACTGAATTGCTGCGTTTTTCAGAGGAGACGCCACCATCCCGCAACATTGTGAAAAACGCAGAAAAATACGCACCATTTTCTCCAGTAAAAATGGCAGGAAATGGTGCTTTTTACAAAATATATACATACACTATATACATACATACATACATACACTATATATATACACACACCCTATATATACAGTGGAGGAAATAAGTATTTGATCCCTTGCTGATTTTGTAAGTTTGCCCACTGTCAAAGTCATGAACAGTCTAGAATTTTTAGGCTAGGTTAATTTTACCAGTGAGAAATAGATTATATTAAAAAAAAATAAGAAAATCACATTGTCAAAATTATATATATTTATTTGCATTGTGCACAGAGAAATAAGTATTTGATCCCCTACCAACCATTAAGAGTTGAGCCTCCTCCAGACCAGTTACACGCTCCAAATCAACTTGGTGCCTGCATTAAAGACAGCTGTCTTACATGGTCACCTGTATAAAAGACTCCTGTCCACAGACTCCATTAATCAGTCTGACTCTAACCTCTACAACATGGGCAAGACCAAAGAGCTTTCTAAGGATGTCAGGGACAAGATCATAGACCTGCACAAGGCTGGAATGGGCTACAAAACCATAAGTAAGATGTTGGGTGAGAAGGAGACAACTGTTGGTGCAATAGTAAGAAAATGGAAGACATACAAAATGACTGTCAATCGACATCGATCTGGGGCACCATGCAAAATCTCACCTCGTGGGGTATCCTTGATCCTGAGGAAGGTGAAAGCTCAGCCGAAAACTACACGGGGGGACCTTGTTAATGATCTCAAGGCAGCTGGGACCACAGTCACCAAGAAAACCATTGGTAACACATTACGCCGTAATCGATTAAAATCCTGCAGTGCCCGCAAGGTCCCCCTGCTCAAGAAGGCACATGTACAGGCCCGTCTGAAGTTTGCAAATGAACATCTGGATGATTCTGAGAGTGATTGGGAGAAGGTGCTGTGGTCAGATGAGACTAAAATTGAGCTCTTTGGCATTAACTCAACTCGCCGTTTTTGGAGGAAGAGAAATGCTGCCTATGACCCAAAGAACACCGTCCCCACTGTCAAGCATGGAGGTGGAAACATTATGTTTTGGGGGTGTTTCTCTGCTAAGGGCACAGGACTACTTCACCGCATCAATGGGAGAATGGATGGAGCCATGTACCGTCAAATCCTGAGTGACAACCTCCTTCCCTCCACCAGGACATTAAAAATGGCTCGTGGCTGGGTCTTCCAGCATGACAATGACCCGAAACATACAGCCAAGGCAACAAAGGAGTGGGTCAAAAAGAAGCACATTAAGGTCATGGAGTGGCCTAGCCAGTCTCCAGACCTTAATCCCATCGAAAACTTATGGAGGGAGCTGAAGATCCGAGTTGCCAAGCGACAGCCTCGAAATCTTAATGATTTACAGATGATCTGCAAAGAGGAGTGGGCCAAAATTCCATCTAACATGTGTGCAAACCTCATCATCAACTACTAAAAATGTCTGACTGCTGTGCGTGCCAACAAGGGTTTTGCCACCAAGTATTATGTCTTGTTTTCCAAAGGGATCAAATACTTATTTCTCTGTGCACAATGCAAATAAATATATATAATTTTGACAATGTGATTTTTTTTAATTTTTTTTATATTATCTATCTCTCACTGGTAAAATTAACCTAGCCTAAAAATTCTAGACTGTTCATGTCTTTGACAGTGGGCAAACTTACAAAATCAGCAAGGGATCAAATACTTATTTCCTCCACTGTATATATATATATATATATATATATATATATATATATATATACATACATACATACACATGTACACATCACAGACACACGAATATGCACATTATACACATATAAAGTACACATCGTAAATACACATGCACTTACCTTTTATGCAGTATATTTGTGAACGGCGTTCAGCAGCTTTGATGGCCTGACACAGTGCCGCAGACAGTCTCCCCTCCCCCTCCGTCATGTCCCGACTAGTAACTGCAGCAGCAGGAGCAGGAAGAGAGGTGTGTAGAGCAGAGAAGGGGGGCTGGAGGGGGAGCTTCTAAAGCAGCACAGGGAGAGATCGCAGCACAGACCACGGCTGCTAATATCTGGGAGTCGGGCAGAAACTCACCTCGCCTCATGACAGGTGCGGCCCTGGCACCGGGACCCCCTCCGGTGATAGCGATGCCACCGGGCCCCGGGCGGCCGCCCGAACCGCCCTAATGATAATCCGCCACTGCCCAGGTCTTTTAAACACTCTTTTGAGCAGCGTACCTGTCTGCAGTCCCTGACCCTTCCACTATATACGATCGGGCCTTTAATACTTTAAGATACATCATCTTTCATTCATATTATGAAGCGGTCCGTCAAGATTTGTAAATTCCTGTGTGAACATTTTGTTTTTAAAAAATCTGCAGGTAAGAATAGTAAAGACTTCTGCATATAAGAGATTTACTAAAAAGAAAACTAAAAACTACAGGACAGAACTTTATCTGGACATAGCACTGACTTGCTACAACAGAGCTTGGCAGGCAACCAGCAGCATTTGAAGCCATATATACATAGTTGAAATGCTTGATTCTGGGACAAACGTAACTCTTAGTGGCTGTTGAATATATAAATGTGGTTTTAAATTATTTATTTACTGCATACTTGCCAACGTTTGAGAAGTGACATGAGGGAGATTGAGAGAAGCGATGAATTAAGCGGCAAGCAAAATTTTGACACCCTGACACCGCATAGTTAAACTGCCCCGGCTGCCTCCGGGTACCGGGAGTACATGCCGGAAGCAGTTGGTTCCAGCCACGGAATAGAGGCTCAACAGCATGGCCGCTATACTATGTACGGAGCCAACTGCTTTCGGCTGCGTACATCGCATAATGAGCAAAAACATCCGATGCCAGCAGGCCAACGGAGTGGCTGATCGGTGCGGGGTCCGGGTAATCTGGTGGATAAGTCATCAGTTGTCCGGTAGTGGACAACACCTTTAAACTATAAAAAGTTTGTCAACAAAACCAAAATCATTATGATTTTTTATGATCTCTTCACAATAAGAACACATTTACTTTCACATAGTTAATAGGGAAAGCAGGTATGACGCAACATCAGTAAGGCTGGATTCACACACACAGCATTTTGCTGCATTTTCCGTGGTGTTTTTTGAGCAATTGTGGTGCTTTTTTTGTAGAGTGGCGGCTAGATGTTACATTACAGTCTATAGTAAAATATAAAATGGGTTTTGATTTGTGGCATTTTCGAGGCAATTTTGTGGTCAGTGGCGGGGTTTTTTCAAACGCAGCATGCTCTGGGTATGGCGTTTTTTCAAGCATTTTTCCCATAGGCTTCTCTATAGAATTTCAAAAACACCATACAAAAAGCATGTACAAAATGACACCAAATAAAAAAAAACACTAAAAACGCCTTAAAAAACCCCACATATTTAATTTTAATAAGAAGGTTTTTAGAAGGTGTTTTTTTAAGCAATTTAAAATGGCAGAAATTTTCTGTGTGTGAAGGAGGCCTAAAGACTTTTATGTATTACAGAACTGCCAGAAGAAATTGCCTCTAATCTATATGTAAATGCAGTCACTGCCTCAGCATAATAATACTGCTACCCGCACTCCCCTTTAATGGTCTCTGTAGATATTATAAAAATAGAAAATGTAAAAGCACTGTCCTCGGTCATTGCAGGGGAATGTTCTCATACTGTGTGCAGAGGAAGCAACAGATCTTCCCAGCTGCAGAGAAAGAAGTAGCTAATCTAAGTGGCATTAAGAAGCGGTGATAAACTCAAACATACGAGGCCAAAAGAATATGTTGGCCTTTTAATTATAGAACATTTATCTGGATTTGGGACAGCAGGGTTAAATAATAGAAATAGTGACAATTTCAGTCTTACTTGCATGCATATTGCATATAGCAAAAAAAGAGAGTCAAATTCTGTTTATATCTAGACCACTAGTTAAATTTATACGATTAAACTTACACACAGATTAAAAAATGGTTGTGTAAACGCTGCCTTAGCTGTATAAAGCTGCAAACTGTATTGTACTGCAATAAAAATGATAAAATACTTACACAAATGCATAAGGAACATTGTTGATGTGGGCCTACTATTCTATCTAGTATTTATTGAATTTACATAGCTTATATAGTGGCAACATATTCAGCAGTGCTGTACAGAGATTGTCACCATTTACATTAGTTCCTTTCCCCACTTGTGCTCACAATCTAATTCCCCTATTTAAAACACATACACACACACTAAAGAACGGCCGTACCCGAGCCGCAAGGCATAGGGGGAGGCCACATGACAAGGGGAAAAGGAAGGGGAGGAGCCGAGGGACACGAGGCTTGGTTAGACGGTGCTCTGGTTTGAGCGCCAATCTAACCAGAAGCAGCAAGCGAAACAGTTGCGCTTGCTGCTTGCTCCTGCTATTTCGGCCGGCCTCCCGCGTCTCACAGTGGCTCAGTGCCCTCCTTGCCGGCATGTGGGAAGACAGGCTGGAGCTGGTGCGGCCGTGCCCTCGGCTGAGGGTGCACAAACGTCTGAGACAGGGGCAACGTCAGGGAGAGTCGGCTGGGGGATCGCAGGACCGCGGTGCCCAGATGGCGAATCCGCGGCGGTCCAGGTGGGCCAGGCCGCCGTCAAGATTGAGCCCTGATGTTACTGTCTGGTGCAGGGTTGGGAGCCCATCCAGGGACCCTGGGGGCCGGGGCTTTGTACCCTCTCATCCTGGATGTGGGCCCCGGTCTGGCAGGAACCCCGTTTCCCGGCCGGATGCAGCAGGGTCAGGGGGTTCGGTCCCCATGAGGCAGGGGGACCCCCTCGGGCCCCATTGCAGCTACACCAGGATCTGCAGTAAGCCAGATTGGCGAAGCTCCAGTCAGATGGCCTTCCTGTTCTTGAGACGAAGGCTCCAGGACCTCCCGCGGGCCACGGTTGGTGTTTTTTTTCCAACTTGGGCGGAGGACGGCGGGAGTTGCCCTTCAGGTTCGACTTCTGGATTCGTGACGAAGGCGGTTGGCGATTCTGGTGATGATGAGGACCTTCGTGGAGGACGACTGGATGATTCTATTCTTCCGGCTGGTGGGATCACAGCTCCTGCACAGCCCAGTGAGTCTTTTTAGTTTCCTTGCTCGATTCCCACTATATTTAGAACCCCGGGAAGGGGTGTCCCTGGGGAGGAGTTGTTAATGAATCTGTTTATCTGTTGTTCGTAGTGTGGGTCAGGGGGATGCTGATAGTCTCCGTTATTTGTTGGGTAGTGTGCGGGAATTGTTGTCGCGTTGCGAAAATGTCGGTCTAATGTGGAGTCCATTGCCAGTTTCTGCGTGGGCAGGTGCTGTGGGAACATCATTAGCGGCTGTGGGAATCGGCTCGGGGGGGCAGGGTGTCGTTGTCGGTCCAGACGGATAAGGACGCAGAGGTTGATCGTTTGCGGTTGGATGATAGGGCGAAGGGGGAGGTTTATGTTTGTTTTGAAGGCCCCCTGGGAGGTCATTTGAAGCGCAAGGTTACGGAAAAAATGTGGAAAGGCAAATACGGCAAAATTTTTTCATTATTGCCCCTGGAGAAGTTTAATTTAGACAAGCCAAAAAGGGTGGAGAGCAAGAAGGAGGAGGAAAAACGTAGGTATAGATCGATACCCCAAACCATTCTTAAATAGTTACTTGCCTTTGCCTTCTTGGGAGAAGGGGAGGCTTACAGGGTTTACGGAGAGATGACTTGGCGCAGATATGACGAGCAGTTTAGACAGCGTAAGGTGGTCCACCCGAGTATACGGTGGGATCAAAAAGATATTGGCCTATGGTTGCGGGTCATGGCGCTGGTGCGGTTTGGCAGGGAGTCCTTTCCAGGTGGAGCCAGGGGTTCCAGACAGTATAGACAACAGGGAGGATGAGAACAGTCGGGTGGGACTGCAGGCATTAAATCTGGGCTGTGTTGGCAGTTTAATGAGGGACAATGTAAATTTGGGGCGGGTTGCAAGTTCAAGCGCACCTGCTCTGTTTGCGGAGGAGCGTCCCATAGGTTGTCCCGTTGCTTTAAGAAGGGAAAAGGGCAGATCGGGTGGCCATGGGGGAGACACCAGTGAGTCTAGCAGAGATGTTGCCTTACCTAAATAGGTACCCGGATAGGGAAAAGGCAAATTTACTTGAGTCAGGGTTTAGAGATGGTTTTTGTATTCCGCCTCCTCCGCATGATGTCCCTTTTTCGTTGCGGAACCTAAAATCTGCTTGTGAGTTCCCGCTGATAGTTTCTGAGAAGCTGAGAAAAGAGGTGGGGCTAGGTTGAATGGCGAGCCCTTTTGTTTCCCCCACTTTTGCTGACCTGGTGGTTTCCCCTCTCGGGGTGGTCTGCAAGAAGGAACCTAACAAATTCAGGCTTATCCATCACCTGTCGCATCGAAAAGGGGTTTTCGGTGAATGATGGCATTGATCTATCTCACTGTTCGGTGGTTTACACCTCTTTTGATGCGGCAGTTGATTGGGTTAGGCGGTATGGCAAGGGTACGCTTATGGCGCAGACTGATGTCGAATCGGCTTTCCAGTTAGTTCCAGTTCATCCCGAGAGCATTCGGCTGTTGGGTTGCTATTAGGACGGGGAGTATTTTGTTGATAGACGTCTTCCCGATGGACTGCTCGATTTCGTGCACCTATTTCGAGGCTTTTAGTTCGTTCCTGGAGTGGGTGATTTGTGAGGTGGCAGGGGTGGCCTCAATCATTCATTACTTGGATGATTTCCTTTGTGTTGGCCCGGCAGGTTCCCCGGTGTGTGGTCATCTTTTGTCAACGGTAGAATGGGTGACTAGGCGGTTCGGTGTCCCTGTGAAAACTGAGGGCCCTCGACCGGTTATGGTGTTTCTGGGTATCACCACTGACTTGGGACGCATGGAATGCCGCCTTCCCCCAGAGAAATTAGAAGATTTGAAATCGCTGGTGGGCAGAATGTGTCACTTGCGGAAGATCACGTTGCGTGATTTGCAATCTCTCCTGGGGAAACTTAACTTCGCATGTCGAATTATGACTATGGGTTGGGTTTTCTGTAGACGCTTGGCTCGGGCAACGACGGGTGTGAAGGCTTCTTATCATTTTGTTCACTTAGTCTGGGAAGATCGTGATGACTTGGAGGTGTGGTCAGAATTCCCTCGGGATTACAATGGCCGGTCGATTATTATGGCATTAGTTGTTGATATATATCTTTAAAAACTAAGTGGAGATTTAAAGAGGCTCTGTCACCAGATTTTGCAGCCCCTATCTGCTATTGCAGCAGATAGGCACTGCAATGTAGATTACAGTAACGTTTTTATTTTTTAAAAACGAGCATTTTTGGCCAAGTTATGACCATTTTTGTAGTTATGCAAATGAGGCTTGCAAAAGTCCAAGTGGGTGTGTTTAAAAGTAAAAGTCCAAGTGGGTGTGTATTATGTGCGTACATCAGGGCGTTTTTAATACTTTTACTAGCTGGCCGTTCTGATGAGAAGTATCATCCACTTCTCTTCAGAACGCCCAGCTTCTGGCAGTGCAGACACAGCGTGTTCTCGAGAGCATGTTCTCGAGAGATCACTCACTTCCTGCCCCAGGTCCTGCATCGTGTCAGACGAGCGGGGACACATCGGCACCAGAGGCTACAGATGATTCTGCAGCAGCATCAGCGTTTGCAGGTAAGTAGCTACATCGACTTACCTGCTAACGCCGATGCTGCTGCAGAATCAACTGAAGCCTCTGGTGCCGATGTGTCCGACACGATGCAGGACCTGTGAGTGACGTCACAGATCTGCACTGCCAGAAGCTGGGCGTTGTGAAGAGAAGTGGATGATACTTCTCGTCAGAGCGCCCAGCTAGTAAAAGTATTAAAAACGCCCCGATGTACGCACATAATACACGCCCACTTGGACTTTTACTTTTAAACACACCCACTTGGACTTTTGCAAGCCTCATTTGCATAACTACAAAAATGGTCATAACTTGGCCAAAAATGCTCGTTTTTTAAAAATAAAAACGTTACTGTAATCTACATTGCAGCGCCGATCTGCTGCAATAGCAGATAGGGGTTGCAAAATCTGGTGACAGAGCCTCTTTAACTGTGGACATTACATACAGACCACACAGCACCTATCAATCATACTAAATATTGGTAAATGACTACAATTTAGGAAATTACTATTTGAAATATTATTGTTTTTGAAATTCTTGACTATATGAAGACATAAAGTAACAGTAATTCCAAGTAATAACACCAATGTTGGTGCAATCAATAAGCAATTATTATGTGGTATTTTATCATTATGTTTTATTTTTCTTAAGAAAACTAGTTTGTGTGTTCCTGTTAGATGGTAAATTTGCTGCATATTGGACACTACAGAAGCTTCTGGCAGACAGTACGATAACACTGGGTGCACTGACCTATAAATGCTTGTAAAGAACACAGAAAACGATTAGCTTTCAGGCCGTGTGGAGGAGTGCTCACGTTTTCTCTCCAGCATCAAGCATGCTCATGTTGCAGCAGGTAGCTTTCAGTCATATGTTTCGATGAAACCTGATGCAACGTGACAAGTGGAACTAGGCTGACCTGCTGGATTATATACTGCGTCTGCTCTATAAACAATAAAAGTGTTCATGCTAAATGCAGAATCATCCCTTTGTGGGCGTGATAATTAACATTCTGTGGTAACTACTTATTAACTTAATATACTTGAATTAAATAAAGTGAGCTAAGGCTTCGTTCATATCTGCGTCAGGGGTTCTGTTCATGGGTCTTGTTGGACCTGGTAATGCAAACGAAAAGCTATGGTTTCCGTCTGGTTTCTGTTCACGGGTTACCCTGACAGAAAGGTCTGACGGAACCCATGAACGGAACCCTGATGTTAACAAAGCCTAGGAGGATTAATGTAGGTGAGGCCAAACTAGCAGGTGAATCCCCTTAGGATATGCTGTTAATGTGTTCTTGGCAGTAAAACCCCCTCTGACCTTCGCTAATACGAAGCAGCAGAAGCATTTGGCAAGCATTGTGCCACTTTGTTTCTGATCGGCCGATCAGAAACAAAGAGGCTCAGCGCTCACCCGAGCTCTTTAGCCGCTTCGTATTAAAGATCGTGGGGGTCTCAGTGCTTGGACCCCCACCGATCAAAACTTCTGACATGTCACTATGACATGTCAGAAGTTTTTGAATGTTTAGTTACCCTTTAACTGTAATATTGCTATAGTGTTTATGTACAACATGCACGCTATGGTTTATCCCTTTATGGTTATCGTAACCCCTTAATGACCGCCCATAGACTTTTTCACAGTGGTCATTAAGAATACTTATGCCACAGCAACTTGAAAAGGCTGCGCTGTGACATAAGCCTGGCATGGGTGTCCCGTGCCAGCTTGAGCGGGTGTTGGGCTGTCTAGAAAGCCAGGCTCCTGGTTCTAACAGGCGGGATCAAATTTACCTTCAATTCCACCCGTTTAACCCTTAGATGCTGTGATCAATAACGATCGCGGTATCTAAATTGTTTCAGAGGGAGAGGGCTCCCTCTTTCAACCAATTGGGAACAGGCATTGGTGGAAGTACAGGTGACTGATCGAGATGTATTAGGCAGTGTTCACATCAGCGTTGTTGCTATTATTTCCGCTAAAAAACCCGAAAACCTTACGGAATGGAAACGAACGGAAACCAATTGCAATGGAAGCATTATCATTGAAATCAATGGTAATGCAAACGGAAGCTATGGCTTCCGTTTGGCTTTCCATTCATCGGTTCCTCCGATGGAAAGGTCGAAAGGAACCCATGAACGGAAGTCCGACGCTGATGTGAACAGGCCCTTACTTCATGGGAAGCCAAGAATTAATACAAAAAGAAAACTGTGTTACCATGTTTGTACAGATTTTTCCAGGGATTGGATTCAATTAGGAAAAATATTAGAGAGGCACTAGCATAATTTGAAAAATGACCAAAGACTTGCTCCATATGTACCCGATAAACCAAAAGTAGTAGATAGAAGGGTCAAAACAATTAGCAAAACGTTAATTACCGGTTGCCTTAAAGCACCTGACCAGAGAAAGACAGAGGGGACGAACAGCTTTTTTCCTTGTAAGGGCTCGTCCACACATTGGGGAATTAATGCGTTTTTTCCGTCCGGAATTGCAACAAATTAAATTTCAGGGGAGATATCACCATCTCCCAGCATTGTGAAAAACGCAGCAAAATACGCACCATTTTCTGCAGTAAAAACCACAGGAAATGGTGCGATTTTCCCGAAGCAGAAAGTCTTCTACTTTCAATGAAATGGCTGCAGAAATTTTCTGCGGCCATTCCGTTGTGTGTGGTCAAGCCCATAGGGTATGTTCACACGCACAAGTAAAAACGGCTGAAAATGACGGAGCGGTTTTCAGAGGTGTTCAGCTACCGTTTATTTCATACCCTCAAAGGTGCAAAAGTGTGCCCACTTTTACCAGTGTACTTGTACAATGTAGCTGGGGGTTGCAGTATGTCGGTCATACAGGTAGAAAATGAAGAACTTATATAAACGAACATCTGAATAATATTCTTAATGGAGTCATGACTGCGACATCTCAAGGCTTAAATTGCCAGGATCTGAGTTATCTCCAATCCTGGCCATTAGAGTGGGAGGTCAGCTGTATAATAGAGCTTCTATACATCACGGAGCAGGACGAGATAGGGTTAAACCTTATTTGCTAGTGCCTGGGAAAACCCCTTTAACAGGCTCAGCAGTTGACTTCTGGTATCCCGAGGGGATTTGCCAGCACACAGTACCCATGTTTGTTATGAATGTCCCTGCAGTGTTGGGTGTGAAGTGTAGGAAATCTGTCTGGAACACTTTATTGAACATTTGATGTGGAACGAATGAGATGAGATAGGCCCTATCCAATAGCAGTCAGTTAAAAGGTCATGCAGTCAAGATCTCACCTTCACACTCTCCAGGCTGTAGGCCATCTAAACCGTCTGAATAATAATATCCTGTTTTTAGAAAACTACAATATTTTCCACAGTGCTTTGAATTTTTGTCTGACACATTGGACAGATTTATAAAAATTGGTGTAAATAATTTTTATAAGTAGATGTTGATTGCAAAACAGTGCACGTTTATGTACCATACATATATAGCACCTGGCCGTCACTTTGAGACGGAGCATGGGTGCTACCTTTGCACCCCCCATAGCATCTTCTAAAAAGTTTAATATAGCATGTTGGCATAGTAAGTTCCAACATTTCATTTATTTTGAGAAATGTAATTTATCATACAATAAATGAATAAGTATACCGGTAAAGTAAAAATCTAAAATGACAAGCTTGGGGTTGAACGATCCATTAATGTTAAAAAATGTGTAGTATAATATTGATAACACGGCGCAGAGAACACAAACTGGCAAACAAACCTTCAGAGGAAAAAAACAAGCTAACAAACACTCTAATAAATGCGTGGTTCCTTAAATCACGCGAGGCGCTTTGATGAAGCATCACGTATGACGCAAATCGGCCGCAGTAACGGATCTGAGAGAAGGATCCCTGCTATAGCCCGTGTACGTGAGTGTTTGTCATGTGCTATTAACTAATAAACACATCAAGAATATCCGGTGAGTGCTGTACTACATCATTCTTTTGGATTATAAGGCTGGGTACCCACGACCTATTTTCAGGCGTAAACGAGGCGTATTATGCCTCGATTTATGCCTGAAAATACGGCTCCAATACGTCGGCAAACATCTGCCCATTCATTTGAATGGGTTTGCCGACGTACTGTGCCGACGACCTGTAATTTACGCGTCGTCGTTTGACAGCTGTCAAACGACGACGCGTCAAATGACTGCCTCGTCAAAGAAGTGCAGGGCACTTCTTTGGATGTAATTTGAGCCGTTTTTCATTGAATTCAATTAAGAACAGCTCAAAATTACGGCTGTCAATGACGCCTCGCAAAATGCGAGGACGAACAATTACGTCTGAAATTACGGAGCTGTTTTCTCCTGAAAACAGCTCCGTAATTTCAGACGTAAATGCAGTTTACGTGTGCACATACCCTAACTCTAATAAATGGACCTCACAGAGAAATACCGCCGCAGTTAATAGGCCAAAGACCATAAAAGTTTATAAAGGCCTAAGGCCCACTAAGATAAGAAGTAATTATTAAAAACTATAAGGATTAAAATAAATAAACAAATTCTCAGCATGTTAGGCCACAAACAGTCATATAGTTCGTTGTGCACGCCAGGTGATATATTCAGGGAAATCATAGCGTAAATTCACTTCTTTTGCTCACTCCCACAGCACCTTTAGCTTTCATGGTGGACGTGTCCGTTACCAATTCACGACGTTGCCTCAAAATAGAGTTTTCAAACTACTCCTCTATTTCCTGATTTGAGGCTGTATAGCGCCCATGGCCGCGGGCCGTCGGGTTTACTCACCTCCCGTCGCCCGCAGCCATGGTTCTGTGAGCGCTGGCCTCCGTCTCCCTTCTAGGAGATGCCAGCGCTCACTTCCGCTCTGTCCGGCTGGGTCCCGTAGGGTGCGCGCGCACGCTCGCGCCCGGCCTTAAAGGGCCAGCGCTCGCAATTAGGAAATCGTCATCATCATCAACTGCCACGATTTCCTGGTCTATAAGAAGGCCTCTGGCCTTCTAATCCTTGCCTGAGCGTTGTTAGTCTTTCCCAGTCTGTCTCGCAAATGGTCCCTTAGTGTCTCCCGTTCCAACTGTTACCCGTGCCCTGTTACCGTTCCTGTATTCCGTATTGTTCCTGTGCCTACCCGCGTTCAAGTGTCTTCTGCCACGTCAAGTGTCTTCTGCCACGTCAAGTGCCATCTGCCACGTCAAGTGCCATCTGCCACATCAAGTGTCTTCTGCCACGCCAAGTGCCATCTGCCACGTCAAATGCCATCTGCCACGTCAAGTGTCATCTGCCACGTCAAGTGTCTACCGCTCATCGGATACTGCCCGCCACGTCTGGCGCCACTTGCCGCTCCTGCCTAAACCCGTGCTGAAGCCACAGCCACCGCCCGGACTAACTCAGGTACCCAAGCATTACTGTCTGCCATTTTAAGTTCGCATAGACTGTGACCTGGTCAGCTGCCTCCCCGCTACGGCGGAGCGGCCTAGTGGGTCCACAAACCCAGTGTCCGTGACAGGCTGGAATGACAAATCTAACAAACATGCTTTCCATAGGGTAACACCATTAATTTAAAACATTTAAAACTCTGCACTTACATAGCATAGAGACAAGTATATCATGTGGTTGTCTGCTGACCAATCACCAGCAGCCAATCATTTTAGTGGGCTTTCCTGGCCTTTTATGGGCTTTGGCCCATACACTCTGGCTCTATTTTTCTGTGAGGCCTGTTATTAGAGTGTTTGTTTTTTCCCTCTGTGGGGTTGTTTGTCAGTTTCCATTCCATAATTGAGTGCAGAGTAATCAATGACATATGTAACTTATCATGCACCACTTCCAAAAATGCAAATCACTACAAACACTGTATATACACTGAACAAGCAAGGAATGCTGTGAACTTTGAGCCCTGAAGCATGCAGAATTTATAGCTCTAGGCAGACACGCAGTAACACAGGATCAGTGAAAAATAAGTGATGCTATGTATATACAATGTCAATACACTTTTTACGTAGAGTTAGGGTATGCCCAGACGTGGCGGAGTTCTTCCGCCACTGTCCGCATCAGTGCCGTACAGAATCTGCGTTGCAGATTCTGTTGCGGCTTTGCCTAAAATGGGCATTAAATTGATGCGGACTAGCCGTTGCGTATTGATGGGAAGAGGGCTTCCCTTTTCCCTATCAGTGCAGTATAGATAGAAGGGACAGCCCTTTCCCTAGTAAAAGTAAAAAGAAATTCATACTTACCCGGCCGTTGTCTTGGTGACACGTCCCTCGTTCGCCATCCAGTCCGACCTCCCTGGATGACGTGGCAGTCCATGTGACCGCTGCAGCCTGTGATTGGCTGCAGCCATCACTTGGACTGAAACGTCATCCTGGGAGGCCGGACTGGAGGAAGAAGCAGGGAGTTCTCGGTAAGTATGAACTTCTATTTTTTTTACAGGTTGATGTATATTGTGATCGGAAGTCACTGTCCAGGGTGCTGAAACAGTTACTGCCGATTGCTTAACTCTTTCAGCACCCTGGACAGTGACTATTTACTGACGTCGCCTAGCATCGCTCCCGTAATTACGGGTGCACACACGTAGTCACCCGTAATTACGGGTGCACACACGTAGTCACCCGTAATTACGGGAGCCCCATTGACTTCCTCAGTCTGGCTGTAGACCTAGAAATACATAGGTCCAGCCAGAATGAAGAAATGTCATGGTAGTAAAACCAATACGCTCCGCAGCACACATAACATCTGCGGACTTCATTGCGGAATTTTGACTCTCCATTGAAGTCAATGGAGAAATTCCGCAATGAGTCCGCAACAAGTCCGCTACACGTCCGCAACAGTCAGTGTATGCTGCGGACACCAAATTCCGCACCGCAGCCTATGCTCCACAGTGGAATTGTCCGCAACGTGTAAACGAACCCAACTAAAAAACTGTGGAAGGCAATGGAGAAACGTGTACGCTGCGAATTTCCGCTGCGGACTGTCTGCAGCGGAATTCCAGAGCAATTCCGCCACGTGTGGTCATGCCCTTAAGGTCCTCTAACGTGTAAAGGAATGCCGATCAACGAGACAGCACGTTGATCGGCGCTCGTTTGCTCCTTTCACAAGGAGCAAGGCATGAGGACGAGCGATCATTACAATGATCGCTTGTCCTCATACATTTCTATCATGGCTGCTACAGAGATGTACTGCTGACAGTGATAATATTTCATTCATTCAGCATAAACTATATAATCAGCATATAGTTTCCGTTTGATCTCAATGGTGATGGAAACGTTGCTAAAGTTTTCCGCTTGTCACCGTTGAAACCTCCGACGGAACCCCTCAACGGAAGAGCAACGGTGATGTGAACACAGCCTAAATGTCCTTTAATACTGGCTACTTTGTATAAACAAAGTTCACACGTTTTAGTGACAAGACCCGAGTAAATCATTCTAGCAACTTTGTATTTCAGTTCCTATTCAATCACAGCAGAGATCTTAAATATGGGGAGGAACATTCTTGTTCTTGTACTGTTGTTTTCAGGCCAGACAATCCTCTGTGAGCTAAAGACATCAGCAGCACAAATCTTTCTCTTTTCCTGATAGTTCCCCACAAAGTATATTGATTGCCTAAACAGATACACTGTAGCAAATGCTCAGCTGTGGGAAGTATCTGTAAGGATTTTCCGCCTATATATAGAACAATGTTCCCATTTAATGACCGCAAAACAGATCTTGACAAATGGTTAGTAATAGTTAGTAATTGAAACACAAAGTATATTAACAAGTTAAATAATTGAATTATACCGTGGTTAAGTTTTATTTACGTAAAACAAGAAAGCCTCTTTAAGAAAAGATTCGGAAGACGAATCAGACCCATTTGCTTTTTCTGTACTGGGAATATTGTAATATTCTAATGGAATTTTTCAGTCTAAATACTAAATACAATATAAACATCTTGCTCTTGGTTGCTGTTGCAGGAAGGTTCATGTGTGCAGAGGGTAGTACTTTTTATTTACACACGCGTCCGTATAAGCCGCTTTTAGAAACAATACATGCATTGATCTCATGTGCCCTTTTAGCTGTCTATACGGCAACAGCCTCTGAGAGCCTCTGAGAGTCTTAAAAAGAGGTTGACAATCCCTGTCCATATGACCTCTTACAACATGGGATTAAAACAACGGCCATCACACGGCCCTTGTTTCAACGGACCATGTGAAGGGTCCGTTGATAAATAGAACATGTCCTATTTTGTTCCGGTTTAACGGTTCCCTCCATAGACTCAAGTCTACGGGGATCCGTGAAAATGGGACCCGCATGGGGGCACCTCGGACGTCAAATTATGATGTTTTTCACGTCCGAGTTTCCCCACGTTTGTCTGAATAAGCCTTTAGGGTCTTTGACAGTGACCAATTTTGACCATAACAATGAGACAGTTTGTTGATCGGCACTCGTTTGCAACTTCACAAGGAGCTATGATTAGTAATGTATGGGGATGAGAGATTGTTACTCCGATCGCTCGTCCCCATGCGTTACCATCATGTCGGCATCACATCTTCCTGCTTACATAGGGAGATGTGCCGCCGACGATGATAATATTTTACTATGTGATCAGCTGATTAATGAGCATTTGCTCGTTTATCAGCTAATCATTGCTCTGTTTACACAGGGCAATGATCGGGAACGCCCGTTCATATGAACGTTTGTTTGCCCAATCATTGACCTGTATAAATGGGCCTTTATTCACATTATTGAACAATATTCCTTCAACTTAATGTTCCAGATAGCCTTCTACATGTTCTGACCAATAATAAAGAACATTATTTGGAGTCTAATGAGGATTATAATGTCGTTTAGTTAAAAAGGGATTATTAATTTTCAGTCATACATCCAAAGAAGGCCTTGTTGTTTTCTGTAAATATGAGACGCTTCTGCTACTAAAAAGACGGGATAAACCTACAAAGAGAAAACAGACACAATGCCCTTTTTAATATGCAGCATTTCAAATTGAATTATGGGAGTTTGGAGAAGACGATCCGTTCTCTGTAGAGTTTAGCTCCATACTCTTAACCTAATTTATTACAGAATTTGTAATCATGTTGCAGTTTTTCCTTACTCATATTTTTACGTTACAAATATACTATTGCTTTGAAAAAAATGTGTGCCTCTGTGGATTAACATAATGCCGGATATGTTTATATTGTTTGTGGTAACACAGGATATGATTAGACAGGTTCAAAAGAAGAACTCCACAAAATATTAACCTAAACGTAGCCATTGAGATCTGTAACATAGGCTGAACATTGGAAAAAGAATTGATGATCAGACACTATGCATAGATTAGAGACTCAAACTCGTGGGTCAATGGTGATCATTTTCCCATTAATTTTGATACTATTACTTTCGCACATGTGGCTATTACTAGAATCAGCACATTGATACTGGACCCATTTCTCCAATATCTCACTATGCACTACCAAATTGAGTTTTCCTTATTTAGGCCAGATTCACACGAGCGTGTGCATTTTGCGCGCGCAAAAGGTCCACAAAAGCTCCGTGTGTCATCAGCATATGATGCGTGGCTGCGTGATTTTCGTGCAGCCGCCATCATTATGACACTCTGTTTTTATGTTTGTAAACAGAAAAGCACGTGGTGCTTTTCTGTTTTCATTCATAGTTTTGACTACTGTAGCGCGCATCACGCGCGGCACATGGAAGTGCGTCCGTGTGCCGTGCGCGGTTTTCAAGCACCCATTGACTTCAATGGGTGCGTGATGCGTGAAAAACGGGCAAATATAGGACATGTCATGAGTTTTACGCAGCAGACATACGCTGCGTGAAAATCACTGACAGTCTGAACGGCCCCATTGACTAATTGACTTATATGTTCGTCTGAATAAGCCCTAAGAGGGAGGAAAGAGTGATAGCATTGATATGTACTGCATAAGAACAGTGCAATAAGAACAAAATCTATTACATAGGGTGGAAATTACACAGCATCGAGGTAATCTAAATCGCAGTCAGACAATAAATAAATAAATATGCATTGCATATACAAATGTCAGGGAATTCGTGAACAATCGTGAAAAATAAAACAAAAATCTCTATATATTGTAATGTTTTAACATAGTGGGGCCTAGCAAGCAGAGAATTTATAGCACCACTATAGTAGTAGTATTTCAATATATTAGTAAAAAAAAGTTTTAACATGCTATTACCTATCTAAATATGTGCCTTAGGGCGGATTCACACAAACGTGTTAAACGTCCGTGGGACGGCTGTTGAAACAGCGGCCGCCCCACGGACCTATGTAATTCAATGTTGCTGTTCACACAGCCGTTGTTTCAACGTGAAGGGTCCGTGGGAAAATAGGACATGTCCTATCTTTTCACGCATCCCTCCATAGACTCATCTATGGGGGATACGTGATATCGCGTCCCGCAGCGCTGAGCACAGATGCACCTCGGACGTGAAAAACTGCAGTTTTTCACGTCCGAGATGCGCAGTGCTCGTGTGAATCAGGCCTCACAATAACTAAAACTGCCAGGATAAAATAGTATATATGACACTTGTTTTTACATACTCTTGGCATTAGTTGTCGACTGTCATTATAATCTGTAATGTGAATATATATAGTACGCAATATTGGAAAAATATTTCAAGCATTTGTTTCGGATGCAGGAAATCCTCTTCCTGGTTAGTATCCTGATCTTCCTGCTTCAAATCTGTGAAGCAGCCGTTGAGGGAGTAACACATCCCATGTGGCGGTTGATGCCAGGACTTAACACAATTTGTCATCCCTTCATTATTAATACTGGGGGAATATGAATGAAAGAGGGTGTGGTACACTTTCACTCCAGACAAAATCTCAGAGTAAATTAGTTGTGAAAACTGAGGTAATGTTTTCATGTTATTCTCCTACTAAAGAGAGAACACATGGCGCGCCTACACATATTGGGTATCTACACGACCGTAATAACCTGAAGAATTAATTTATCCCCTTCAGGATTGAGACATTATTTGATTTTTCGTTTTTCACTCCCTGCCTTCCAAGAGCCAAAACTTTTTTATTTTTCCGTCAATAGATCTGTGTGAGGGCTTATTTTTTGAGGGACACATTGTAGTTTCTATTGATAGCATCTGAAGTACCATATAATGTACTGGGTATTTTTTTTATTTTACAACTTTTTTTATTTTTTTAAACTTTTTTGTTTCACCACATTCTAATGCCAGAATTTTTTTATTGTTCCGTGGATTGAGCGGTATGAGGGCTTTTTTTTGCAGGACGAGCTGTAGTTTTTATTGATACTGTTTTTTGGTACATACAGTGGAGGAAATAAGTATTTGATCCCTTGCTGATTTTGTAAGTTTGCCCACTGTCAAAGTCATGAACAGTCTAGAATTTTTAGGCTAGGTTAATTTTACCAGTGAGAGATAGATTATATAAAAAAAAAATAAGAAAATCACATTGTCAAAATTATATATATTTATTTGCATTGTGCACAGAGAAATAAGTATTTGATCCCCTACCAACCATTAAGAGTTCAGCCTCCTCCAGACCAGTTACACGCTCCAAATCAACTTGGTGCCTGCAGTAAAGACAGCTGTCTTACATGGTCACCTGTATAAAAGACTCCTGTCCACAGACTCAATTAATCAGTCTGACTCTAACCTCTACAACATGGGCAAGACCAAAGAGCTTTCTAAGGATGTCAGGGACAAGATCATAGACCTGCACAAGGCTGGAATGGGCTACAAAACCATAAGTAAGATGCTGGGTGAGAAGGAGACAACTGTTGGTGCAATAGTAAGAAAATGGAAGACATACAAAATGACTGTCAATCGACATCGATCTGGGGCTCCATGCAAAATCTCACCTCGTGGGGTATGCTTGATCCTGAGGAAGGTGAGAGCTCAGCCGAAAACTACACGGGGGGAACTTGTTAATGATCTCAAGGCAGCTGGAACCACAGTCACCAAGAAAACCATTGGTAACACATTACGCCGTAATGGATTAAAATCCCGCAGTGCCCGCAAGGTCCCCCTGCTCAAGAAGGCAAATGTACAGGCCCATCTGAAGTTTGCAAATTAACATCTGGATGATTCCGAGAGGGATTGGGAGAAGGTGCTGTGGTCAGATGAGACAAAAATTGAGCTCTTTGGCATTAACTCAACTCGCCGTTTTTGGAGGAAGAGAAATGCTGCCTATGACCCAAAGAACACCGTCCCCACTGTCAAGCATGGAGGTGGAAACATTATGTTTTGGGGGTGTTTCTCTGCTAAGGGCACAGGACTACTTCACCGCATCAATGGGAGAATGGATGGAGCCATGTACTGTCAAATCCTGAGTGACAACCTCCTTCCCTCCACCAGGACATTAAAAATGGCTCATGGCTGGGTCTTCCAGCACGACAATTACCCGAAACATACAGCCAAGGCAACAAAGGTTGGGCTCAAAAAGAAGCACATTAAGGTCATGGAGTGGCCTAGCCAGTCTCCAGACCTTAATCCCATCGAAAACTTATGGAGGGAGCTGAAGATCCGAGTTGCCAAGCGACAGCCTCGAAATCTTAATGATTTACAGATGATCTGCAAAGAGGAGTGGGCCAAAATTCCATCTAACATGTGTGCAAACCTCATCATCAACTACTAAAAATGTCTGACTGCTGTGCTTGCCAACAAGGGTTTTGCCACCAAGTATTAAGTCTTGTTTGCCAAAGGGATCAAATACTTATTTCTCTGTGCACAATGCAAATAAATATATATAATTTTGACAATGTGATTTTCTTTTTTTTTTTTTAATATAATCTATCTCTCACTGGTAAAATTAACCTAGCCTAAAAATTCTAGACTGTTCATGTCTTTGACAGTGGGCAAACTTACAAAATCAGCAAGGGATCAAATACTTATTTCCTTCACTGTACAAATTTTTGATCACTCTTTATTTTAAAAAAAATTTGTGAGCTAAGTTGACCAAAAAACAGAAATCTTGGCGTTTTAAATGTTTTATTTTTTTACGACGTTCACCGTGCACAGTAACACTGTATTGTAATAGTTCCGACTTTTACAGACGCAGCGATACCAATTTTCTTAACTTTTTTTATTTTTTACATTACTTTAGAGGAAAAATGCGAAAAGGGATTTTTTTAAAATTGTAATATTTTATGATTGTTTTTTTTACTACTAAAAGTTTTATTTCACTTTTTTTTTTACACATTCTATTAGTCCCCCTAGGGGACTTGATCCAGTGACCATTGGATCGCTGGTACAATACACTGCAATACTAATGTATTGAAGTGTATAGTCATTTTTACAGGCTTCTGTTAAGCCGTGCAACAGGCGAGTCTTACTAGAGGCAGAGTGAAGGCAGTCCTGATGGCCTTCATTAGGCCCCTGGGCTGCCATGACAACCATCGGCACCCCAAGATTGCGTTGTGGGGCCGCCCCCTCTTTTTAACGTCTCAGATGCTAAGGTCGAGATTGACAACAGCATTTGAGGGGTTAAACGGCCAGGAACAGCGCGATTGCTGTTATTAGCCGTTAGTCCCAGGTGTCAGCTTTTAAAACACAGCTGACACCTGCAGCATATGGAGCGCGCTCAGTGTGTGAGCAGGCTCCATACAACACCCCCCCCCCGCACCAGGATGTAATGGCACGTCGTGTTGCGCAAAAGGGTTAACAGGTTATTTAGCGTGAACGGGATAAAAAATAAACCAAAAAAACAATGCTGAAAATTTTTTCCTATATTCGTGCGGTAAAAATTTATTATATAACTCACACAGTGATTTTCTTCTATCCCCAAACTGTGCAGAAAAAAAAATTTGACCTCATAAAACGAGGCTCATACAGCCACGTCAATAAAAAAATAAAAAAGTTATGGCTGCTGAAAGGCAGAGAGGCAAAAACGGAAAAATTTAGCTGGTTATTAAGGCCTTTTCAGACCCTGTCATTAAGGGGTTAAGCAAGCATTATAATTAATTACACTGCCCGGCACTATATGTTTATTTTTATTTTTACTTACAATTAAGTGTGCATATAAAGTTATGCTATTTTCTAATTATAGGTCTACAGAAATAGCAAAGAGGGTATTACCATAAAGTTCTAGCAGCCCAAGCAACTATGTGCTCTCCAGTGCATAGGAATACATTGAGCTTTCAAAAAAACTATGACAAAAAGTGACTAGCACTCTAAAGAAATCTAGATATTTTTTCTGATTTATTTGTTCTGCCCTAGTGTTTACACCTGCCTGTGACTTTAGTAGCACTATGCTGGTAACAGTACACTAAACATGCCTGAAATAGTTTTTGGAACAATGCTGACCAGAATAGCATGCTTACTGCTAGCACAATAGGTCACATAACAGAACAAAACAAAATACATGGGTCACCTCACCCTCAACTTTAAATGAATCTCAAAAGGGTAACGTTTAAAAAAATAAAAAGACTGGAATCGGCCAAACCAGCGTACTACTGGAAATGTAGACTTAGATCTACAAGATACGGGGCCGGTGTTACGTTGGGTGATGCCCATATAACAGCTTTATACATTTGCTAAATAACACTACTATACAAATGCTTATATCACATTCTTTTACAGTCCTTCCAGCACCATGCATTGCAAAAATAATATACTGTACCTAAGTAGCATTACACATAAAGCCTACGATACAGTACTCAAATAATACCAACATACAGTGACCAAATAAAAGCTCCATAAAGCATTCTAATACCAATGCTATATATGCTTACATAATATAGTATATGTCTATATAATATTGCTATACAATAAGGTCCCATACCCCTAAGGCATCTTAGGGCTATGCCTTAGGGGTATGGAGATACGGATTTCATTAAAGGGATATTCTATTAAAGGGATATTCCCATCACAAAAAATGTATGGCATATAATTTAATCAGCTCAATAGACCAGGCCATTTTCCCCTGGAGATCTGCTACCGACAACGATGATATTTAAAATGATACGACCAGCAGACGATCGAGCATTTGCTCTGTCATCTGCTGATCGTTCCCCTGTTTACACAGGGCGATTATCGGCAACAAGCGTTATATGAATGCTCGTCTGCCGAAAACCGTCCTGTGTAAAACGCCCTTTATAGATGTTGGTGAATTGTAAGGGTATGTTCACACGCAAAACGCAAAATACGTCTGAAATTACGGAGCTGTTTTCAAGTGAAAACAGCTCCTGAATTTCAGACGTTTTTGCAAGTACTCGTGTTTTTCGCGGCGTCTTTTACGGACGTAATTGGAGCTGTTTTTCATTGGAGTCAATGAAAAACGGCTCCAAAAACGTCCCAAGAAGTGTCCTGCACTTCTTTGACGCGGGCGTAATTTTACGCGCCGTCTTTTGACAGCGACGCATAAAATTACACCTCGTCTGAACAGAACATCGTAAGACCCATTGCAAGCAATGGGCAGATGTTTGCAGACGTATTAGAGCCGTCTTTTCAGGCGTAATTCGAGGCGTAAAACACCTGAATTACATCTGAAAATAGGTTGTGTGCACATACCCTAAGATGTCTTGTCTGGGGTTTAGGTGAGTAGTCTCAAATCATGGCAAAGTATGGTAAGTGCATCATTAGGGTATGTTCACACGGCAAACAAAAAACGGCTGTAAAATACGGAGCTGTTTTCAAGGAAAAACAGCCTCTGATTTTTAGGCGTTTTTTTATGCATCTAGCGTTTTTTGATGCGTTTTTTTACGGCCGTTTTTGGAGCTGTTTTTCTATTGACCCAATGAAAAACGGCTCCAAAAACAGCTCAAGAAGTGACATGCACTTCTTTTTTACATGGCGTTTTTAAACGCGCCGTCTTTGAAAATGGCCTAATAAAAAACGACCCGTGGGAACGGAACACTGTTTTTCCCATTGAAATCAATATGCAGATGTTTGGAGGCGTTCAGCCCCCCCTATTTTCAGACGTTTTTATGGGCATTTATGGCCTGAAAAACGTCTGAAAATAGGCCATCTGAACATACCCTAAGGCTGGGTTCACACAACCTATTTTCAGGCGTAAACGAGGCGTATTATGCCTCGACTTACGCCTGAATATACGGCTCCAATACGTCGGCAAACGTCTGCCCATTCATTTGAATGGGTTTGCTGACGTACTGTTCCGACGACCTGTAATTTACGCGTCGTCGTTTGACAGCTGTCAAACGACGACGCGTAAAATGACTGCCTCGTCAAAGAAGTGCAGGGCACTTCTTTGGACGTAATTTGAGCCGTTTTTCATTGAATTCAATGAAGAACAGCTCTAAATTACGGCCGTCATTGACGCCTCGCAAAATGCGAGGACGAGCAATTACGTCTGAAATTACGGAGCTGTTTTCTCATGAAAACAGCTCCGTAATTTGAGACGTAAATGCAGTTTACGTTTGCACATACCCTAAGGGTTGTCATGTTTAGTTTGGTCAGGCTTATCTTCGCATTTCCCTATAGGAATGTTAAACCTAAAAAAAAAGAATAACATTTACACTTTATGGTTACTTTGAACTCTGTGGATGAGTCATTTTATGTCACATTATCATGCACTTATGTCAAATTGCTTTTGTTTGTGCCGTCTACCCAAGTTCCTCTTGCTACACATATTATATAACACATCAGATAAAAACAGATTTAGCCATCAATGTTCCCTCTAAGTATTGGCAGCTCCTGAGCGGGCCAGAAGGGGGGCAAGACAAGTCTCCATCAATAGTGGGCGATCTGATGACCAAAAGTAATACCCCCAGTAAACGCTAATATAGCGCCTAAATAAGAGAATAAGAAAACTTATTTTAAAGTACACCTGTAAAATAGACAGTTATAAACACCAATTATAGGTATCAATGAAAGAATCCCTCATTACTCCACTGTCCCTATAGATAGTGCCACACAGACCCCTGTAGATAGCGCCACACAGACCCCCTGTAGATAGCGCCACACCCCCTCCCTGTAGATAGCGCCACACAGACCCCCCTGTAGATAGCGTCACACCCCCTCCCTGTAGATACTGCCACACACAGCTCCCCCGTAGGTAGCGCCACACAGCCCCCCTGTAGATAGTGCCACACAGCCCTCCTGTAGATAGCATCACACAGCCCCCCTTTAGATAGTGCAACACACAGCCTCCCTGTAGATCAGGGGTCTCAAACTCGGCCGGGTAAGTGGGCCAGATATAGAAAAAATGGGAAGTTGACGGCCCGCGTTACTTTCAAATTTGATACTATACAAAATTATTGTTAATCAATTAGTTATTGGAACTACTATAACACTACATTACTATAATAATAATAATAATAATAATAATAATAATAATAATAATAATACTACATTACTATAATAATACCGCTAGGTTTAAAATGTTAGAGAATTCTCCACGTGCTTATTTCAACTATCCACTTTTCCAGTTTGTGTCGCTAAATGCAGTCCGGAGGCTCAGTTAGCAGCGTTTGGCAGACACACATGTCAAGATTGGGCAGCCCCTTTTTAGATAGTGCCACAGTACCCTCTGTGGATGCTGCCGCAGTGCCCTCTGTGGATGCTGTAACAGAGTCCTCTGTAGATGCTGCCACAGTGCCCTTTGCGGATAATGCCACAGTGCCCTCTGCGGATGCTGCCGCTGTGCCCTCTGCGGATGCTGCCGCAGTGCCCTCTGTGGATGCTGCCGCAGTGCCCTCTGTGGATGCTGCCACAGTGACCTCTGTAGATGCTGCCACAGTGCCCTCTGTAGAAGCTGCCACAGTGCCCTCTGTAGATAATGCCACAGTGACCTCTGTAGATAATGCCACAGTGCCCTCTGTAGATGCTGCCATAGTGCCCTCTGTAGATGCTGCCACAGTTCCCTCAGTAGCTGCTGCCACAGTGCCCTCCGTAGATGCTGCCACAGTGCCCTCCATAGATGCTGCCACAGTGCGCTCCGTAGATGCTGCCACAGTGCCCTCCGCAGATGCTGGCACAGTGCCCTCCACAGATGCTGCCACAGTGCCCTCCCCAGATGCTGCCACAGTGCCCTCCGCAGATGCTGCCACAGTGCCCTCCACAGATGCTGCCACAGTGATGTCAGGGGCTTGCCCAGAGCTGGAGTCCCGGAGCAGAGCCGCTTCTCGCACTCTGCCTGGAATTTCAGCTCTGCTCCTGACATCACGGTACATATATGGATAGAGATGTCAGGGACAACCCCAGAGCTGGAGTCCCGGGCAGAGCATTAGTAGGCTCTTCCTGGGACTCCAGCTGTGCTCTTGACATCACTGGGACTCCTGCTCTGGGGAAGTCCCTGACATCATTGTCGACGTATGGACAGCGATGTCAGAGGCTTCCTCAGAGTTCCAGAGCAGAGCCTATACTAGCGCTCTGCCCGGGACTCCGGCTCTGGGGAAGCACCAGACATCGTGTGTCCAAACATGGACACCGATGTCTGGGAATTCCACAGAGTCCCGGAGCAGAGCCGATACTAGCGCTTTGCCCGGGTCTCCGCTCTGGGGAAGACCCTGACACACTGTCCATATATGGACAGTGATGTCAAGGAATTCCACAGAGTCCTGGAGCAGAGCCTATACTAGCGCTCTGCCCAGGACTCCGCTCTGGGGAAGACCCTGACACACTGTCCATATATGGACAGCGATGTCAGGGAATTCCACAAAGTCCCGGAGCAGAGCCTATACTAGCACTCTAGACGTGACTCCGGCTCTGGGGAAGCCCCAGACATCGTGTCCAAACATGCACACCGATGTCAGGGAATTCCACAGAGTCCCGGAGCAGAGCCGATACTATCGCTCTGCCCGGGACTCCGCTCTGGGGAAGACCCTGATACACTGGACAGCGATGTCAGGGAATTCCACAGAGTCCCGGAGCAGAGCCTATACTAGCGCTCTGCACGGGACTCCGGCTCTGCAGAAGCCCCAGACATCGCTGTTCATATGTGGACTGCGATGTCAGGGAATTCCAGAGTCTCGGAGCAGAGCCGATACTAGCGGCTCTGTGTCCCGCGGGCCGCAGATGACAGCCACAAGGGCCGCATGCAGCCCGCGGACCGCGTGCTTGAGACCCCTGCTGTAGATAATGCAATAAAGCCCCCTTGTATATACTGCCACACAGCAATCCCCCTCCCCTTGTATATACTGCTAAACAGCAATCCCCCTCCCCTTGTATATACTGTCACACAGCAATCCTCCCTCCCCTTGTATATATTGCCACACAGCAATCCCCCTGCCCTTGTATATACTTCCTCACAGCCTCCCTCCCCTTGTATATACTGCCACACAGCCCCCTCCACTTGTATATACTGCCACACAGTCCCCTTCTTGTATATACTGCCACACAGCAATTCCCTCTCCCCTTGTATATACTACCACACAGCAATCCCCCTTCCCTTATAGATATACTGCTACACCGCAATCCCCCTGCCCTTGTATATGGTGCTACACAGCAATCCCCCCTGTATATAGTGCCACAAAGCCCCCTCTACCCTTGTATATAATGCTACACAGCCTTCCCTTCACCTTGTACATAGTGCTACACAGCAATTCCCCCTCCCCTTGTATATACTGCTACACAGCCTCGCCTTCCCCTTTTATATTGTGCTACACAGCAATTCCCCCCCCCTTTATATACTGCCACACAGCAATCTCCCCTCCCCTTGTATATAGTGCTACACAGCCCCCATCTCCCCTTGGATTCACTGCCACACATCAATTCCCCCCCCCCCTGTATATTACCACACAGCCCCCTCAGAAAACAAAAGATTGTTCTGCCACATTTCGGCCACAATACTTGAGCTTGCACTTTCCCATCTTCTATGGTGCTTACACCCAGGAGAAGAGAAGATGAGTAGTTATTGCCTTTAGGAAGAATCTCCCTTTCATTTGTACCAAAGAAATTATTGTAATATTGGTGGGAACGCTATATGATGTCGACTTGACTTTTGTAGGTTATTATGGCCCCAATGACTTCCAGACACGCTGTTTTTCTCACTTATTGAAACTCATAGACGCTCATCGCCAGGGTCTCTTACTGGTCATGGGTGACTCAAATCTAATAATTAACCCCTCCTTAGATAATTCCCTTGCTCTACGTGCATCTACACCCCATACGCCCTCTCTGATTTCAATGACATGCTACATCTCCACGACCTCCATGATATCGGACGTGAACTCAACCCCTCAACAAAAGATTTCACCTTCTACTCCTGCCCTCACTCCTCCTTTAGCCGCATTGACCACATTTTGAAATCCCAAAGATCATTACCACTTTGCTCTAGAGCAGGGGTCTCAAGCACGCGGCCAGTGGGCCGCATGCGGCCCCTGGGGCTGTCATCTGCGGCCCGCGGGACACAGAGCCGCTAGTATCGGCTCTGCTCCGGGACTCTGGAATTCCCTGACATCGCTGTCCACATATGAACAGCGATGTCTGGGGCTTCCCCAGAGCCGGAGTCCCGGGCAGAGCGCTAGTACAGGCTCTGCTCCGGGACTCTGTGGAATTCCCTGACATCGCTGCCCATATATGGACAGTGTGTCAGGGTCTTGCCCAGAGCGGAGCAGAGCGCTGGTGTCGGCTCTGCTCCTAGACTCTGTGGAATTCCCTGACATCGCTGTCCACATAAGAACAGCGATGTCTGGGGCTTCCCCAGAGCCGGAGTCCCGAGCAGAGCGCTGGTGTCGGCTCTGCTCCGGGACTCTGTGGAATTCCCTGACATCGCTGACCATATGAGGACAGTGTGTCAGGGTCTTCCCCAGAGCGGAGTCCCGGGCAGAGCGCTAGTATCGGCTCTGCTCCGGGACTCTGTGGAATTCCCTGACATCGCTGCCCATTTATGAACAGTGATGTCTGGGGCTTCCCCAGAGCTGGAGTACCGGGCAGAGCACTAGTACAGGCTCTGCTCCGGGACTCTGTGGAATTCCCTGACATCGCTGTCCACATATGAACAGCGATGTCTGGGGCTTCCCCAGAGCCGGAGTCCCGAGCAGAGCGCTGGTGTCAGCTCTACTCCGGGACTCTGTGGAATTCCCTGACATCGCTGTCCACGTATGAACAGCGATGTCTGGGGCTTCCCCAGAGCTAGAGATGAGCGAACTTATGAAAAGTTCGGTTCGGCAGGTTCGCCGAATTTCATGAAAAAGTTCGATTCGGACCAAACTAGTTCTGACCGAACCTGTAATACAAGAAAGCCCCTAAAAATCGTGTATAACACTGTTTAAAAGCCCTAGAAGCCCTGTATAACACTCTTAGGTCACCCATGAGTGTATCCAAGTACTTTTGAGCTGTCTTTAAGGCAAAGTAAGTGTCAAAGTTACGCCAACATGTATGGCTATAGGAAAACGGATGGGACACGGTGATAACTAACAGAAACCACTGCACTTGCCTGCCGGGGTTCTTCCATACATGGATGTAAAAGCAACAAGCAATGGCTTTTGACAAGCCCTCAAAAAATTTACCCTTGTTATTGGCAGATGCCTGCCGAGGTTCATCCATACATGGAGGTAATGTAAAAGCAACAAGCAATGGCTTTTGACAAGCCCTCCAAAAATGTACCCATTTTATTGGCAGATGCCTGCCGGGGTTCTTCCATACATGGATGTAAAAGCAACAAGCAATGGCTTTTGACAAGCCCTCCAAAAATTTACCCTTTTTATTGGCAGATGCCTGCCGGGGTTCTTCCATACATTGATGTAAAAGCAACAAGCAATGGCTTTTGACAAGCCCTCAAAAAATGTACCCTTTTTATTGCCAGATGCCTGCCGGGGTTCTTCCATACATGGATGTAAAAGCAACAAGCAATGGCTTTTGACAAGCCTTCCAGGCCTGCTTGTAGCAGACGGGCGGCAGTGGAGGTGTATTGGTGGTAGTAGAGGTAGCCAACACAGACAGCAAGGGTGGTAGACTGGTAGTAGTAGTAGCAGCACATTAAAAAAAGAGACTGGACGACAGTCACAGGACAAAGCCCTGTGGTGGGGCAGGCCTCAGGCCTGCTTGTAGCAGACGGGCGGCAGTGGAGGTGTATTGGTGGTAGTAGAGGTAGCCAACACAGACAGCAAGGGTGGTAGACTGGTAGTAGTAGTAGCAGCACATTAAAAAAAGAGACTGGACGACAGTCACAGGACAAAGCCCTGTGGTGGGGCAGGCCTCAGGCCTGCTTGTAGCAGACGGGCGGCAGTGGAGGTGTATTGGTGGTAGTAGAGGTAGCCAACACAGACAGCAAGGGTGGTAGACTGGTAGTAGTAGTAGCAGCACATTAAAAAAAGAGACTGGACGACAGTCACAGGACAAAGCCCTGTGGTGGGGCAGGCCTGCTTGTAGCAGACGCCACTGGGGGTGGATTGGTGGTAGAAGTAGTAGCAGCACCAACAGCGGCACATTAAAAAAAGAGTGGACATGACAGAATCCCGTAGTAGCAGGCGGCAGTAGCAGGCGGCAGTGGCAGCAGCAGCAGAAGCAGCAGCAGCAGCAATGTCAGATCTAATCAGTGGCATCAGTCAGGCACAGGGGTTTTAAAATCCTCACCGATCCATGCTTGATTCATTTTCAGAAACGTGAGATTTTCCAAGCTGTTGGCGGACAATCTTGTTCGCTTAGGGGTGACGAAGCCCCCTGCCGCGCTGAATACCCTCTCTGACGCGACACTGGAGGGTGGACAAGACAGTACACCCATGGCAAACTGGGCCAGTTCTTGCCAATGATCCAATCTGCTGACCCAGAAGTCCATGGGGTCTGAGATCAGCATTTCTGACGGAGAAAGTGCACAGTCCAGGTACGAGTGAACCTGGTTGTTTAGTTGCTTCACCTGGTGATGGTGAACATCCCTTTGGTGACTACGATGTGTGTCAGGTCGGGGTATTGGATGTAAAAATGTTGTCATCATATTTTCCAAACTGAATTGGCTGCTGCTGCCGCTGCTGCCGCCTATTGCAGAGGTACAGTGAAGGAAATAAGTATTTGATCCCTTGCTGATTTTGTAAGTTTGCCCACTGTCAAAGACATGAACAGTCTAGAATTTTTAGGCTAGGTTGATTTTACCAGTGAGAGATAGATTATATAAAAAAAAAAAACAGAAAATCACATTGTCAAAATTATATATATTTATTTGCATTGTGCACAGAGAAATAAGTATTTGATCCCTTTGGCAAACAAGACTTAATACTTGGTGGCAAAACCCTTGTTGGCAAGCACAGCAGTCAGACGTTTTTAGTAGTTGATGATGAGGTTTGCACACATGTTAGATGGAATTTTGGCCCACTCCTCTTTGCAGATCATCTGTAAATCATTAAGATTTCGAGGCTGTCGCTTGGCAACTCGGATCTTCAGCTCCCTCCATAAGTTTTCGATGGGATTAAAGTCTGGAGACTGGCTAGGCCACTCCATGACCTTAATGTGCTTCTTTTTGAGCCACTCCTTTGTTGCCTTGGCTGTTTGTTTCGGGTCATTGTCGTGCTGGAAGACCCAGCCATGAGCCATTTTTAATGTCCTGGTGGAGGGAAGGAGGTTGTCACTCAGGATTTGTCGGTACATGGCTCCATCCATTCTCCCATTGATGCGGTGAAGTAGTCCTGTGCCCTTAGCAGAGAAACACCCCCAAAACATAATGTTTCCACCTCCATGCTTGACAGTGGGGACGGTGTTCTTTGGGTCATAGGCAGCATTTCTCTTCCTCCAAACACGGCGAGTTGAGTTAATGCCAAAGAGCTCAATTTTAGTCTCATCTGACCACAGCACCTTCTCCCAATCACTCTCAGAATCATCCAGATGTTCATTTGCAAACTTCAGACGGGCCTGTACATGTGCCTTCTTGAGCAGGGGGACCTGCAGGATTTTAATCCATTACGGCGTAATGTGTTACCAATGGTTTTCTTGGTGACTGTGGTCCCAGCTGCCTTGAGATCATTAACAAGTTCCCCCCGTGTAGTTTTCGGCTGAGCTCTCGCCTTCCTCAGGATCAAGGATACCCCACGAGGTGAGATTTTGCATGGAGCCCCAGATCGATGTCGATTGACAGTCATTTTGTATGACTTCCATTTTCTTACTATTGCATCAACAGTTGTCTCCTTCTCACCCAGCGTCTTACTTATGGTTTTGTAGCCCATTCCAGCCTTGTGCAGGTCTATGATCTTGTCCCTGACATCCTTAGAAAGCTCTTTGGTCTTGCCCATGTTGTAGAGGTTAGAGTCAGACTGATTAATTGAGTCTGTGGACAGGAGTCTTTTATACAGGTGACCATGTAAGACAGCTGTCTTTACTGCAGGCACCAAGTTGATTTCGAGCGTGTAACTGGTCTGGAGGAGGCTGAACTCTTAATGGTTGGTAGGAGATCAAATACTTATTTCTCTGTGCACAATGCAAATAAATATATATAATTTTGAATATGTGATTTCCTTTTTTTTTTTTATATATAATCTATTTGTCACTGGTAAAATTAACCTAGCCTAAAAATTCTAGACTGTTCATGACTTTGACAGTGGGCAAACTTACAAAATCAGCAAGGGATCAAATACTTATTTCCTCCACTGTAGCTCTGCCAGAGGCGGTGGAACGATGAGACAGTTGGGAGCAGAGAGTGGCCCCCCGGTCAGACATGCTTGCAGCAGGTGTTTGCCATTTGAAAGCCGTGACAAGCTGGCTGCATAGCTTCTCTCGATAATAAGCCAATTTTGCCTCCCTCTCGGAAGGCGCAAAAAACTCCCCCATTCTGGCTTTATACCGAGGGTCTAAATGTGTGGCTATCCAGTACTCATCTCTTTGCTTCATGCTAACAATACGACAGTCAGCGCGCAAGTAACGAAGCATACAGCTCGCCATCCTGGCCAGCGTTTCAGAGGGCCCGCTTGGTTCCATCTCCGTCCCATACTGCCATGGTTGTCCATCATCAAGGTTGTCGTCAGACTCGTCATCACCACCATCACTGTCATGTTGTGCGGCTGCCTCGTCCCCTATCTCTTCCTGTGATTCCATCTCCAAATCCAGCTCCTCTTCAGGTCCTGTTTCCTCATCCTCATCCTCCTCCTCCTCCTCAACATCCATAGCCAGATGTGAACCTTCCTCCATCCTTTGCTGAATCATCGCTGTGAGCGTTTGCTCCATAATGAATATCAGCGGCATAACATCGTTCATTCCGCTAGCGTCACGGCTCACAAATCGTGTGGCCTCTTCAAAGGGCCTCAAAACGCGACATGCATCTCTAACCAGCTGCCAGTGTCTGAGCTTGAAATTACACTGGCTCCAAACGCTGCCCGTCTGCTGCATCAGGAAATCATTCACGGCTTTCCGCTGTTCGTACAGACGGTCCAACATGTGCAGGGTGGAATTCCAGCGTGTTGGAACGTTGCAAATCAGGCTGTGTTCTGGGAGATTGTTTTGACGCTGCAAGTCCAGGAGGGCGTGCTTAAATGCATACGAACGTCTAAAGCGAACGCAAACCCTCCTGGACATGGCCAGCACACCCTTCAAACGAACATATGACTTTAAGAAGCGTGTTATGACCAGATTGATCACATGTGCCATGCAAGGAGCGTGTGTCAGGTGACCTAGACGCAGTGCAGCCACAACGTTCTTCCCGTTATCAGAGACAACATTGCCCAGTGTGAGTTTCAGAGGAGACAGCCAGCGTGCGATTTCCTCCTTGATGCACAGCAGCAGCTCCTGCCCTGTGTGGCTTTTCTCGCCCAGGCTCAGCAGGTGTAAGACAGCGTTGTGGCGCTTCACCTTGCACCTATGAAAAGAGGAGGGAGGAGGAGTGGAAGATACGCTGTGTCCTGTCGGGGACGGGAAGACCTCCAAGGAGGAAGGCAAAAAAGAGGAGGAGGAGTAGGAGGAAGAGGATGGTAGGCGCCTGGTGTCCGGAGTTGAACCAGAAAGATACAAGCGTGGAGGTGGTAATGCCTGGCATTGCTGCGGTGGTGCATCAGACTGCAAAATATTGACCCAGTGGGCCGTGAAAGACATGTACTGTCCCTGCCCATAGTTGCTGCTCCACGTGTCAACGGTGGCATGTACCCTGCTGCACACGGATAATTGCAAGGACTGGCACACCTTTTCCTCCACATGCTTGTGCAAGGCAGGGACAGCTGTTTTGGAGAAGTAATGTCGGCTAGATATTCGCCACCTAGGCTGAGCGCACGCCATCAATTGCTTGAAGCCGGCGGAGTCGACCAGGTGGTACGGCAGCGACTGCACCACCAACAACTTAGCCAGGTGTGAATTAAGCCGCACGACAAGTGGATGACTGGGTATATATTGTTGCTTATTGGACAACGATTCTGTAATGGATAACTGACGGGACGTAGGGGGAGCACTAGATGACAGTGATGATGATGATGACAACGACATGGTGGATAAGGCCTGGCTACTACTTAGATGACAGGGACTCGGAGCAGCAGCAGCAGCAGCGGCAGAGGGGTCTTCATTAGATGTACATGATGATGGTGGGGCATGTCGATTGTCCCACATGGCCTTGTGATGCCGCTCCATGTGTTTACGTAGATCGGTAGTTCCTACATTGCTGCCCTGCCCACGCCTTACTTTCTGCTTGCAGATACGGCACTGTGCCATGTTTTCGTCCCCCCGGGAAGGTACAGAAAAATTGCCACACGGCAGAGTACCGTAGAGAGGTAGTACCACGTCCACCACCAACACCACCACCACCCGAGCTTGCCCCTTGTCTGGCAGGCTTTTTTCGGGAGCCTACACCAGCATCAGTGTCGCCGTCACTGGCTCCTGAGCTGACCCTACCGCTGCAACGTTTTGCAGATTGACTTCTGCCCCTACCTCGGCTTGGCTGTTTATCACGGCCAGTGCCGCCACTACTACCCTCCTCCTCTGACGCCGTCATCACCTCGTCACCTGGTTCCCACGTCCTGTCTAAAACAACATCATCATCATAGTCTTCCCCATCATCCCCGCCACTTCTGTCACTGTGTTGTGAATGTGCTGTGACATCATGGCGGGCTCCATGCCCCCCCTCATTACTGCATCTGCCACCACGGCTACCACCACCAACACCCCCACTACCGCAGCTATGCGTCTCGGACACCGCTTCCACCTCCATCACCGCCGCAACACACTCCGTTGGCTGACTCGCGGAAAACAAATCATCATCATCACTATGTTGTTCAGTATCTTCCTTCGCACCCGAGGAGATGTCTCTTAGGACTCTCAGGAAAGATGGCTTCCCGCTAGGAAGGGGGTGCGAAGACATAGATGATGGAATGGAAACGCTAGAAATACCTATATTACTACTGTCACTGTGCCAAGGAACTGTAGAGGATCTGGAATCCAACGAAACCTGGCTTGAAGCCAGATCGTCAGAGTCTTCCTGCTGAGAAGACCGCGAGCCAGCCAACCAGTCCACAATGGCCGTATTGTCTAAAGTAACCCGCCCACCGGAGGAGATGGACAAGTCTGGCTTGCTGATGCTGCTACTACTACCAGCAGGCACATGGCTGCTGCTACTAGTGGAACTGGGCACATGTCTTGTGCCACAAATGCTGGTACTGGGTCTGGCACCAACAGATCCAACATTTGGACTGGAAGAGGAGACGGCATGGGTGTTTTTTCCTCTACCCCGTCCTTTCACAACCTTTTTTTTACCAGACATTTCACTGCTGGAGTGCAGCAAGTTGTATCAAAACCCGGGGGATGAGCCCCTTCTAAAAGCGTATTCACACACTGACACTGGCTTGGCAAATGGCAATGAATGAGAATTTCTATCAGCCACGCCGCAATGCACTCAGGGAATGCTGGGCGTTGTAGTACTACGTCTACTACAAAGGCTGCCTGTATTGCAAGTTGGATTGTTATTTGTTTGTTATGTTAACAGCCGGGGATGAGCCCCTTCTAAAAGCGTATTCACACACTGACACTGGCTTGGCAAATGGCAATAAATGAGAATTTCTATCAGCCACTGTGCACTGACTCAGGGAATGCTGGGCGTTGTAGTACTACAAAGCCTGCCTGTATTGCAAGTTGGATGCAACGGGGATGAGCCCCTTATAAAAGCGTATTCACACACTGGCTGAGTAGTGAGTAGTGGATGAGCCCCTTCGATTGCTGGATTCCTGCCTTTTAGATTCCTAAAGCTTTCCCTTACTGCACAGAGATGCTATCCCTACAGCTCCTGTCTCTAAAATGGCCGCTGAGCTCCGTGCATAGACTTTTATTGCAGGCTTGAGCCCGCCCCTATGCTGCCTCCCGATTGGCTGGGAGAGCCGTTTGCAAGGCATTATGGGGTAGCCTGATGTCAGGTGATCTTGTGAAATCCTCCATTTTAGATGTAACATGTGGCAGGCGCCAAAATGTAGCTGGGTTCGGTCAAAACGGGTTCGGCCGAACCCGGTGAAGTTCGGATTCGCTGCGAACCGAACTTTTCCGGAAGTTCGGACCGAAACCGGGTTCGGTTGTCCCGGTTCGCTCATCTCTACCCAGAGCCGGAGTCCCGGGCAGAGCGCTAGTACAGGCTCTGCTCCGGGACTCTGTGGAATTCCCTGACATCGCTGCCCATACGTGGACAGTGTGTCAGGGTCTTCCCCAGAGCGGAGTCCCGGGCAGAGCGCTAGTATAGGCTCTGCTCCGGGATGCTGCGGAATTCCCTGACATATCTGCCCATATATGGACAGTGTGTCAGGGTCTTCCCCAGAGCGGAGTCCTGGGCAGAGCGCTATTATCGACTCTGCTCTGGAACTCTGGGGAAGCCTCTGACATCGCTGTCCATACATCGACAATGATGTCAGGGGCTTCCCCAGAGCAGGAGTCCCAGTGATGTCAGGAGCTTAGCTGGAGTCCCAGGAAGAGCCTACTAGCGCTCTGCCTGGGACTCCAGCTCTTGGGTTGCCCCTGACATCTCTGTCCATATATGGACAGTGATGTCAGGAGCAGAGCTGGAATCCCAGGCAGAGTTACAGAAGCGGCTCTGCTCCGGGACTCCAGCTCTGGGCAAGCCCCTGACATCACTGTGGCAGCATCTGCAGAGGGCACTGTGGCAGCATCTACAGAGGGCACTGTGGCAGAATGTACAGAGGGCACTGTGGCAGAATGTACAGAGGGCACTGTGGCAGAATGTACAGAGGGCACTGTGGCAGCATCTACAGAGGGCACTGTGGCAGCCTCTACAGAGGGCACTGTGGCAGCCTCTACAGAGGGCACTGTGGCAGCCTCTACAGAGGGCACTGTGGCAGCCTCTACAGAGGGCACTGTGGCAGCCTCTACAGAGGGCACTGTGGCAGCCTCTACAGAGGGCACTGTGGCATTATCTACAAGTGGGTGTGTGGCAGTATCTGAAGAGGACACTGGCATTATCTAGGGGTGTGTTGCATTATCTACAGAGGGCACTGTGGCCTTATCTACAGAGGGCACTGTGGCCTTATCTAGGGGTGTGTTGCATTATCCACAGAGGGCACTGCGGCAGCATCCACAGAGGGCACTGCGGCAGCATCCACAGAGGGCACTGCGGCAGCATCCACAGAGGGCACTGCGGCACTATCTAAAAAGGGGCTGCCCAATCTTGACATGTGTGCTAACTGAGCCGCCGGACTGCATTTAGCGACACTTAAACTGGATTGTTGAAATAAGCACGTGGAGAAATATCTCAAATTTTAAACCTAGCGCTATTATTATAGTAATGTAGTAGTATTATTCTAGTAATATAGTGTTATAGTAGTTCAAATAACTAATTGATTAACAATAATTTTGTATTGTATCAAATTTGAAAGTAATGCGGCCCGTCAACTTCCCATTTTTTCTATATGCGGCCCACTTACCCGGCCGAGTTTGAGACCCCTGCTCTAGAGCTAAGATTTTAAGTACACCCTGGTCTGATCACAATCCTGTAGAGGTTTCTTTCTTTCTTCTCTAGTCCCGTGGGGGCTCTCTTTTAGTTGGCGCCTCAATGACTCCCTTTTGTCTTCTAACGACACCTTCGCACAGGTCAAAGTAGCTGTGAAGGAATATTTTGAACTTGATGAAGGGTCCACATCTTCCCCAATTATATTGTGGGAAGCTCATAAAGCCACATTGCGAGGTGCCCTCATTCACTTAGGGTCCAATAAAAAGAAAACTAGAGAACAGAAAATTGCAGATTTATATAAAACCTTAGAACAACAAGAACAAGTATGGAAACAAAACCCCTCACATGCCAACAAGAACTCTATGGATGCCACTAAATTAGAACTGAAACTTGTCTTGACAGAGCAGGTTGAAAGAAAACTGAGATGGTCTAAACAACATTATTACTCTCAAAGCAACATACCAGGTTAACTCCTGGCTCATCAGCCTATTAGGTTGAGGACCAACGCAGGCTCTATAACAGCCGACCCTAGTAAAATGACCTCTCTATCTCAGAACTTCCTCTCCAACCTGTATTCTTCTCCAATATTCGACTCCTTGAAGGCGGAACACCTCTTTGCTGACCTGACCTTTCCGGAGATCTCGACTTTCAACATAGACACCTTGGAGCCCGAGATCTCTGAAACAGAGGTTCAGGAGGCCATTCATGGTCTTGAAACCTTCCAAGTCTCCCGGTCTTGATGCACATGCATTTCCTACCTATTCTGCCTCCTGCTTTCGTGGTTGCCCCTCACCCGGCGACATGCTCCACATATGGTGGTCCTGTCCTAAGCTCACTAGATTCTCGAGCAGAGTTTTTGGCCTCATCCAGAGCTTATTTGGTATAATTCTCTGCAAAAGATCCCAAATTTGCTCTCCATCTCAAACCCACCCGAGCTTACACATGCACAATTTCAGCTATTTTCCTACATTCTTCTAGCTGCTAAAATGACTATAGCCCACTACTGGAAAAAACGATCCGTTATTTTATGGACGTTAAATCTACAATGGATCAAATATTTATTAATGAAAAGCTCACCAGCATTTTACGCGACAAGATTACGACGTTTGAGAAACTTTGGCAACCCTGGATCAGTTACGCCAACCCTCATGTACCCGCCGCCACGATTACGGAATTGTAATTTTTTTCACAAACCTCGGACCGACCCGCCCATATAACCCTTCCGTTTTCCCCTCCCCCTTCTCTCTCTCTCTCTCTCTCTTTTTTTCTTTTTCTTTTTTCTGTTTCCACTACTTATAGTTATTATTTGTCTTGCTGAGACTCTGTGATACCTGTTCTGGTTCATTGTTGTATCATATGATGCTTGTTACTTATCAATATTTTGCGTAAAAAGGTTTGCATTTATCTATTTCTTATTGTAAAATCTCAATAAAACTTATTGAAAACAAAAAAACAAAATATTGTACTTACCTTGCCCCACTCCGGATGGAGCGCTGCACTGCCTCTCGGGCGGGACACATGCGCAGATCGGCGTGACGATGTGACGTCATCACGCCGGCCTGCGTAGGGAGTCTTCCCAGCGCCTTACAGGCTGCAGATCTAACGTGGCCTGCAGCCTATAATATTCATTTGTATGTACATACAAGTCAGTGTGGCTGTCGCTAGCACCGGAGCCCCCTCCGGTGCTAGCGACGCCACAGCATCCGCCCTTTGCCCGTGACAGTGCACGGCCGCCACCTTATAGGGAACACTGCTCGCCATGACTGTAATTAAAGGGGTACTCTGTTTTTCTGTTGTGGAGCCTCTTTTTAAATATACACATTGCCCCTTTGCTTAGTATTTATTAACCATGCTTTGATTTATAGAGCTGTACAGAGCTCACATCAGGGCTTTTCCCAATTTGGACTCACAGTCTAATTTAAAACACGTGCACGCGCGAGTGCACACACACACACGCACGCACGCACGCACGCACACGCACACACACAAACACACTATTTCTCTTTAGGGAGAATTTCATAGGAAGCCAATTATCCAATGCATGTTTCTAAAGTGTCAGGGGAAACCATTAAACTCGGCTAACCAGATGGAACTAATACCACTACTATGGCTGCCATCTGACATAAATGAGCCGGTTTACAGAGAATGATGTGGACATGCCATTATTATAAACCTGGCAAAGGGGCTTTACGAAGAAGGTAAAAAAGAAAGTAAAGCTAAATACAATTTCATTTTTGTACAGAGTAGTATATACAAAGTCATGTAGTGAACAGAAAAATGAATGGCAGTAATAAATGGATTGATGACATTATTTTGCAGTCCAGGGTCCATTTATGATGTTTTAACTTGGATTTCCTCCCAGGTCTATGATCTCATCCATGAACAGGTCATTGTGCTTCGCTGTAGTCACAGTGGTTTGCTTGTGTTCTCTAAGTGGTGTGCAACATCTCACAGTGAGGGAGTTTTATGCTTTTTTATTTTGTTCTAAGAATGACAGCACTTCGGGAAGAAAATGAACAGGGTCTGCTGTCCATGTTTTAACAGAGTTGTCACTATTCTAGGCAATGGAAAGACTGCTTTATGCAACAGAAATTTTGCTATGAGCTATTTGCAAGCACGTGCTCCACTTTGGGGGAAACAATTCATATCTAGCTGCACATGCGGTCCTTTTTCTCATGACCATTGTAGGCCACTTTTAGATGTGAAGGAAGAAATCCACTGCGGGTTTTGCGGCATATCTGCGGCGAATTCGCCATGTCTGTATAAGGCCTTAGAGTTATATTTGTATAAAGTCTTCTCCCTCTCAGTTCTCCTCACGATCACATTATTGCATCCACTGATTTCTAGGATGGAACATCAAAAATTTAAGCATGTTATTGAACAATATTTGGTTAATCGATTGACAATAAAGTCATTAACATAATGCAGTGGTTTTACTAAAAAAACAACAATGCAAAAAACAAAATAGTTCCTCTAAGAAACACCGGAAACATTAACAACACCAGGCGTCCAGTATAAGTAGATTGTTCTAGATTTCAGACAATTCCTGAGGTCTAATTTACACCTGCCTATAAAAATATGACCACAATATTGGCCTTTATTGCATACCATATGATTTAACCCCTTAGGCGGGATTCACACGACAGGGTTTCCCGGCCGGGTGCACCCGGCTGCATTAGGAATAATAGACCCCTAATGGGGCTATTCACACGACCAATTTTTTGCCCGCGGCGATTGAGGACAGCAGACAAAAAACGCAGCGAAAAATGCATTTTCTGCCTCCCATTGATTTCGATGGGAGGTCAGAGGCGGAACCGCGGCAAGAAAGGACGTGCTGCTTTTTGTTTATTCCGCGACTGGCTCCCATTGATTTCAGATTAAATCAATGGGAGGCTGTTTTGGAAGTTTTTTGGTGCTGATTCTGACGCAGTGTCCGAGTCAATATCAAGGGCCAAAAACTCTGTGAACTGGGCCTTATTGTTAGGGCTTATTCAGACGAACGTGTAATACGTCCGTGCAACGCTCGTGATTTTCACGCGCCTCGCACGGACCTATGTTACTCTATGGGGCCGTGCAGACTGTCAGTGATTTTCACGCAGCGTGTGTCCGCTGCGTAAAACTCACGACATGTCCTATATTTGTGCGTGGTTGGCGCATCACGCACCCATTGAAGTCAATGGGTGTGTGAAAATCATGCCCAGCACTTCCGCAGCAGTATAAACTATGAATGAAAACAGAAAAGCACCACGTGCTACAAACAGAGTGTCATAATGATGGCGGCTGCGCGAAACTCACGCAGCCACCCATCATACGCTGCCGACACACGGAGCTGTTATGGACCTTTTGCATGCGCAAAATGCCACGTTTTTTGCGCGTGCAAAAAGCACACGCTTGTGTGAATCCGGCCTTAGGGTAGGAACACACTAGGCATGAACACTGCGGATTTTATGCAACACATTTTACGGTATGTTCACACGCACTAATTACGGACGTAATTCGGGCGTTTTTGCCCCGAATTACGTCCGAAAATAGCGCCTCAATAGCGCTGACAAACATCTGCCCATTGAAAGCAATGGGCTGACGTTTGTCTGTTCACACGAGGCGTATATTTACGCGCCGCTGTCAAATAAGTGGCCTATCTCCTACATAAGGAGATGGGCGCTATAATGTAGGTGACAGCAGTGCTTTTTATTTAGAAAAACGATCTATTTTTACCACTTTATGAGCGATTTTTAGCTTTATGCTAATTAGTTTCTTAATGCCCAAGTGGACGTGTTTTTACTTTAGACCAAGTGGGCGTTGTACAGAGGAGTGTATGACGCTGACTAATCAGTGACCAATCAGCGTCATACACTTCTCTCCATTCATTTACACAGCACTAGCGATATAGCTATATTGCTATGTGCTACCACATAAACACACTATAACATTACTGCAGTGTCATGACAATGAATATACATTACCTCCAGCCAGGATGTGATGTGTATTCAGAATCCTGACACTTCTGAATCTTTGAATCTTTTCTGTGAGATTACAGCAAGGCAAATGTAATCTCGCGAGATTACGATGTAAACTGTAATTTAAAACGAGATTACGTCTGCCATGCGGGCTGCACGGACGCAAATCACGTTCATGTGAATCCCCCCTCACACCGACAGACAATAATACGCAGCAATACAGAAGTATTGCAGTGTATTATAAAAGCGATCAGGTGATCGCATAGTGAAGTAATAATAAATAAATAAAAATCCCAAATAAAATACATTGAAAAAACAGAAAAATGACAGAATTGCTGTTTTCTAATCATCCTGCCTTCAAGGAAATTTTGATAAAAAGTGATCAAAAAGTCGCATGTACTCCAAAATGGTACTAATAAAAACTAGAAGTTGTCCCGCAAAAAACAAGCCGTCATACAACTGTATAGGCGGAAAAATAAAAGAATGATGCCTCTTAAAGCATGGCGACACAAAAACAAATAATTTTGAAAAAAAAGTGGTTTTACTGTAGCCATATGCACGGCCGTGATTTTCGGTTCAGCCGGCCACGGAGTGACAGCCACGAGCCGCCCGCAAATCGCGGGCCGTGAACATGGCCGCGGCCATTATTTTCAATGAGCCCGGACCGCAGAACACGTCTGTAATAAGAAATGCTCGTTCTTTCTGCGGTGCGGGCTCCTGGGCCATGTACGGACCGTGAAAACCGCGGTCGTGTGCATGGCCCCATAGGAATGAATGGGGCTGCAATTCTGCCGTGGATTTTCGGGGGGAATTGCGGCCGCAAAAGCACGTTCGTGTGTATGAGGCCTAAAAGTAGTAAAACATACAAAATCTATATAAATTTGGTATTGCTACAATCGTAATGACCCACTGAATAAAAGTATTATTTTATTTATATCACACAGTAAACGGTGTAAATCTAAGACACAAAAAAGAGTGGCGAAATGTAGGTTTTTTTTTCCATTACCCCCCAAAAAAGTTAATAAAAGTTAATCAATAAGTTATATGTACCAGAAAATAGTGCAACTTGTCCTGCAAAAAATAAGACCTTATTCAACTATGTCGATGCAAAAATAAAAAAGTTATACCTCTTGGAATGCGATGATGGGAAAACGTAAAAAATTGCTTGGTCATAGGTCAATAGGTTGGCCATTAAGGGGTTAAAGAAGTCTTATCCACACGCTGCATAAATGCTGCTCAGAAATTGACCTGTTTTTTTAGTCCGCAGCATGTCAATTGTATTTGCGTAATCGCTGCTTATTTGTTGCGGGTTTTCCCCATTGAATTCAATGGGGAGGTAAAACCTGCAACAAATAGCAGGTGTTTCTTTGCAGCGGGAAAGTAGCGATTCTGCTGCCAAAAACGTAACTCAGAATTTTTTTTAAATCCAAGGGTATGTTCACACGGCAAACAAAAAACGGCTTTAAAATACAGAGCTGTTTTCAAGTGAAAACAGCCTCTGATTTTCAGCCGTTTTTTATGCATCAGGCTTTTTTTACTGCGTTTTTTACGGATTTTTTGGAGCTGTTTTTCTATTGAACCAATGAAAAAAGGCTTCAAAAGCGGCTCAAGAAGTGACATGCACTTTTACGTTGACAAACGGCCGCGTAAAAAATGCCTCGTGAGAATGAAACACCATTTTTCCCATTGAAATTGATGGGCAGATGTTTGGAGGCGTTCAGCCTCCGTATTTTTAGCCGTTTTTTGGGGCGTTTACGGCTTGAAAAACTGCTGAATATAATCTGTGTGAACATACCGTTATACTTACCCAGAATTCTGTGTTTGTTCGTCCAGGCCGGCCTCCTGAAATGACGTTTCATCACATATGACCGCTGCAGCCAATCACAGGCTGCAGCAGTAAGATGGGATGAAACGCCATCCCAGGAGGCCGGCCTGGACGGCGGAGGGACGCATCGTCATGGCTGTATGAAACTTCCGCAGCAGACATTCTGGCCAAAAAACTTCACCACAATTTGGTGCGGTTTTTCATCCGGAATTCCCTGCAGTGTACAGGGCGGATACGCTGTGTGCTTTTATGCAGCGTATTCGCCCTGTGTGAACATACCCTTATTCTATCCTGTTGCAGGCTGGTCAGGAGTGGTAGTTTTACGAAAACGTTATGAAATTTATAAGGAATTGTGATTAAAAGCTATGTACACCTGTAAAAGCGTTTTTTCTTTTTTAATAAAAATGTGTTTCAGTGTGTTTTGTGCAACTTTCTATTTACTTTTTATTAAAATTTATTTTAACTTTTTGGGATACAGCTGCTTTGTATGCTGTATATAGAGCAGCTGTGTCTTGTGCTGAAACCAGTATCAGTCAGGTAAACAGCACTCACGGGTTCAGTGTCAGCGGGTCCAGCGTTTCTCTGACACACAGGATCGACACTCAGGACCCGCTGACACTGAACACGTCAGTGCTGCTGACCTGATGTAAGCACAGTGCCAACACCAGCTATTCAATGAAATATAGTCAATGTGTTGACCATTTATGGAGAAACATGTAACACAAATTTCTTTAAATGTCCTGAAGAAATCTAGTGATGAATTTTATGCATTTTACACAGTTCAAAAATATATGAATGGATAGCATTCATATGAATAAAAATAAAGCAGTCTATGTGTGATGCACATTTCAGTCATGAAATTCATGACACCTGGATCCTTTGTACTCTGTCTCTAGGGTTGTCATTATTGCACAGCTTTACAGGAAATTGTTAAAAAAAAGCACTTTAGAGCATGGCGTAAATTTTCACTATGCTAATTTATCATGCAAATTTCAATTTCTTATCAAATAATTGGAATTTATTTGAAAACTCACTTCACAGGACGAGGACTTCCAGGTGTAGCGCTACACCGTTGTGAGCCAGAAAATGGGACACAGCCTTTTCACTATATAAAAATGTATCAAAGGTATTTCAAAATAAAAAAATGATACTAGGCCTGGCACATTTAAGATATATATGTGCACAGTAGTCTTTTGAAGGATATTTTGTACAGTTATTTTTAAATTGAATTTATTAAAAGTACAGAAAAAAGAAGCAGTAAAGACTGGTTTACACAAGCACATTTTGGCTGATAATAACAACGATTGTTAATATGCTGCTTCAGTCCCCATACAGTTTTCATTTTGTTGGCAGCACATCCTCTGTTTACTTGGAGAGATGTGCTGCCAACAACGATGATTTTTAGGGGCGCATAAAACATGCAATCAGCATTTGCTAGTTCATCGGCTGATCACTGCCCTGTTTACACAGGGCAATGATGTGGAACAAGTGACACAGCCAGCTAGCTAGCTAGGTGGTTAGGAAGGGGACGTAGACTTGTAGCAGTCAGAAAGAGAGTATACCTGCAGTGGCCAGCACAAGTGAAGGGCTAAGCGAAGAGAGGTCCCAAATTAGGCCTTTAGAGGCCTGTATATTAAGCAGCCAGGAACCAGATTTAAAAGGGGCAATAAGCCTGAACTACGCAAACGCAGTAAACATATTAAAGCCTACTAGGCTTAAGCAGATGACCCCTTGCATCAAAGGAGGGGTGACATTCACTCTAAGTCTGTCAGTCACACACACACAACAACAAGCCTTAGGCCTCATGCACACGGCAGTAGCAGTGTGCACGGCCTGTGATTACGGCACGGACGGCAGCGGAGTGTCATCTGCGGGCCGTCCGCAATTCACGAACCGTGCACACATTGATTTCAACGAGTCCGGACCGTATAATGACTTGTCCTATTGTTCTTTCCGGTCCGGGCTCCTGGCCAATGCACGGACCATGGTAACCACGGTCGTGTGCATGGGCTCATAGGAATGAATGGGTACACAGTCCATCTGTATTTTTGCGGATGCAAAGACACATTCGTGTGCATGAGGCCTTACACTGAGGCAACTCAAAGCCAAAATGCAAAACAAAAGACTGGTGAAAATCTACGTCTTTCCCAAGTGTACTGATCAATATGTTAATTTTAGAGATTCAGTAATTTCTATCTGAAAATGCATAGCACTTGCACTGAATGACTCACATTGAATTACATAACAGTTACATTATCTTCCTAAGCTTCATTGTATGTCAGAAAAAAAAAATCAGGATACTTAGATTAATATTTATAATAAACAAACCTGAATTGTAGGTGCAGAATTTCATCTTTCACCTTTATTCAAAAAGTTATTATTTTGAGATTTTGTAAAAAGATAAACTTAAAGACCCGAATGGGGAAAAAAAACAAGATACATTCAATCACTAGAAGCAAGGGAACACAATATAGAAGATTTAGTCATATGCATATAAAGAAAACAGTCAGGCGTAGAGCAATTTTCATGGTTAGTATTTATAGGCATTTGTGATCGGCCCTTTACCACTGTGATCCAGTCATACCACTCATTCATTTGGCCCATATAAAAAGATTAAAGTTACAAAGGAATGGCTGTTTGTGCGTTTATAAAGGGGTCCCATATTTTAAAGGGTAACTAAACATTCAGAAAACTTCTAAAAAGTCACTATGACATGTCAAAAGTTTTCTGAAAGATTAGTTACCCTTTAAGAAATCTGTCTGGGGTCCCTCTAGCAGCGTATGTTAATTTATACAGAGATAAATCGCCATTAATTAGTTGAATCCAATGTGATATTCTTGGTTGTTTGGGAGGCTTCCAATTAAAGAGTATAACCTTTCTAGCATGAAACAGCAGCCTATATAGAAGTCTTTCATACTTGGTGTGAACCAATTTCCGTTGTGAATTGCAGAACAATAGGACCTAATGACCGGATACTCCCAGATCATATGGAGCAAAGTTCCTCTTGCGCCTTAACATCTAATGAAAGTGTCACAGGCATCCTCCACATCCGGACCAACCTTAATGGCGTCAAATAGGCTCTATGGAGCCACTATGACTGAATAAATTGGTCTCTGGCACTGATCACCGTAGATTTACATGTATTTGCTAATTCGTCAACATGGTGATCTAAGTAGGGATATAATTTTTCCATTTTTTTAAATGACATCTCTAAAGGAGATTCCTTTGCCCCAGTAAGGACCATATAAAAGGAAAACATTGGACTTGTCAAATTTTTTAAGTCTAGCAACCATTTCCACCTAGCCAAAATTAAAGCTAATTGATGTCCACCCAATTTGTACTGTGCAGGCATATCACAAACTGCAGGTATTGATACAGCGAGGTCCGCGACATCCCATGGTCTTGTCTAAGTGCTTCAAAGGACTTAGAGGAACCACTATCATATAATTGGGTAAGATATTTGACACCATTCTGTGGCCAGAACTCATAATCTGGGAGATGTAATAGTTCTGGCAGCTTCGGATTTTGCCACAAGGGTAAATACGGGGACCTTCCCTCTCTCTTCCCCTTCCCACCAGAAGTTTCTACCAAAGCATTCTAAACCGTTACTGTGGCAGCCATATTAGATGCATAGTAAGGGGTAATATGAGCTCCCCCTAGACCAGGTTCGTTAGGGCCTCATATGAACCCAACAAAGCTGCTTCCAAGACCACTGCCAGATTTTTTGCATCCACCCTAATAAACCACACAGCATATGAGAGCTGAGTCATAGTATAATAAATAGATAAATCGGACAGCACCAGACCGCCTCTATCATAGAAGACCTTCAAAGTTTTTCTGGCTGTTCTTCGGGATCGGTTACCCCATAGAAATTGGGTGATACGTTTATCAATGGCAGCAAAGTGCACTTTTAGCAGTAGTTTCACCTTCACACAGCGCCACACTAGTAGGTAGAGGTGGAAACTCTATATGTTGCCTCCGTACAACAACTTATTACAAATGTATTCTCTACTAGAAGCAATGGTTCAAAGGGAGAATATCTCAGAAATATTGCATGTGATAGAATTCGATTTTTTTTTTTGTTGTTAGATTCCATATGAAATTGGAGGTAAAGTATAGGTCAATAGATTTACTAAGATTGGCGTTTCATATGTCAGTCTGAAGCGCGCAGGAGAAAAAGGTGACAAATTTTTTAAGAGGCACAAAGCTCTTAATAAATTTGTGGCCTCTTGCGCTGTCAGTGCGCCACAAAGTGAAATCTATGGCAGTTACTAGCTGGTGTAGATTTTCACCAGCTTCTGGTGTAAATTATAGTGCATTTGTCAGACAGCTGGTGGCCCCGTCTCCTTCCATAAAGTCCCTTTCACTTTTTATAAGTGCCATAACCGGTGGAAAATGGCAAGAAAAATTCACAAATTATTACGCAAATATGGAGTGTGCCATAATTTGTGACTTTTTAGTGCCAAGCCCTTCAGTAATTTTCCTCATAGAGTCGTAGAAGCTCATGAATAAAATAAAGTGCAGCAAAAAAAAAAGTGGAGTGGAGTGGATGCCCATAACAGATTCCAGTTCCAGTTATCTTCAAAATTCTTTATTTATTTTCACAAACAATTTATAAAAGAACCAAATAGAACAATCAAATAAAATAAAATAAGAACTGTCTACGATACATCTCATACAGTATAAGTAACACTGTCACAGTTCCAGTTATCTGAATGGTTGACATGGGCAACTACTCCACTTTTGGATGGGTGGATATTGGACAGCAAGGTGGTAGAACAGTGACTAGCACTGATGTGTGCAGTCCTGGGTTGTAGAACTAAGGTTTTGGTTTAAAGTCAACCAGAGCAACATGTGCATGGAGGCTAAAATGACTTAATAAAAAAACGTGATATATTTGGTATTGGCAGCAATGGCAGAATAGCTGTTAACATACATTATAAGTATCATTGAAAAATTACAAATTGTCATGCAAGAAAAAACCTCATATGGCTCAGTCAACAAAAAAATTCAAACGTTATGGCTCTTGGAATGTAGCGATAAAAAAATACTGCGTATTAAGGGGCCAAAATAGGCATCCTTAATAGTTTGATCGGGGACAGTACAGTCTCTGGGTATTTTCAAGGATGCTGGTTTTGTTTCTGCGATTTTTGGAAAAAGTGAAAGTTTTCTGCTGTGTTCATCGATTCATTTTATCAAAAGCCTAAAACTTTGAAAATACCATACCATTCTTATGATTCCTTTCAGCTCTAGGGCAAGTAAAAAATAAAAAAATATGATTATTATCTCATGTAATTTAGGACAAAAACAGCTTGCATTTATCAAATGTACTTCCAAAGGCATCATTGTGTTTACTGCCAGGATATGAATAACACATAATGGAAATAGTCTTTGATTCTATGACTATGTTGTCGTGATATTATCAAGTGTTTTTCTGAGCACACTGTATAAGTAAGACTGCACAGACACCGCATACTCCAGGGAGCATGCACAGAACAAGTATTATTTAATCTCACTTATTGCATTTAATAGCTGTCACTCATGGAAGTGTGTAGGCAAATCATTTTTTCTCCAGCCTATCCTGTAGAGCAGTGTTTCTCAACCGGGGTACTGTGGCATCCTGACACTCCTCTAATCCACTGCCCCCAGAATCAAGAAAAAAGCCAAAACTTCCTTCGATATTTCTTTCATCCTGCAGCTGATTCCAATGCTTGTAGCAGACGTGACGCACGCAATCATGTACACACGCACGTCTTCTACAAGTACTGCTATTGTAATTACGGGCCCATTCATTTCTATGACCGAGTGACACCTTCCCGTATGTTTATGGGAAGGTGTCTGTGCCGTAGAAAGCTGCGGAAAAAATAGGACATGACCTATTTTTTCATTTTACGGACCGTGCTCCTATACTTTATAATGGGAGCACAACTCGTAAAAACGTCCGACTGTCCGTGCCCGTAATTACAGGTCGTAATTATGGGCACGGTCGTGTGCATGAAGCCTATAAGTAGTAAGCCAGGGGTCAGCCACTTTTTATATTAAAGTTAAAATCTGGCGCTAATGGGTGACAATGATAGGTATTGTGTACTACTATTTAGCAGCAGTTATGTGTCTTTTGGGAAAAATTATTCGGTAAGGGAACCGAGGTGTGACCAAACACTGAAGATACATTTCAGTGAAGTACAAATGGTGTTTCCTGGTTTTCAATCCAGATTTCAAATAGAATATCCTTCCATCTCTAAGACAGCTGCGGACATTGTACTGCATTTCTCCACATGATGCTATTGTTAGCAAGCCTTCTCCTGCCCAACATGCATGAATAAGGCCTCAAGTACACATCCGTGGCCCTTTATAAGGCCGCAAATCACGGATCCGCGTAACACGGACCGCACACAGATGGCTTCCGTGTGCGGTCCGTAGTTTTAACGGACCAATGAATAGATTGGCCGAAACTGATCCGCAAATATGGACAGGAATCGGACTTGTTCTATGATTTGTGGAATGGACACATAGATCCGTGAGAAAAATGGATGTGTGCATGGCCCCAAAGAAACTAATGGGTTAGTGTGCTATTCGTTAAAAAAAACTGAGACTGCAAGGACCCATTGTCCACCTTACCTGCCCAGGACCTTATACCATCCTTCTTTAAATAAAACACCAACACCTTCTTTATGGAAATGTGGAAGTGGCCACAGCTTTATTATTATTATTTACAACCATCGGCATGAAGATATATATATATATTTCTTTCTCTCCTTCTCCTGAAATGCCGATGCTCCCTGTCTCCATCAGGCATGTAGGGTGCTAACTCTGTCTTCTTCTGCCGTACTTTCCGCCAGCTGTGACATCTACAAAAGAACCAGAAAAACGCCAGAACAAGAATATAACCGTAGAAAAAATTTTTAAAACCAAAACCAACACCACAAGGGGAGGGAGGGCGGGTGTTTCTCCCGCTGCAGCTTGAAGGTAAGAGGGCTTTCTGCCCCAAACCCCAGCCTTATATCTCCTTAACCACGCCCCTCTTACCCCTTGCTCACCAATCCTGGTCCTGGGCATTATTTAAACGTTCCATCCTTCTTTAACCCCTCGCAGTCCGTGACACTCTCCCTAGGCGCTTCAGTGTCTGCAAGACTGCAAGGACCCATTGTCCACCTTACCTGCACAGGACCTTATACCATCCTTCTTTAAATAAAACACCAACACCTTCTTTATGGAAATGTGGAAGTGGCCACAGCTTTATTATTATTATTTACAACCATCGGCATGAAGACATATATATATATTTCTTTCTCTCCTTCTCCTGAAATGCCGATGCTCCCTGTCTCCATCAGGCATGTAGGGTGCTAACTCTGTCTTCTTCTGCCGTACTTTCCGCCAAGGAGGGGAACTGAGAAACCTACTCAGTCCCCCGACCACCCCCACCAAGCAACGCCAGTCCTCTCTCGGCACCATCCAACAAATCCAACAGAAAGATATCGAGCCCGATATCATTGAGGTGTACCCCATCCGGCGCCAGCAAATCTGCATTATCCCCTTCCAAGGATTGGTGCCGCAGCCCAACTCCACCTATCGAGCGAATAAACCGCGACACCCGCACATTAAGCAACCTGCGCACTCTCTCCAACGCTGCCAAGTTCCTGGCTCCCCGCCACACCGTCCGCGCCACTATCTCAGACCATACCACCACGCAGCGAGGGAACAGATCCTGAAAGCGCGCCAAATCAGTCCGAATTAATGATAACAACTCGCCCATTTTAACTTGGCCGATATCATTCCCCCCGGCGTGAATGATCAGGGCAACAGGTCCGTCAGTGTGCCTCGTAACTGCCACTACTTCTGGCAGCAACTGCACCCACCGTAGTCCCCGGACACCTCTCCAGTGGACGTAGGCCTGTGAGAGGCCCAAATTCGGACCCAACGGCCTCCGTACTGCACGGACCGCCGCCCAATGCACATATGAGTGCCCCAGAATCCACACCTGAGGGCGCCGAGACCCTAACAAAAAGAAAAGTCAAGCTAAATTCCAGGTCAAATGAGAGAAAGGATACAGGCAGGAATAGCATAACACGATACCCCAAAGAAACGAGGAAGGAAGGGAGGGGGAGCGAGGGTGGGGGGGGGGAGAAGAACTAACAGGGGGACCACCATAATTAATCACACTTTAAAACCAAATCCGGTCGCACATACGACTTATAGCTATTAGAACACCATCTACCCAAACGCATGATAGCCACTGAATCCAAGCCCAAGGAATCTTCCTCCGTGGCAGCACCAATCCTAAACGAATGCGTACCAAACTCGCCCGGTGGCAGGCCCCAGGTATTTCAGCCCGGCCTTAAAAACCGCCTCAAATTGAAAGCGTGACATTGCTGAACCATCCTGATGTATCAAGAATTGAGCCCCGGACGCTCGGACAGACACAAATTCTTGAACCAACCTTACCGGACAATCCTGGCCTCCAATCTTCCCAATCGACAACCAAGCTCCCCTCCCTGCCGTATCTGTTTTTGACCTCCGAACGCAGACCCCCACATCAGATCCGAGAAGCCCACCGCTTGTGTTCGCGCTGGGTGGAATCAGCTCACTAACCCGCAATGCGGCAAAGAAAGCCAAAGAAAACGTCGCGCCAAACAGCGAAACCTCATATTCATCCCGGCACACAAAACACAAAACGGATAGAAGCCGACCCAGGAGCGCAAAGGATACCGGACGCCTCGTGTCCCTGGAAAACGCCTCTTTTCTCCACCCTTTCAAAGACTGCCTAACGACAAATTCTTTTGTAACATCTCTACATCCCCACAATTTTAACATAAAGGCCACACCTGCTAAATGTTTTCCTGCAGTGGCAACCCTCCTGACATAATTTTACCAAACTTGCAAGGGTGATATCAAGGTGACAACCATCCTGTGATGGGAAGTTACCCTACGCAATCTCCAACCACCGATCCCACGCTCTGCAATGACTCTTCCAAGTCGCTGGTACCACAGAACCCCTCAACAGTCTCATAAGTTGTCCTCGACCAGGGCCCATAAGTGAAGGGGGGGGGGACTCCCCTTCTGCCAAAGCTGCCGGGTGCAATTCCCGAAACCAGGACATCTGTGAACGAGACAAAGCATCGGCCATCACATTATGGACTCCCGGAACATGTTTCGCACAAAACCACACATTCAACCCCAAACATTTCAAAACCAACCATCGTAATAAAGCTAATACCGGCAATGAGCTAGACGACAACCCGTTCACCGCGTGCACCACCGCCATGTTGTCTGTCCAAAATACAATCCGCTTATTCACCATCACGCTACCCCACAAATCTACCGCAACTATAATAGGAAACAACTCTAATAACGTCAAATTACGTACCAAACCTAACTCCCCCCAATGCGAGGGCCAAGGGAACCTACACCAACTACGGCCCAAAATTCCTCCAAAACCATAGCTTCCAGCTGCATCCGTGAACAATTCCAAATCTATATTAGACAACTCAGCGTCCTGACAAACCGACCTCCCATTAAATGAACTCAAAAAGGAATGCCAGACAAACAAATCCTTTTTCATCCAAGAAGTTACCCGGATGAAATGATTCGGTTTCGATATACCCCTAGTAGCTAATGACAAACGCAGAGAAAAAACACGACCCATAGGAATTATCCGACAGGCAAACACCAGCAATCCCAATAACGACTGTAACTGCTTTAACGTCACTTTTTTAGACCCCATGACCTGGTCAACCTGGGACACCAGACTTGCCAATTTGTCATCAGGCAAGCGAAAAATCATCTGCACGGTGTCTATTTCGATACCCAAAAAGGACAAAACAGTTACCGGGCCCTCAGTCTTTTCTTCTGAAATAGGTACACCAAAACGAGACATTACCTGTCTAAACACCCGCAGCAACGTGCTGCACAACCCAGAGCCCCTAGGGCCCACAAAAAGAAAATCATCCAAATAATGAATGACCGAAGCAAAACCAGACTCCAAACGAACTACCCATTCTAGAAATGAAGCAAACATTTCAAAATAACTGCACGATATGGAACAACCCATGGGAAGGCACATATCAACATAAAATCCACCATCCAAACAACAACCCAGTAGGTGAAAACAGTCCGGATGAACCGCCAGCAATCGAAACGCCGCTTCAATATCAGACTTAGCTAACAACGCGCCCTGTCCTGCCGCCTGTACCAACCTCACTGCAACACCGAAAGAAGTATACGAAACCGCCGCATCCGCCCTGGAGATCCCGTCGTTGACCGATTCACCGCGAGAAAAAGAAAGGTGATGAATCAACCTAAACTTTCCCTGCTCCTTCTTTGGAACTAAGCCAAGGGGGGAAACTCGTATGTTCGGATACGGCGGCTCGCAGAATGGACCTGCCATTCTCCCCAACTTAACTGCCTTAGCCAATTTCAGACGCGCAATGCCAACATTCTCATTGATCGACTTCAAATTGTCAGCCAATGACAATGTTGCAGAATATTCAAAAGGAATCTAAAAACCATAAGAAAACCCGCTAGTGAGCACCTCTGCTTCCCGCCTCCTGTGGTAACGCTCTAACCATGGGCCCATCTCGAGAACGTTCACCGGCGTTCTCCGCTGCGCCGGAAGGAGTTGCCTTGGCCGGCTGCTTACCTCTCCGGAAACACCTGAGCGCCGAATGAGCGCCCCCACAGATGGAGCATTCATGTCGGAATTTGCACGTGGCAAAGAACCGACAGTGGCCCTCGTTGTAGAGCCAACAGGCTCCCGTGGGCCTAGCGGCCGCAGCTCCAGGGGCGGGGCCTGGTGCTGCAGCTGCACTGGGAAAGGGGCGTTGTTGTCTGCTCCCTTGCGCTAAGATGAGCTGCAACCAAACATCCGTTGCCTTTGTCGCCCAACTAATATCCGGCGACAAAGCCAAACGACGCCAAAATTCTTCATCGTAACGCTACCAGGCTGCACCACCGTGCAGCCTGTGGGCGCTGAAAATTGTGTCAAAATAAACAAACAACTCGGCCCCTTTTACGGGGTAGCGCTGGCAAATAACATGAGCCAGTGTAGCATAACACTGTACCCAGTTGCCAAATACCTTCGTGCTAAACGGAATTGCTCTGTCATTAGCCCCGATACCCCTGAAGATGCTACATCATAGCGAAACATGTCGGGGGGGGGGGCTTCCACCTTCATTTTAAATACCTGTCCTGCTGACTCCTAAGAATCTAATTGTGAGCTGGGTGCAACGTGCTGCAGCCGTTGGCTCCAGGCTCTTCATACTTTGCACTGTGCCGATTGCAGTCAGCAATGGACCTTGTTTTTACATATATGTAGTTTGTCTTTGTTGCAAAACTAAATAAATACTTTATTATTTTCTATTCTGATAGTTGGAAAACAGGGCCTTTTTGCCGGCAGGCAAACCAAAAATTTTTCAATTCAAATATACGCCTACCAACTATAGGGGTCCTCCCCTTGTATATATAGCCCCCCCTGGTGGCACAGAGGGAACTGACGTTCCCTCGTTCACATTCAAACCAGCCACCACGGCTTTTAAAACAGAAATCAGATCCGTACCCGATGCATTAGATATATTAAGCCATGCGTCACCGCAGGCCGACTCACCGCTCCCAGAGGTCCCACCGACTCCAGAGGGTCCTTCAGACACTTGCCGCGGCACTGGAACCACGGCCTGAACCTCCTCCACCGACCCGGCGGGAGGGACAACCTGGGACAGCTGCTCACGATCCTCCGACAAGTGCCGCACCTCCCGGCGTCGACTGTGTCTCTGCGGCCGTGACGATCTCCGCGAAGACCTCCTCTGCGACCCCGATAAGGCAGATGTTGTTGACGCTGACGAGGAGGAGAATCCTTCGCTGGATGACGAGGAAGACCGCCGACCATGCCTCTTCGCGCCACCTGATCTGCGACGTCTGCGATGACCGTGACGGCGATGTCTTCCAGAACGACGTTTCATCCCTTGCCTGGAACGCTCCCTCACCGAACCTACAGGAGAAAAATGCGACAAGGCAGGAGAAGGGCAAACCGGGCCAGACGTTCCCCTGACCCTACACTCACTAGAACAATCCCCACCCGGCCTCGACCCCTTCTGGCAGGGGACCGGAGGAGATCGGGGGTGAGAAGCAGCAGGCGCAGCAGAAGCCCCCACCCCAGGGCCGGGCTGAGTACTCACCGCTCGCTTCTTTGTGCCCGCCGCCATCTTCTTTACATGGGCGCCACCATCTTGTTTTCTGGCCGACCTGCGCCGACCCGGAAGTCCCGCCTCTGTTCTCTCTCCAACCATTTCCGGCTGAACAGAGAACAAAACGGGGAGCGATGACTTCGGCGCTGGCTGCTCGCAGGAACTGGAAGTAAGTCCCAGTTCCCGCGAACATGCCTCGTGGTAGGCAACCATGGCGGACCAGCTTTCTGGACCCGCCATACTCCCCCCACTGTCCATGAAGTCGCCTGCCCCATCCGTACCCGCAGCTGCAGCTCGAGGTAGGTTGTACTATGCCTGTGCCGTTTTAACCGCAGCCCTCTTACCACTATGGGGATGGACGCCAGCGCGACGCGTGGACGGGGGGAGGGCGGCACTATGTCGCCCGACGAAACGCCGGGTGAAATAGGCCTAGGGGAAATACTGGGACCAGCGCGCAAAGGTGCAGCAGTCACCGCACCCCTAACGGGAACGGGGCTGGGGCTTAAGCGAACAGGAGGGCGGATAACACGATGCGGCCTACCTCGGGTAGCCGCTCCCGGCTGTTCCATGCCCCGATCTGATCCACTCCTCCTCCCATCCGACAACAGGGATTCCAGCCAGGCGGGCCCCTCCAAGGCCACCCGCTGTGCCACCTGCCGTAAAAGATCCTCCGCCATCTGTACAGGAACCGACGAGAAAAACGCTCTGAAACTTCCAGCTCCAAACAGAGGATGTTTCTCCCGCTGCAGCTTGAAGGTAAGAGGGCTTTCTGCCCCAAACCCCAGCCTTATATCTCCTTAACCATGCCCCTCTTACCCCTTGATCACCAATCCTGGTCCTGGGCATTATTTAAACGTTCCATCCTTCTTTAACCCCTCGCAGTCCCTGACACTCTCCCTAGGCGCTTCAGTGTCTGCAAAGAATATCACTGAAGTGTGTTTGAGGCCTAAAGGCAAAGAAACCATCTGCTTCTTCAGTGTCTGTCCAAAATCAGGCCACAGTTTCCATCTATGCAGGAAGAAGCTTGCCCTGCTGTCCCAATTTTTGTTTTGTGTTTTAAAGTTGTTTTCAAGTGCTAATAACTCACAGTGATATATAAATACCGTGTACTGCTTGTGTTTAGCCGTCTTTTTTGTCTTTTGATAAACATTATTTGGTAGTCGTGTCCTAAGGAAATGCTTTCTTCCAGGGGTGCCACGAGCCTAAAAAAGATTGGGAAGCTCTGCTGTAGAGAGAGTTTCATTCAATTTGTTCCAATGCATTTCTTCCCGGACTACAGTATGTGGGTCTTTTTTTGCTGGAGGAGTGGAATGGAGTATATGCAGATGATTCAGTAGAGTAGGAGGTATCTCCTACAACCATCTTCTTCTCCTTCTGGTTATTGATCCTACACAACAGCCATCATCATCTCTTTGTCACTTAGTTTTAGCGTGAGTAATGATTTGTGATGTTTGAAGAATATTATCTATTTACTTGACCAAAAAAAATAAAAAATGTGGGCATGTTGATGAATATCAAGAGTGCCTGGTTGCACATGCAAGATAAGGATAAAAATAAAATGACCATTAATTTAGATTTAACAAGCGTTTGTCCGACAACTAGCTTATGTGTATGACAAACTACAACAGCATCAATATAGGCACTGAAGTAGTCACAGACCATAGCAGAGACCTAAAAGAGATAGATAGATAGATAGATAGATAGATAGATAGATAGATAGATAGATAGATAGATAGATAGATAGATAGATAGATAGATAGATAGATAGATAGATAGATAGATAGATGTGGTGGTGAGGAGGGAATTGGGATGGATACATAGTTTAAATACCCTCAAACCTAATGGCCTTAATGTTAAAATGGGTGGTGTTACATAAATAGGTTGGTTTGCCTTGTAGTAATGTGTAACGCCTTGATATAATGTTAGAAAATATGAGTACATTGCTTAACAGTAATAATATACACAGTCGCTAGACGGCTGGGAGTGACTCAAAAAGGTGCTGGTAGGTTGTCTCAGGTATCTGGAGCCATGCTGACTGCAGTGCATCCCACATTTGCTGGAGGGTGTGTCGGGGAGGATCCATAGAGCGAACAAGATGATCGCGGTGGTCCCACAGATGCTCAATTGGGTTCAAGTCTGGCGAGTTAGGGGGCCAGGGAAGTACTTGGATGTCTTGGTCGTGCTCTTCCAACTACTGTTGGACATTTCTAGCCATGTGACGTCGCATTGTCGTGCTGGAAAATTCAATCTGCCCCAGTGAAGACCAACAGCATGTATGGGTGGACGTGATCTGCAACGATGGAATCATACCCAAATCGGTTCAGAGTGCCTTCCACATGGATGAGTGGGCCCAGAGAATGGCATGAAAAAATCCCAGACCATAACGCTGCCACCACCAGCTTGTGTTCTTCCAGCAATGGTTGCAGGGTGTTTGTTCTCTGATGTTTCTTGCCTGACACGCCAATATCCATCCATTCGATGAAGCAGAAAATGTGACTCATTGGAGAAGGCAACCCTTTGCCAATCATCAGTAGTCCAATTCCGATACTGCCGTGCAAATTCAATCCTTTTTACCAAAGCACCTTTGTTAGCATACAATCAGTTACCATCTGCTTCCGAGCCCCATATGCAGTAGGGTTCGCTGAACTGTTGTTTTTGACACACATCTGGTAGCCCCCTGGTTGATTTTCATGGTGAGCTGCTTCACTGTAACATGTCGTTTTGCCCTCGGGCACCTTCGTTGCCGACATTCACCTCTCAGACGAATGGCATGAGGTGCTCTGCAGTTTCCACTTTGGTTATTTCCAATAGTGCCATTTGTCTAGTCACAATACATTTTCACCACAGCATCGCGCGAACAGTTCACAAACTGCGCTGTTTGAGAAATACTGCCACCCTTGGCCCTTAAGCTAATATTCATCCCTTTTTGCAACTCAGAAAAATCACCCCTTTTACTTATGGCAACAACGAGTGATATGTGTTCAGACAGCCTATCGCACACCTTATATACCTACCAAGCCAGTCCACAACACATCACTTCCTTCATGGGCTACGCGCTGCCGACGTCTAAAGTAGGAGGTGGTCATAATAATGTGACTCGACTGTGTATATGTCACGACTGTGTATATGTTCCTCCATATCGGAGTAGCAGCTGGCCGAATAATAGTCAATAACAGTCTCTAGGACAAGTCTCTAGTACCTGGATAGATGATTTGACAGACACTTGGCATGGCAGACACGTGGCGTTGCAGACACTTAGCACAGACGACACCTGGCACAGACGACACTTGGCACAGACGACACTTGGCACAGACGACACTTGGCACAGACGACACTTGGCACAGATGACACTTGGCTTCGCACTGGAACAAACACAATTACGGGATACAGGGTACGGGAACACAGGATACAACTAAGGGACCATTTGCAATAACGAACATGAGCAGACACCATTTAAGGCACCCTATGCACAACAGCAACAGCCGAGGACAGTCTTGTGTGCCAACATCTTAGAGGAGGGAGCGGCCGTTGACGGGTAAGTAGTGCCGGCAGTACGCGGCCATTACAGTATATACATAGCTATTGATATGGTTGTTTTTTTTCATAGATACAAGATGTCTGTGTGTTGTGAAGGACTACTATTTTGAGAGGACTCACCCAGCTATAATCCTGAGATTTTTCGTACTTTTATAATTAGTCAACAATATGTAGTATAATTGTTGTCTTATGTATAGCACATGAAGCTCCCTTTTGTTTCCCAGCAAGCATGCTTATTGAAAGCTAGCTAACTTTGACATACTGATTGTATAATTTCTATGTAATTTGTATCACATTTTGTATTGATTTTATATGATTAATTAACTCTACTCAGTATCATATTTATTTTGAAACTGTACACTATTACAATGCTTGAAGAAGGTCATGCATGTGGGCTGAGGTGTAGCACAAAGATGAGTGAATAAAGTATAACTTATTTTCATGGCCGGTTTTAGACAAAGTATGGCCCTGGGCAAAGTTAAAAGTGGGGCCCTAAATGCTGAATTATTAGATCAATAATGCAGTCACTTCAAAAGGCGGTGTTCAGAGAACTGCATCACTGATTTCTAACGCTTACAGGAGTGTTGCAGGCCCCAAAGAATATGTCCCCCCTCTTATAATAATTATCTATATACATATACAATTAAATCATACCACTATACCAGTTAAAATATAAACAGCATAATGTTACTGAACACAACTCACTATTATAAGAGCAATATTACCAATAACAACACAATATATGCTCCAAATAATACCGCCAGACCATAACCGCAGAGACTGAATAATACACCCATACTGTTACTGAATAAAAACCACTATACAAAGACCAATGTTACAACCATATAGTGGTAGGTGCCAATTATACACATGAGCTCTGCAGACTATATAATATTACCACTATGTAGTCACCATATAGTGGTAGATGCCAATTATACCCAGGAGCTCTGCAGACCATATAGAATTACCACCATGTAGTGACCATATAGTGGTAGATGCCAGTTATACACAGGAGCTCTGCAGATGATATAAGTGATTTAAGCCCATTTATATCCAGTGACCCACAGGTGATGTTTTCTCTGATTAGAGTCATACACTTTTCTTTTTTTTTCCTCCATCCAGCCCAGACCACTGTGACGACTTATTCCAGCCATGATTAGTCTCTGCAGAATTTGACACAGACATGTTGGTTTCTTGCTTTTCCAGCACCCTCCACACCTGCGGTATACTCTATCCTCTAAACAAACTCGTAATCCACAGTGCCCCAGATGGTAATAATAATACCTCCATGCTCGACACAATAAAAGTGCCCCATCACTTGCTTTTTCCAGCACTCTCCTCACCTATACTCCATCCTCTAAATTAACTCGTAATCCACAGTGCCCCAGATGGTAATAATAATACTTCCATGCTCGACACAATAAAAGTGCCCCATCAGTAACCGTGCCCTCTTTTTACCCCCATAGTATGCCCCCTTTGTGCCCGCTGTAGATAGCGCCACACACAGCATCCCCTGTAAATAGTGCCACACACAGCCCCCTGTAGATAGTGCCACACACAGCATCCCATGTAGATAGCGCCACAAACAGCCCCCTGTAGATAGCGCCACACACAGCCTCCTGCAGAGTGCCACACAAGACTCCTGTAGATACCACCATACACAAAGCCCCCTGTAGATAGCGCCACACACACAGCCCCTGTAGATAGCGCCACACACACAGCCCCCTTGTAGATAGCACCACACACAACCCCCCTTGTAGATAGTGCCACACACAGTCCCCCTTGTAGCTAGCGCCACACACAGCCCCCTTGTAGCTAACGCCACACACAGCCCCCCTAGTAGATAGCGCCACACACACCACCCCCTAGTAGATAGCGCCACACACACCACCCCCTCTTGTAGATAGTGCCACACAGCCCCCCTGGTAGATAGTGCCACACAGCCCCCGCTTGTGGATAGTGCCACACAGCCCTCTCCTTTTAGATAGTGCCATACAGCCCCCCACTAACTAGTGCCACACAGCCCCCCCATGTAGATAGTGCCACACACAGCGCCCCTCTTGTAGATAGTGCCACACAGCCCCCCTGGTAGATACTGCCACACAGCCCCCGTGGTAGATACTGCCACACAGCCCTCCCCTTGTAGATAGTGCCACACAGCCCCCCACTAACTAGTGCCACACAGCCCCCCCTTGTAGATCGTGCCACACATACCCCACTGTATAGTGCCACACAGCCCCCACTGTATAGTGCCACACAGCCCTCCCCTTAGTAGATAGTGCCACACAGCCCCCCTTGTATACAGTGCCATACAGCTCCTCCTTGTAGATAGTGCCACACAGCCCCCCTGTATAGTGCCACATAGCCCTCCCCTCCCCTCCCCTTGGAGATAGTGCCACACAGCCCCCCACTAACTAGTGCCACACAGCCCCCCCTTGTAGATCGTGCCACACATACCCCACTGTATAGTGCCACACATAACCCACTGTATAGTGCCACACAGCCCCCACTGTATAGTGCCACACAGCCCTCCCCTTAGTAGATAGTGCCACACAGCCCCCCTTGTATACAGTGCCATACAGCTCCTCCTTGTAGATAGTGCCACACAGCCCCCCTGTATAGTGGCACATAGCCCTCCCCTTGGAGATAGTGCCACACAGCCCTCCACCCTTGTATATATTGGCATACAGCAACCCCTTGTATATAGTGCCACACAGCCCCCCTTGTAGATAGTGCCACACAGGCCCCCCTTGCATGTAGTGCCATACAGCCCCCCTTGTATATGGTGCCACACAGCCACCCCTTGTCTATAGTTCCATACATCCCCCTTAGTAGATAGCGCCACAAAGCCCTCCCTCCTTGTATATAGTGCCACACAGCCCCCCCAAAAAATTTTTACTTACCTAGCCCCTTTCCAGTGACAGGCGGAGCGCTACACAGCCTACGGGCAGGACTTTTGCGTAGGCCAGCGTGATGCAGTGACGTCATCACGCCACCCTGCGCAGGGATTCTTCCCAGTGCCTTATAGGCTGCAGGCCTAACGTTGCCTGTAGACTATAGTATTCAATTGTATCTGCGTCCTAAGGATACAATTGATCCACCGGGTCACCCCCCCTGGTGCGAGCAACGCCACCGGCATGAGGGGGCCCGTGCCGTCTGTCCCCTAAATGTTATGTGCTGGGCAATTGCCCAGTATGCCCCCCCTAACGCCGGCCCTGCTTCTTTTTTCACAGAAACTGTTTGGAGTGCTGCCTATTGTTTGAGATATGTATATATATATATATATATATATATATATATATATATATATATATGAGAGAGAGAGAGGGAGGAGAGAGAGAGAGAGAGAGAGATATTAAGGCATGTTTGATTTCATTATGTCTAATCCTTTGTTACCCTCGGAGTACTCCCATCACTCACCCTTCCCCCTTTCTATGGAAGTAAACATGCACATTCAGCAGGGACACAATAATTAAAGACATTACATTTCATCTTTAGGGTATGTTCACATGGTCTATTTTCGGCCATTTTTCAGGCCATAAACGCCAGAAAAACGGCCGATAAAAATGAGAAGCAGAACACCTCCAAACATCTGCCCATTGATTTCAATGGGAAAACGGCATTCTGTTTCGATGGGCCGGTTTTTTACGCAGCCGTTTTGAAAAACGGCCGCGTAAAAAAACGGCCGTGAAAAAGAAGTGCATGTCACTTCTTGAGCCGTTTTTGGAGCTGTTTTTCATAGACTCTAGAAAAACAGCTCCAAAAACGGCCATAAAAAGCGCAGCGAAAAGCGCGAGTGGCTTAAAAAACGGCTGAAAATCAGGAGCTGTTTTCCCTTGAAAACAGCTCCGTATTTTGAGACGTTTTTAGTCTAGCGTGTGAACATACCCTTAGAGTGGCCCATGAAATGCAGCGATAAAAAGTTTATACTGCTGAAAAAGAAAGTGCTACTAGATCCCCCACCAAAAAGAACTATATTTAAAAAGACTGAACTAGGAAATAAAATAACTATTCCTTTTGAGAGTGATACAGCCTTTTAAAGTAAGATTGAGTTTGGTCATTAAGAGTGGACTCACACGTGGCAGTTTTTGTTACAGAAATTTCTACGACTGAAAATCCGTTCCATTCACTTGAATGGAACTTGCAGAAATCCACGTACCTGTTGCAGAAAGAACCTCATTCAGGTGAATGGAACTGATTTTCAGTCACAAAGTTTCTGCTACAAAATCTACTGCGTGTGACTATCCTAAGGCCGGGTTCCTACAGGTCTGATATGCTGCGTAAAAATCACGCAGCGTTTCCGACCCGGACCCACAGTACATTTCGTCTGAAAAACCGCACCACAACGTTCATACTTACCCCCTCCCTCTCTTCTGCGCGTAGTCCGGCCTCCTAAGATGACGCTGTAGGCCATGCGACGCTGCAACCTGTGACTGGCTGTAACCCAGCAAAAGGATTGTATGGCATTGAGAAATGGGAGGTTGTGGCCGGCCACTAGAGGGCGCTGTGAGGTTAGTACATCGACAGTGTTTAGTGTGTGGAGTGATATACAAGAGAGGTCTAGTGAGGAAGTGTCTGGAGAGAGGTCTGAGAAGCGCTGGACAGGAAGAGACAGAGACTGGACTGAGAGAGCTGTAGCAAGTAAGGAAGACATTGTGACTCAGATAACTGTAAAAGATAAAGAGCATTCTGGCCAGCAGCAGAGCATAAGTAATGTGAAGTATCAGACACGCATTTACTGGAGTTCCAAGTTAAGGAGATCCGGCCGAGTTAAGAAGAGAGTGTTTAGAGCAAGAAGCTGAAGACGCCATTTTGAGCATAAGGTAACATAGAGCCATTAACTGCCGGATCATCAGAGAGTGCATTGTATTACATTGCCGGACCTCAAAGATCACATTACACTAAACCTGGAAGCTAAGAGACTTTATTATCCTAAGGCACCGGATAAAGAGAACATATTTTAATCATTACGGATTATAAGAGACTGTGTTATATTGAAGTGCCGGATAAAAGCAGAGACTGTATTGTTTACCGAGCCCCAGTTATATTTTGCCTAGAGCTCAAGTTTTTGACTGTTGTCATATTTTCTGCATGTTCAGTAAAGACAAAACGAATATAATCCCGGTGTCAGTAATTATTGTCCTTAAAGTCATATTACAACTTGGCGCAGTCGGCAGGATGGATGCAGATACAATGGACGAGACAACATTATCATCCAGTGTGACCCATCCAATGATACCGGTGGGAGCCCTCTTAAATCATTTGCCAAAGTTTAATGGATCTGATCTATTGTTGGAAGATTGGAGTGAACGGCTGGAAGGAGCGGCACGGCTCTGTAATGTCGCTCCACATTTAAAAGTAGAATTGGCGCTAAGTACCTTAGAAGGAGAAGCTAGGAAAACCGTTTTGTTACAGCCAGCACGACACCGACAAACCTTCGAACAAATTCGGCAGCTATTAGATGATGTGTATGGGGATACGTCCTCTGAGGGCATGATAAGGAAGCGATTCTTTGCCCGCCAGCAGAAAGAAGAAGAGACACTGGCGCAGTTTGCAAATGGATTACAGGAAATAATGGCAATGTTGCAACGTAAAGAAGAACAATCAGCCGGGTCCTTTACCAATGTACACGTAGTATTGCGGGATCAGTTTGTAATAGGTCTCAAGAATCCACCGTTAAGGAGAACTCTGAAGGAAAAGTTAAAGAAAGAACCAGATATGACGATTCATCAATTATTGACGGAAGCTATCGCATTGGAAAAAGAGGAATCGGCCAGCACTGATACGGTGGTCAGGCAAGCAGAAATTGTAACCAAGAAGAACCCCGACATGGAGGCAAGGATGGAGTCATTGGAAGGTGCCATGAGAGAGTTGAAAGCCGCTATTACTAATAAGCCTGACCCTGGAACTCCAGTTCGATACTCACAAGAGAGACAGTCGTTTGCAGATAGGAGGAAGCAAGGTAGGAATGCTCCAGACCCTACCATCTGCTATAATTGTGGCCGAGCAGGACACATTGCTAGAAATTGCATGCGTTCTCACTATCAGAGCAATCGCAGGAATTTAAACTAGAACGACCTGTAGTTGAGGGGCAAACTACAGGGGAGTCCACGGATACATGCCCTGCGTTAGATGCTACAGATATAGTGGGGGAATGTCCCGTCGTCGTAGCAAAATTCAATGGCGTTGAGTTGTCATGTTTAATCGATACTGGATCTCAAGTGACCACTATGGATAAAGTTGTGTTTGAAACTTATTTCCCTTCCTTGTTATGTGAGAAGAGTGACACTTGGATAAGACTCAAGGCAGCTAATAGTTTACCTATCCCTATCCTGGGAGTTATACAAATGGACATTTCAATATGGAATCGTGATTTGAACAAAAAGGGGGTTATCATAGTAGAAAAAGCTATGGACTCTGAAATTCCCGTGATTCTAGGAATGAATATATTGCGGGACTTAGATGGAGTAATGTCACAAGAGCTGGGCCCAAAATACTGGAAACAAATACCCACTCAACGACCTTCTCAAATGGCTTTACAGCGCACTTTAAAACATTGTCGCATTAATGGAGAACTGTTAAATTGGCCTGGAAGGGTAGGACTGGTTAAGATACCAGCCTCTCGAAGTATACAAGTACCAGCAGGCCATGAAATGTTGTTACCCTTGCCAGTGGGTACTAATAAAGTGTTAAAGGGCACCACTGTGTTAATTGAATCAGCTCTGCAGAAAGAAGGAGTAGCCGTGGCCCGGTCGATATGCAAGGTACAGGCTGGACAAGTATTATTACGAGTGGTTAATATCACGAAACAAAATGTAACCTTATTTCCCCGGGAACTAGTAGCTGAAGTGTTTCCGGTGAGGGAGGAACAAGTGGAAAGCCGTTCAGATTGGCAAGTGAGTTATCCTTGTGAAAGTGTAGCTGTGGTTACAGTGTGTCGAGCCACCACTCAAGCTAATGACACCATTGGGAGGCGATTACTGGAGCAAATACCTTTAGAAGGAACGGATTTGACTACCAGACAAATAGATGAAGTGGCGGGAGTGTTAGGAGAGCACTCCAAGGCTTTTTCCAAGAATGAAGCAGACTTTGGGTTGACAACAACTTTAGAACATGAAATACATACGGGAAATGCTTACCCGGTACGAGAACGATACCGTACCATTCCGCCCGCTTTTTATCAAGAAGCCAAAGTGTTGCTAAAACGCATGCTAGACAGTCATGTTATCCGACCCAGTAAAAGTCCATGGGCTTCTCCCATAGTATTAGTAAAGAAGAAAGATGGAAGCTTGCGGTTCTGTGTAGATTACCGGCGATTGAATGCCTGCACCGTCAGAGATGCATACCCTTTACCACGAATAGAAGACTCTTTGCTGGCTTTGGGTAAGGCCAAATACTTCTCTACCCTGGATTTGGCCAGTGGGTACTGGCAAGTACCAGTTGCAGAAGAAGATCGAGAAAAGACTGCATTCATCACCCCTATGGGGTTATACGAATTTTTGAGAATGCCGTTCGGTCTAACCAATGCACCAGCTACATTTCAGCGCTTGATGGAAGTTTGTTTGGGAGATTTAAACTTTGAATGTTTGCTCATCTACCTAGATGACATCATTATCTTCTCAGCCACTTTCACAGAACATTTGGAAAGATTGAAAGTGGTACTTACGCGTATCGAAGAACATGGTCTAAAACTAAAACCGGGCAAATGTCACTTGTTTAAAGAAAGAATTGAGTACCTGGGACACGTGGTTACTAGAGACGGTGTACAACCAATGGATGCCAAAGTACGAGCCGTGCAACAATGGCCGGTACCAAAGACAGTAACAGAGCTTAGAAGTTTCCTAGGACTGATTGGATATTACAGACGGTTCATACAGAATTTTGCTAAGGTGGCTGCTCCCCTATATGTGTTACTGAATGGAACCAAACCGGGAGTCGATCATAAGAGAAGTATCACTTGGGGAATAGAGGCTGAACAAGCCTTCCAAGAGTTAAAAAGACGACTAACTGGTGCTCCTGTCTTGGCGTATGCAGATTACTCTCTACCATTTGTTTTGTGTACCGATGGAAGTTTAAAAGGATTAGGAGCTGTTCTTTCTCAAGTGCAGAATGGACGGGAACGTGTCATTGCTTATGCCAGTCGGACGCTGAGAGATGGGGAAAAGAATCCGGACAACTATAGCTCATTCCGGTTGGAACTTTTGGCAGTCGTATGGGCGGTTACCGAGCGATTTGCAGATATCTTGCTGGGCGCAGAGTGTGTGTTATGGACTGACAATAATCCATTGGTTCATTTAGACTCGGCCAAATTGGGTGCTATGGAGCAACGTTGGCGAGCACGACTTAGCAAATTTAAATTTACTGTGAAGTACCGCCCAGGACGAGCTAATGGGAATGCAGATGCCCTGTCCCGTAATCCAGTAGATTTGCCTGAAGGACTGACTGAAGAGGAGTTAGAGGAAACAGAGACTCCGAATTTCCTTGCCAATGAAGTACATGATCAGATGCCAGGTGAGAATATTCAAAGTGCTCCGGTGCATACTGGAGAGCCCATAAGAGAAACCATCGATCAATGGACTGCTGAAGAATGGAAGAAACAGCAGTTGCAAGATATTCAAATTCGGACTGTAAGAAGATGGGTGCTAGAGAGATACCGACCCAATCAACGAGAGCGATTGCGATTGTCTGGAGTGGGACAGAGAATATATCGCCAACGAGATAGATTGGCAGTAAAACAAGGGATATTGTACCGCCGAGTATTCCTACCGACCATGGAAGGACCCGTCTGGCAAGCTGTGTTGCCGGAGCGAGAGTTAGAAAGTACGGTTAAGTGGATGCATGAGAAAAAGGGGCATTATGGTCCTGAAAAGACTTTCCGTTGGTTGCAACAATTCTACTATCATCCTTTGCTGTTTGCAGTGGCACAGAAAGTGTGTCAGAACTGTAGAAATTGCACCCTGGCCAGAGCGGCTGAACAACAAGCTCCGGTGGGGCATATACAGACGCATTATCCATTACAGTTGGTCATGATGGACTATTTGACAGTAGATGAGTCTTTACAAGGGTACAGATATTTATTGGTTGTGATAGACCACTTCACCAAATTCACAGTGGCTGTACCTACCAGAGATCAAACGGCTGAATCTGCGGCACAGGGATTGTGGACTCATTTCATCTTACCCTATGGATGTCCTTCACAGCTTCACTCTGATCAAGGAGCTTGTTTTGAGGGGCGAGTAATAGAAGAATTATGCAGATTGTACCAGATTAAAAAGACCCGCACGACCCCGTATCACCCTCAAGGGAACGGGGCCTGTGAAAGGATGAATCGGACCATATTGCAGTTGTTGCGAACACTGGAGAAACAAAAAAAAGAGAGATGGCCTGACTACATTGCAGAATTAATCTGGATCTATAATAACACTGTACATGCCACTACTGGATATTCTCCTTTTCTGTTAATGTTCGGAAGAAATGGACGATGTCCCCTAAATTTAATGATGCCTATCCCGGAAGAACAAGAAGAGTGGATTCCGCAGACCTGGATGTGGGGTCATCGACGCAAGGTACAAGAAATGTATAATTTAGTGGCGCAGAGACTGGGGCCTCATGATCTTACAGTAAATCAGAAATTGAAGGAACTACCTTTGCAAGTGGGTGACAGAGTAATCGTGCGAAACCAGGGTGCAAAAAGAGCAGGAAAGCTGCAATGGAAGTGGGAAACCTTGGCGTATGAGGTGGTGCGTCAGCCCAATCCATATATTCCTGTATTTGTGATCAAGCCGGAGGGTAGTAGTGGCCCTTTGAAAACCATACACAGAAATATGCTGAGACCCTGCACATTTATAAGTCGTGAACCAGAAGCAAACACTAGAGATCCTCCTGTTGCAACACCCGTTCCCATAGATGAAGGTTGGTGGAGTCCGCCGGTTCAAGTACCAGAGAGACAAGAAAGTACCAGTGAAGTACAAGAAGAGAATGTTACTCCTGTGGAAGAAGAGTTGTCACAGGTACGTCATTCTCAGCGATCCAATTTTGGAAGACTTCCTTCTAGGTTTGAAGGATTTGTGACGCCACAGCAAGTTGCCGGGACGGCAACTGATAAACCTGGGGGAAAAGATGTAACCCAGCAAAAGGATTGTATGGCATTGAGAAATGGGAGGTTGTGGCCGGCCACTAGAGGGCGCTGTGAGGTTAGTACATCGACAGTGTTTAGTGTGTGGAGTGATATACAAGAGAGGTCTAGTGAGGAAGTGTCTGGAGAGAGGTCTGAGAAGCGCTGGACAGGAAGAGACAGAGACTGGACTGAGAGAGCTGTAGCAAGTAAGGAAGACATTGTGACTCAGATAACTGTAAAAGATAAAGAGCATTCTGGCCAGCAGCAGAGCATAAGTAATGTGAAGTATCAGACACGCATTTACTGGAGTTCCAAGTTAAGGAGATCCGGCCGAGTTAAGAAGAGAGTGTTTAGAGCAAGAAGCTGAAGACGCCATTTTGAGCATAAGGTAACATAGAGCCATTAAGTGCCGGATCATCAGAGAGTGCATTGTATTACATTGCCGGACCTCAAAGATCACATTACACTAAACCTGGAAGCTAAGAGACTTTATTATCCTAAGGCACCGGATAAAGAGAACATATTTTAATCATTACGGATTATAAGAGACTGTGTTATATTGAAGTGCCGGATAAAAGCAGAGACTGTATTGTTTACCGAGCCCCAGTTATATTTTGCCTAGAGCTCAAGTTTTTGACTGTTGTCATATTTTCTGCATGTTCAGTAAAGACAAAACGAATATAATCCCGGTGTCAGTAATTATTGTCCTTAAAGTCATATTACATGGCTGTGAAACGTCATCTCAGGAGGCCAGACTGCAGGAAGAAGGAGAGAGTTCTGGGCAAGTATGATTTTTTTTTACCCTGAGTTGCGATTTTTGCGGCAGAATCGCTGAGATTCCGCTGCAAAAGTAGCAACACATGGCTTTGCATCCCTACTGAATTCAATAGGGAAAATCTGCAACAGAAAAAGCAGCATAAATTGACATGCTGCAGATTTAAATTCCGCACCGCAGGTCAATTTATTAACATTTAAGCTGCTTTTTTTTATTCTTGCAGCATGGGCATGAGATTTTCTAAATTTCATCCACTTTGCTGCTACTGTAAATGTTGTGGAATTTCCGCCCAGAATTCCGTTGCGGAAATTCCGCAACGTTTACACTAAGTGGGAACCCGGCCTAAGGGTAGGAACGCACACAACGGATACACTGCCTAAAAGTACACAGCGTATCCCTCCTGGAAACTGCAGGAAATTCCGGCCAAAAGAACGCACCAAATTGTGGTGCAGTTTTTTGGGCGGCATGTCCACTGCGGTAATAAAGTAGGAATAAAAAAAGAAAAGTTTATACTTACCTGTTCTGAGGGCAGCCCTGGCTCCTTGAATCATGCTGTAGTCCATGTGACCGTAGTGGCTTCTACTGGGCCCGTGGCATGAGAGGGCCCGTGCTACCCGCTGTCACGGGCCCCCCCATGCCATAGGACGCAGATACTATTAAACGCTATAGTATAGGCTGTGACGGGGCCAAAGGAGGCCCGAGGGGGCCCCGGTGCTAGCGGCAGCCACATTCACTTGTATCTGCATCTTTTAATTGTCTCATGTCTGTAATTGAATCAAATGTGTATATTTTTTCCAATATTGTGTGCCGTAGTCGATCATATTTTCTTGGTTTAGTCTCTTTGCATCCTCAGAAGGCAGATACAAATGAATACTATAGGCTGCAGGCTACGTTAGGCCTGCAGGCTATAAGACACTGGGAAGACTCCCTGCCCTGTGATGATGTCACTGCATCGTGCTGGTCTGCGCAAGTGTCCCTCCCGGAGGCTGTGCAGCGCTCTGTAAATCGCGGGAACGGGGCAAGGTAAGTAAAATATTATTTTTTTTTGGGGGGGGAGCGGTGTTGCAATTTAGATTGCTGAGTATCACTATATATAAAGGGGGGATTGCTATGTAGCACTATATACAAGGGGGGATTACTGTGTAGCTCTATATACAAGGGAGGGTTGCTGTGTGGCACTATACACAAGGGGGGGGGCTGTGTGGCACTATACACAAGGGGGGGGCTGTGTGGCAGTATATACAAGGGGGGCTGTGTGGCACTATACACAAGCGGGGCTGTGTGGCACTATATACAAGGGGGGTGTGGCACTATACTGGGGGCTGTATGGCACTATTTACAAGGGGAGGAGGGCTGTGTAGCGCTATCTACAGTGGACTGTGTGCGGCGCAATCTTAAGGTGGCTGTGTGCGGTGCTATCTACAGGGGTCTGTGTGTGGTGCAATCTACAGGGGGCTGTGGGGCACTATATACAAGGAGGGACTGTGTGGCTCTATCTACAAGGGAGGGGGCCGTGTGGCACTATATACAAGGGAGGGGGCTGCTGGCACTATATACAAGGGGGGCTGTGTGGCACTATATACAAGGGAGGGGGGCTGCTGGCACTACGTACAAGGGGGGCTTAGTGGCACTATATACAAAGGAGGGGGGCTGTGTGGCACTATATACAAGGGGGGGCTGTGTGGTACTATATACAAGGGGGGCTGTGTGGCCCTATATACAAGAGGGGGGCTGTGTGGCACTATCTGCTAAGTGGGCTGTGTGGCACCATCTACTAAGGGGGGCTGTGTGGCAATATCTACTAGGGGGGGCTGTGTGGCACTATATAAAAGGGCGGAACTGTGGCGCTATCTACAGGGGGGAACTGTGGTGCTAGCTACAGGGGGCTGTATGTGGTGCTATCTACAGGGGGCATTATAGCTGTGTGGGCACAAAGGCATGGTTACTGATGGCGCACTTTTATTGTCTCGAGCCCTAAGGGATCATTACCATCTGGGGCACTGTGGATTATGAGTTTGTTTAGAGGATGGAGTATAGGTGAGGAGAGTGCTGGAAAAAGCAAGTGATGGGGCACTTTTATTGTGTCGAGCATGGAGGTATTATTATTACCATCTGGGGCACTGTGGATTACGAGTTTGTTTAGAGGATAGAGTATACCGCAGGTGTGGAGGGTGCTGGAAAAGCAAGAAACCAACATGTCTGTGTCAAATTCTGCAGAGACTAATCATGGCTGGAATAAGTTGTCACAGTGGTCTGGGCCGGATGGAGAAAAAAGGGAAAGTGAACGACTATAATCAGAGAAAACATCACCTGTAAGTCACTAGATATAAATGTGCTGTAATTACTTATATTGTCTGCAGAGCTCCTGTGTAAAACTGCCATCTACCACTATATGGTCACTATATGGGGGTAATATTATATTGCCTGCAGAGCACCTGTGCATAACTGGCATTTACCATTATATGCTGGTAATATTGGTCTTTGCATAGTGGTTTTTATTCAGGCACAGTATGGGGGTATTATTCAGTCAATATGTGGTTATGGTGTGGCAGTGTTATTCAGTAACAGTATGGGGGTATTATTCAGTCTATGTGGTTATGGTGTGGAGGTATTTATTCAGTAACAGTATGGAGGTATTATTCAATCACTATGTGGTTATGGTGTGGTGGTATTATTCAGTAACAGTGTGAGGGTATTATTCAGTCATTATGTGGTTATGGTGCGGAGGTATTATTCAGTAACAGTGTGGGCGTATTATGCAGTAACAATATGGGTGAATTATTCAGTCACTATGTGGTTATGGTGTGGCAGTATTATTCAGTAACAGTGGGGGGTATTATTCAGTCACTACGTGGTTATGGTATGGTGGTTATATCCAGTAACAGTATGGGGGTATTATTCAGTCACTACGTGGTTATGGTATGGTGGTTATATCCAGTAACAGTGTGGGGGTATTATTCAGTCATGTGGTTATGGTGTGGAGGTATTATTCAGTAACAGTATGGGGGTATTATTCAGTAACAGTATTGGTGAATTATTCAGTCACTATGTGGTTATGGTGTGGTGGTATTATTCAGTAACAGTATGGGGGTATTATTCAGTGACTATGTGGTTTTGGTGTGGCGGTATTATTTGGAACTTATATTGTCTTATTATTGGCAATATTGGTCTTATAATAGTGAGTTGTGTTTAGTAAGGGTATGTGCACACGACCCGAAAAATGGCTGAAAAATTTGGAAGCAGAACGCCTCCAAACATCTGCCCATTGATTTCAATGGGAAATACAGTGTTCTGTTCCGACAGGGCGTTTTTTTATGCCTCATTTTCGTAAAGAGACGCCCGTGAAAAAGAAGTGCATGTCACTTCTTGAGACGTTTTTGGAGCCGTTTTTCATTGACTCTATAGAAAAACAGCTCCAAAAACGGCCGTAAAAAATGCAGCGAAAAACGCAAGTTGCTAAAAAAAGGTCTGAAAATCAGGAGCTGTTTTCCCTTGAAAACAGCCCCGTATTTTCAGATGTTTTTTAGTAAGCGTGTGCACATACCCTAACAGTATACAGGTAATATTTAATCTGGAGTAGTGGTATGATTTAATAACTGTATATGTATATAGATAATTTTGTGTGTGAGAGGGGCTTGCAACACTCCTGGATGCACTAGAAATCAGCGATGCAGTTCTCTGCACACCGCCTTCTGAATTGACTGCATTAATGATACAGTAAGGATGTGTTCACATCAGCGTTTGGTTTTACGTCAACTGCGCTATTGTTTCTGGCAAAAAAAACTGAAAACTTACGGAACGGAGACAAACGGAAACCATTTGCAATGGAAACATTACCATTGAAATCAATGATAATGCAAATGGAAAGCTATGGTTTCCTTTAACCCCTTCCCGACATTTGCCGTACATGTACGTCATGGAAAGTACTGACTTCCCGCATCTTGCCGTACATGTACGCCAAATGTTTGGGACCGGCTCAGAAGCTGAGCCGGTGCCATCATCACCGGATCTCAGCTGTATCTTACAGCTGACATCCGGCTGTAACGGCGGGGACCGAAATTAGCTTCGATCCCCGCCATTAACCCCTTAAGTGCAGCGCTCAAACGCGATCGCTGCACTTAAGGTGTTTGCAGCTCATCGGAACCCCAGTAATGAAATTGCCGGGGTTCCGGTGGCTGCAATGGCAACCGGAGGCCTAATACTGGCCTCCCGGTCTGCCTAGCACCGAAGCCGGTCAAGATCCGCCCGGCGGCGGAGCCTGATCGGCTTCCGTAGCTGCCGGCAAGATGGCGCCGGGTCAGGAGCTGATCCGGCGTCATCAGCGGTGGAAGTCAGCTGTACTGTTCAGCTGACATCCACCTGTAACGGCAGGAACCGGAGCTAGCTCCGATCCCTGCCATTAACCCCTTCGATGCAGCAATCGAAAGCGATTGCTGCATCGTAGCGGTTACTAGCAGATCGCCAGCCCTGACAGGCAATCGGGACTGGCGACTGCTGTTATGGCAACAGGAGACACAATGGTCTCCTGCTCTGCCATTACGGAAGCCGATTTAGGCCCCGCCGGGAGGCGAAGCCTAATCGGCTTGCTGTCAGTGAATGACTGACAGATCTAATACATTGCACTACATAGGTAGTGCAATGTATTAGAAAAAAAAAATCTGACCGTTGGAACTTCAAGTCCCCTAGTGGGACTTGAGAAAAAGTGTAAAAAAAAGTATAAAAAAGTGTAAAAAAAAGTGCACAAAATAAAAGTTTGAAAACAGTAAAAGTTTCAAGTAATCAAATAAAACACAATCCCCCTTTAAGGGCATGACCACACATGGCGGAATTCCTCCGCAACTGTCCGCATCAATGCCGCACAGAATCTGCGTTGCAGATTCTGCAGCGGATCTGCACAAAATGTGCAGAAAATTGATGCGGACTGGCCGCTGCGGACTGCAGGAAAAGTGCTTCTCTTCTCCCTATTCAGTGCAGGATAGAGAGAAGGGACAGCACTTTCCCTAGTGAAAGTCAAAGAAATTCATACTTACCGGCCGTTGTCTTGGTGACGCGTCCCTCTTTCGGCATCCGGCCCGACCTCCCTGGATGACGCTCCAGTCCATGTGACCGCTGCAGCCTGTGCTTGGCCTGTGATTGGCTGCAGCCGTCACTTACACTGAAACGTCATCCTGGGAGGCCGGACTGGAGACAGACGCAGGGAGTTCTCGGTAAGTATGAACTTATATTTTTTTTTACAGATACATGTATATTGAGATCGGTAGTCACTGTCCCGGGTGCAGAAACAGTTACTGCCGATCGCGTAACTCTTTCAGCACCCTGGACAGTGACTATTTACAGACGTCTCCTAGCAACGCTCCCGTCATTACGGGAGCCCCATTGACTTCCTCAGTCTGGCTGTAGACCTAGAAATACATAGGTCCAGCCAGAATGAAGAAATGTCAAGTTAAAAAAGCAAGACGCATCCGCAGCACACATGACATGTGCATGACAGCTGCGGACTTCATTGCGGAACTTTGAATCTCCATTGAAGTCAATGGAGAAATTCCGCCATGAGTCCGCCACTGCTCCGCAACAGACAGAGCATGCTGCGGACACCAAATTCCGCTCCGCAGCCTATGCTCCGCAGCGGAATTGTACGCATCGTGTAAACGAACACTGCTAAATTAAAGTGAAAGTCAATGGAGAAACGGCTCCGCTGCGGATTAACGCTGCGGAGTGTCCGCAGCGGAATTTAAGTGAAATTCCGCCATGTGTGAACCCGCCCTTACTCTTATCAAGTCCTTTATTATTGAAAAATAATAATAAACCATATGTATTTGGTATCGCCACGACCGTAATGACCGGAGGTATCAAAATATTATATTATTTATTGCACGCGGTGAACAGCGTAAAAAAAAACGTAAAAAACGTTACCAGAGTTTCTGTTTTTTGGTCACTTTGCCCTACAAATATTAGAATAAAAAGTGATCAAAAAGTCGCACGTATCCAAAAATGGTACCTATAAAAACTATAGCTCGTCCCGCAAAAAACAAGCCCTCATACACCTCCGTCGACAAAATAATTAAAAAGTTATGGTTCTCACAACTTGGCGACAGAAAAAATACATTCTTTTTACAAAAGTAATTTTATTGTGCAAAAAGTTGTAAAACATGAAAAAGTTCTATAAATTAGGTATCGCCGGAATCGTACGGACCCGCAGAATAAAGTTAACATGTAATTTATAACGCATGGTGAACGCTGTATAAAAAAAAAACGAAAAAAGCTGTGCCAGAATTGCGTTTTTTTGTTTACCTGGCATCCCAAAAAATAGGATAAAAGGTGATCAAAAAGTCACATGTACCCCAAAATGGTACCAATAATAACTACAGCTCGTCCCGCAACAAATCAGCCCTCATACCGCTACGTCTATGAAAAAATAAAATTAGTTATGGCTCCAATAAGTCAGGAAATAAAAAAATATGCAGTTGTGCCCGAGGGGAACATTTCTTCTGTTTGAAGAGGCGATTTATCAAGGACCTAAAATTAGGGAACCAGGAAAGGGAGGGCCCAAACATATCCGCTGGAAGCGACGGTGCCCGTATTATACCAGGACAACACTTTCCCAGCAAAATTACCCAAACTACAAAGGTGCGGAGTGTGGACCAAAAGGGGGATAAGAAATGACACCATTTATCAGTTCGACACCGGCCTGTGCAGAAAGGATTGCTTCACAGCGTAACACACATCTATGGATTATTTTATTGGTTTTTTTTACCCCGTTATTATACCACCTGACTATGCCCCTTATATACTCCGCCCGGCTTACATATGCCCTACATTATAAACGGAAACACCAGTAAGACTCCAAACAAAACTACTACCAAGCAAAATCCACGCTCCAAAAGCCAAATGGCATTTCCTCCCATCTGAACCCTACAGCGTCCCCAAACAGCAGTTTCCTTCCACATATATGGCATCGTCATACCCGGGAGAACCCTTTTAGCAATTTTTGGGGTGTGTGTCTCCAGTGGCATAAGCTGGGCGCGACATATTTGCCACTGAATGGCATATCTAGGGAAAAATATAAATTTTTAATTTGCACCATCCACAGCGCATTCATTTATGGAAAAGACCTGTTGGGTGAAAATCCTCACTACACCTCTTAATAAATGCCTTGAGGGGTGCAGTTTCCATAGTGGGGGGTCACTTCCCAGGGGTTTATTTTTATTATTTCACATCTGAGCCTCTGCAGTTGTGAACCAATACTTTGTAAATCGCCAAATTAGGCCTCAATTTTACATGGTACGCTTTCACTCCTGAGCCTGGTCGACTGTCCAGGCAAGAGATTAGGGCCACATGTAGGGTGTTTCTAAAACCAGGAAACCCAGCATAATAATTAGAGAGCTGTGTCGTTATGGTGGCACAAGCTGGGCACCACATATTGTCCACATATCTGTGGAAAAAATCCCATTTTCACTCTGCAACATCGAGTTCACACTAATTTCTACAAAACACCTGCAGGGTTAACATGCTCACTACACCCGTAGGTAAATGCATTGAGGGGTGTAGTTTCCAAAATGGGGTCACTTCTGGGGGGTTTCCAGTTTTGGGCCCACAGGCGCCCAGAAACCAATCCAGAAACATCTGCACTCCAAATGGCGGTCCTTCCCTTCTGAGCCCTGCCGTGTGCCCAAACAGCAGTTTATGACCACATATGGGGTATTGCCGTACTCGGTAGAAATTGCTTTACAAATGTTGGGTTCTTTTTTTCCTTTATTTGTTGCGAAAATGAAAAAATTTGCGCTAAAGCTACGTCTTATTGAAGAAAAAGGATTGTTTTTATTTTCACTGCCCAATTCTAATAAATTCTATGAAACATCTGTGGGGTCAAAATGCTCACTACGCCCCTAGCTGAATTCCTCAAGAGGTGTAGTTTCCTAAATGGTGTCACTTTTTTGGCGTTTTCATTGTTTTTTCCCCTCAGGGGCTTTGCAAATGTGACATGGCCGCCGCAAACCATTCCTGCTCAATGTGATCTCCAAAAGCCAAATAGCGCTCTTTCCCTTCTAAGCCAAGCCGTGTCTCCAAACAGCCGTTTATTACCACATGTGGGGCATTGTTTTACTCGGGAGAGATTGGTTTACAAATTTTACGGTGCTTTTTCTCCTTCAGTCCTTGTGGAAATGAGAAAAAATTAGCTAAACCTACATTTTCTTTGAAAAAATTTAGATTGTCATTTTCAGGGCCTATTTCCAATAATTTATGCAAAAAACCTGTTGGGTCAAAACGCTCACTATACCCCTAGATAATTTCCTCAATGGGCGTAGTTTCCAAAATGGGGTCACCTGTGGGGGGTTTCCACTGTTTTGTCCCCTCAGGGGCTTTGTAAATGTGACATGGCCTCCGCAAACCATTCCTGCTAAATGTGAACTCCAAAAGCCAAATAGCGCTCTTTCCCTTCTCAGCCTCGCCGTGTCTCCAAACAACCGGTTATTACCACATGTGGGGTATTGTTTTACTCGGGAGAAATTGCTTTACAAATTTTACGGTGCTTTTTCTCCTTTAGTCTTTGTGAAAATGAGAAAAAAAATCGCTAAACCTACATTTTCTTTGAAGAAATGTTGATTTTAATTTTCACGGCCTACTTCTAATAATTTCTGTAAAAAAGCTGTGCGGTCAAAATGCTCACTGTACCCCTAGATAATTTCCTTGAGGTGTGTAGTTTCCCAGATGGGGTCACTTTTGGGGGATTTTGACTGTTTTGGCACCGCAAGAGCCCTTCAAACCTGACATGGTGCCTAAAATTTATTCTAACAAAAATAAGGCCCCAAAATCCACTAGGTGCTCCTTTGCTTCTGAGGCCGGTGCTTCATTCCAGTAGCACGCTACGGCCACATGTGGGATATTTCCTAAAACTGCAGAAACTGGGCAACAAATATTGAGTTGCATTTCTCTGGTAAAACCTTCTGTGTTATAAAAAAAATTGTACTAAAAATTTATTTCTGCAAAAAAATATGAAATTTGTAAAATTCACCTCTACATTGCTTTAATTCCTGTGACATGTGTAAAGGGTTAAGACATTTTCTAAATGCTGTTTTGAATACTTTGAGGGGTGAAGTTTTTAAAATGGGGTGACTTTTTGGGGGTTTCTAATATATAAGGCCCTCAAAGCAACTTCACAACTGAACTGGCCCCTGTAAAAATGGCCTTTTGAAATTTTCTTGAAAATGTGAGAAATTGCTGCTAAAGTTCTAAGCCTTGTGAGGTCATAGAAAAATAAAAGGATGTTCAAAAAACGATGCCAATCTAAAGTAGACATATGGGTGATGTTAATTAGCAACAATTTTGGGTGGTATTACTGCCTGTCTTACAAGCAGATACATTTAAATTGAGAAAAATGCTAATTTTTGCAATTTTTCGCTAAATTTTGGTGTTTTTCACAATTAAATACTGAACATATCGAGCAAATTTTGCCAGTAACATAAAGTCCAATGTGTCACGAGAAAACAATCTCAGAATCGCTTGGATAGGTGAAAGCATTCCGGAGTTATTACCACATAAAGTGACACATGTCAGATTTGAAAAATGAGGCTCGGTCAGGAAGGTCAAAAGTGGCTAAAGAGGGAAGGGGTTAATGGGTTTCCCCGTATGAAGTTTTTTTTGTTTTATTTGTCTGGAGTTCGCTACATAGTGCTATCTGCAGGAGGGGGGCCCACTATATGGAGCTATCTACAGGGGGGTTGTATGGCACTATCTACAGGGGGTTCTTTATGGCACTATCTACAAGGGGGAGTTGAGGGGCGCTATCTACAAGTGGGGTGTGACACTGTCTACAGGGGGGCTGTATAGCACGGTTTACAGGGGGGCTGTATGGCACAATCTACAGGGGAACTGTATGGCACTATCTACAGAGGGCACTATCTACAAGTGAGGCTGTGTGTGGCACCGAGGGGAGGGGGGCCCAGTCAAAAGTTTGCTATGAGGCCCAGTCTTTCCTAGTTATGCCCCTGACAATACTGAATGTAACCCCAAAAGTAATGAGAATGCTTGAAAATAATTTCTGGGAAGGATCTGATGTTCATGTTGAAAGCAAAATAGGAATATTCCTGCAGATAGAACATTAGTTGTCATTGTCATTCCCAAAAGAGAAGTTCATGTAATGAAAAAGAAGTAAGTTGAATAAAGTCATCAACAAAAAACACCCCCAGGTAAGTCAGGAGAGTGCTCATAGTCAGCTGAAATGCCTGAATAGGTGAAAAAGTAGCTGATCTGACAAGTAGATTCCTTAGGAAAACAATGTGTCACCATGTATGAAAAGCCATGCATTAAAGTGCCAAAAGCTAGTCAGATAGGTTTAGTTTTGCATCGTAAATTCAATGTTTGTTATCACTGTTCAATATTGCTAATTTGCCAGAAAATTAATTGCATCTTTCAAAATCCCGAGTATTTTTGGCCATGGGCAATTTAAGATCCTCTTTTCTAATCTTTAGGACTAGTGCCACTATCCATTTAGAATATTAACATTTGAGGACATGGTTAAAATCGATTCATGTTCATGTTAGTGCATAATTCAATAGTAGATTTCTATGTTCAGAACAGCACAATAAATGCAGGTTGTCTGGTATTTGGAGAGGTTACCATGTGCATAATTTGGTACTGTCGCTGTACAGTTTTCACAATACATTTTCTCTACAATACAATACTTTGTTATTTAGCATAGTCATCATCATAACCATCCACATAGCTTAAGGCCCAGTTCCCATCTGTGTTGGAGGCTCTGCTAGGGGCCTTCGTCGCAGATCCGGCAGACATTACTGGAAACAATAGCGCAGCATGCTGCACTTTTGTTTACGGTAAAACCACGGACACCTCGAGAGAAATCTGATGAAACCCATTAAAGTCAATAGGTTTTGACGGGCGCCGGTGGTGTCCGTGGTGCAATGGAACCGTCGCTTCCAGGTTTCCCTTGTTATGCTCCTCTGATGGAGCAGAACAATACAGCAGAAAGCAGCAATGCAGGTGTGAACCCAGCCTTAAATCAAAGTGGTGATAGGTGCACATTTGTCCATTATTTTACAGTTTGTTTGGATAAAATCTACATGAGAAGTTGTTAGTCCTACTAGAATTAACCAATAATACAACATTCTCTGGTGCTCTGCATTCTGGGAGAGTTACCTGTACCTCCAAAAATATTAATCACCAGAGCTGTGGAAACACAGGAAAAACCAGGAGATTTGAGCGCAAAGCTGTCAGAATTGTGATTACAGCTGTAGATGTGCTATAAAACTTGTTATAACTCAAGGTAAGTATTTCATACTTGCCAACAGACCATTTTTTTATGGGACTGTGGGGCTGTCCCACAAACCAGTCGGCAAAAAAGAAGCATAATTTAGGCAAATTGAGCATTATAAGGTTTTGCAATTTTGGGGTGGTCCTGGCCAGAACTGAGTTAAGGCTTCAAAAAGCCCCAGAGATTTGGGTTTCGTTGCTGCATGAGGTCTTCTTATTTGCTTTGTGGTGTATTTTTTTTTCTTGGTACAGTTTTTTGGCACATAAAATTTAGCATTTAATTTATATATTACATTTTTTGAAGCAGAATGTGCAAAATTAAATTCTGTCCCATTTTTTATTCTTATATATTTTTTTTATAGTATAGGAGATGACACAGGACAGTCCTGGGGGCCCTTGCCAGTTCGGCAGAAGACTGATCTTGAAAGCTGAAGAGTGCGAGCGTGCGCGCACACTCTCTACTCTATCCTCGCTGTTGCTGTAACACTGTCTGTATGTGATTGGACAGTGTCACAGCCATAGTAACACGCCCACTTGCCATTACACGCCCCTTTGACAGTTCAGGGGGTTATTTAAATATCGGGCGCCAAATATAACGGCACCGATCTCTAAATAACGGAGGAGGATAGAATTTTTTTTTAAAGTGCCCCAGGGTTTGTGCAGCCCTGCCCATTACATCCTGCACATGTATGGGGAGGTGAAAAGTTATCTTTAAAGGAACAGACGTTTCCTAACATCAATCACAGACCAGACAGCCCTCGAGCAGGTGATTGCGCCGTCACAAACGATGAATCCCCACAATCATAGCACAATACACGAACAGCAATAGTTGACAAGTACCGGCTCCCAGCATTGTACATTTGCATTGTACATTTCGGATACATATTACCAAGAGGTTAAGGCCTCCTTCCAGTAGCGGATTATCATATGGGCGACTCCCTGGGGGCCCATTGCCTCCCAAACCGCACATAATTTAAAAAATCACTTCAGAGTATCATGCAGCGTGCTAGCGCCGCGCTAATGGCCGCTGCTGATAGGGAGAGAGGGGCGGACTGGGACGGAATAGAGGCGCTGTTGATGGGGAGGAGGAGGAGGGACAGCAATAGCAGGGGCTGGATAGGACTAGCAGACGTGCGTCTGCTAGTCGTAGTAGAACACGGTGGTTGAGCGACAATTGACTGACGTCAGACGCTAAGGGGGGATTAATTATACAGCGGGGTGGGGGTGTGTGGTTGAGCGTCTAAATCACTGCAAAGGGCGCTATGGGGGATAATACTTTCCAAGCATAGACACTCAGCAGTCAGTTAGACACTCAACCCCCCCCCCCCTGCTGTATAATATATACTGAGGGCTCTATGTAGTTACTAATATAATGCAAGGGGAGGTTAGATTGTGTGACTGACTGCTGGGGGCTCTATAGGGGGGTCTGAGCAACTAACTGCTGGGGGCTCTATAGGAGGGCTATCTCCCCCCCAGAGACATCAAAATCAGACACTCAGAGCCCCCAGCAGTCAGTCAGACAACCTGACCTCCCCTTGCAATATAATCTCCCCCGTACAGCCCTCAGTTTTCCCATGAGAGAAATTTATGACATATCAACAGGATTTTCAGAAAAAGCGTGGTAAATAGTAGCACACGTCTCCCAAGTTTCAATCAATATGTTCTTTTATTGGTCAAACATCCAGTAAAAAAATGGCAACGTTTCGACCCGTGACAAGTGGAGGGTCTTTCTCAAGCCTAACGGGTCAAAACGTTGCCATTTTTTTACTGGATGTTTGACCAATAAAAAAACATATTGATTGAAACTCGGGAGACGTGTGCTGCTGTTTACCACGCTTTTTCTGAAGATTACATTACGTCAGACTGGGTTATGTCATAGATTTCCCTCACGGGAAAACCCCTTTACAGTGAAACTAACCTTCTAAAAAACTTCTGACATGCCATAGTGAAATGTCAGAAGTTTGATCGGTGGGGGTCCGATCACTGAGACCCCATGGATCGCTAAAACAAAGTCGCAGAAGCGCTCAGGTGACCGCTGTGCCGCTTCCTTTCTGATCTGCTTTTCTCGGAAAGCCGAGCAAGCGGTCTACGGATGTACACCACTCCTAGGAATGCCGATCAGAAACGAAGTGGCACAGCATTCAATCGTGCGCTTCTGCCGCTTCACTTTAGCGATCGGTGGGGTTCTCAGTGCTCGGATCCCCATCTGATTAAAAGTTCTGACATATCAGTATGACATGTTAAAAGTTTTTTTAAAGTTTAGTTACACTTTAAAGAGAGGTGTTAAAAATTTTTTATTATTTTTATTGTTATTATTTATTACTTTTTCCTTAATAAAACAGTAGATCAGTGTCTAGCGCAACTTTCTAAATAATTTTTATTAAAAAATGATTTTTACCTTTTGAGATACAGCTGCTTTATATCCTGAATACAGAGAAGTTGTATCTAGTGCTAAAACCTGTATCTGTCAGGTCAGTGGCACTGACGGGTACAGTGTCAGCAGGTTGGGGGGGTTGGATTGCGTGTGAGGGGGGAAGGAGGGGGCCAAGTTGTGTCAACAGCCCAAGGCCCATGGTACACTTAATCCGCCACTGCCTCCTTCACACACACATATTCCTGCATGTGAAAACGCTTGTAAAAACTCAAGCTTTTCAAACATATTTTAGACTTTTTTTTAAACATGTGTTTGGTGGAATTTTTATATAGTGTCATTTTGTACATGTGTTTTTCTTGGCCTTAGGGCAGATACAGACGGACGTTGCGTTTTTGCGCGCGCAAAAACCATTTGACAGCTGCGTGTGTCATCCGTGTCTGATGTGCGGCTGCGTGATTTTCGCGCAGCCGCCATCATAGAGATGAGGCTAGTCGACGGCCGTCACTGTCCAAGGTACTGAAAGAGCTAACTCTTTCAGCACCCTCGACAGTGAATGCCGAACACATCCTATCGAAAAACCTGTTGAAAAAAAAGAAAAAGTTTGTACTTACCGAGAACTTCCCGGCCGTTGCCTTGGTGACGCGTCCTTGGTGACGCGTCCTTGGTGATGCGCCTCTCGACATCGGGCCCCACCTCCCTGGATGACGCGCCAGTCCATGTGACCGCTGCAGCCTGTGCTTGGCCTGTGATTGGCTGGAGCTGTCACTTGGACTGAATTGTCATCCCGGGAGGTCAGACTGGAGGAAGAAGCCGGGAGTGAGCGGTAAGTCAGAACTTCATTTTTTTTTCTACAGGTTCATGTATATTGGGATCGGAAGTCACTGTCCATGGTGCTGAAACAGTTTAACTCTTTCAGCACCATGGACAGTGACTATCTCCTGACGTCGCGTACCGATAATTTTTTTGCCGGGTTCGGCCAAAACGAGTTCGGCCGAACCCGGTGAAGTTCGGTTCGCTTGTCCGGCTTCGCTCATCGCAAAGACACTCCGTTTGGATGGTCGAAAACAGAAAAGCACGTGGTGCTTTTCTGTTTACATTCATCCTTTTGACAGCTGGTGCGCTGTTTCAGTCGGTTCGCACGGAAGTGCTTCCGTGCAACCTGCATGGTTTTCACGCACCCATTGACTTCAATGGGTGCGTGATGCGCGAAATACGCAGAGTTATTGAACCTGTCGCGCTTTTTGCGCAGCAGACAAACGCTGCGCAAAAAGCACGGACTGTCTGTACTGCCCCATAGACTTGTATCGGTCCATGCGTGCCGCGTGAAAACCACGCGGCCCGCACGGACCGAATACACGCTCGTGTGAATCCCCCCTTATTTTAAGTTCTATAGAAATTCCTACAGAGAAAAACGACATTCCTAGAGCATGCTGCTGTTGATAAAAACGACACTGACCACAATTACGCCAAAACGCCAAACGCTATGTATGTATACATTGTTATCGTTCATTATAGGCTTTAAAGCATTTTTGACTGCCTCCAAAAATTTGCTAATTAATGTGCAATGAACACACCCCGAAAAACGCATCAAAACGATGTGTGTGAAACTGGCCTAAGACCATATTTTCTAAGATGCACCAACTTGATGTATTGGTTTTGACAAGATAATTAGGATTACATCCATGAGATGTCACAACCTAAGCAATACTGCACTGAGCGTCACCAATATATTTTCTTTCCATTGTATGTGATCTTGCACAGTGTATCTTTGTAGACTAGGAATAATCATGTAGACTTTTCTAAGCTGAATCATGCACTTGGTCTTTTTAATAGATTGCTTTTTTTATTCTAGTGAATCTGCAAGGACGAGTATCTTTAAATCTGTAGAGCATTGCTTGTCCTGGTGTTCTGTAGCAAATTAAAATGAAAAAAAAAAAAAGATATGTTTATGTATACAAAATGGTTGAAGGATATAATTTTTCTTTTATTACTATTAGAATTTATTTCCACTTTGCACTTCTCCACAGTCTTTCAATAGTCCTTTCTTGGATGTGTATTGTATCCCATTCCCAGCATGAATAGTCAGGTTTCAAACAAATAATGACAATTTAGAGACCAGTAGCTAAGCTATCTCATCGCTCTGGAGCACAATATACCCTGCAATTTATGGAAAGTTTGGGGTACATGTTCAGATTTTTAATTGATTCATAGTTGTTAGTGTATTATGTTATGATAAAGAGTGTCTGTCTCTCCTTTTTTATGTTTTTGGATCAATCATCATAGAATCCTCCAATAAATATATTCTGTGCAATGATTATAATTTTATTCCAGTAATTTACACTGCAGCTGTCCTGAATTTTATCTATGCATGCTAGCAAAATGGCTACTAAAGAACATTAATAAGGCGTTCCGCCCCTGACAGCCCTCTTTTTAAGCAGCTGATTGGTTGATAATGTCACCTGACATACTATGCTGAATCTGATTGGTCACAGCCCTCACTGCAGCACCAGATTTTACACACACGCTGACACTTTAGGGCAGGGGTCTCAAACTCGGCCAGGTTTATGGGCCGCACATAGAAAAAATGTGAAGTTGACGGGCCGCATTACATTCAAATTTGATACAATAAAAAATTATTGTTAAAGTGTAGCTAAACGTTCGGCAAACTTCTGACATGTCATAGTGACATGTCAGAAGTTTGGATTGGTGGGGGTCTGAGCACGGAGACCCCCACCAATCGCTAGAACAAAGCAGGTGAAGTGCTCGTGTGAGCGCTCAGCTGCTTCGTGTCTGTTTGGCTTTTTCCGGAAATAAATGTATCGGCGTACAGACTCAATACAAAGTCTATGAGCCCGTACTCCGATACATTGGCTTTCCGGGAAAAGCCGAACAGAAACGAAGCAGCTGAACACTCACAAGAGTGCTTCAGCTGCTTCGTTCTAGCGATTCGTGGGGGTCTCCGTGCTCGGAGCCCCACCAATCCAAACTTCTGACATGTCACTATGACATGTCAGAAGTTTGTCGAACGTTTAGCTACACTTTAATCAATTAGTTATTTGAACTACTATAACAATACTACATTACTATAATACTACATTACTATAACAGTACTACTATAACAATACTACTACATAACTATAACAATACTACTACATTACTATAACAGTATTACATTACTATAATAATACTACATTACTATAATAGTACATTACTATAACAGTACTACATTACTATAATAATACTACATTACTATAACAATACTACTACATTACTATAATAATACTACATAACTTTGATACATTACTATAATAATACTACATTACTATAACCATAATACATTACTGTAATACTACATTACTATAACAATACTACATAACTATAATACTACATTACTATAATAATACTACATTACTATAACAATACTACGTTACTATAATAATACTACATTACTATAACAATACTACATTACTAGAATAATACTACATTACTAGAATAATACTGTTAGGGCAACAGTGCCCTCTGTAGATATTACCACAGTGCCCTCAGTAGATAATGCCCCCCATAGATAATGCCACACAGCTCCTAGATAATGCCACAGTTTCCTCTGTAGATAATGCCACAGTGCCCCCTGTAGATATTGCCACAGTGCCATCTATAGATAATGCCACACTGCCCTCTAGATGCTGCCACAGTGCCCACTGTAGATAATGCCACAGTGCCCTATGTAGATAATGCCACACCCCCTTGAAGATAGCGCTATCCCCCCCCCACATTGATAGCGCCATTTGGACTCCCTCTAGGAGAGCATAGGCCGGGGATTCTGCTTCTAGAGAGAACCCCTGATGTCATTCTTAGTGAAGTCAGGGGCTACTCCTGGAGCGGAATCTCCTGCCAGAGCGTCGGCAACGGGGATTCCGCTCCAGGAGTAGCCACTGATGTCACGGTCCATATATGGGCAGTGACATCAAGGGCTTCCCCGGGCACAGCACTTAAAGTAGTGCTGTGCCGGAGAAGTCCTCTGCTCTGAACTAATGCTGAAACAGGGATCTGACGGTTCCTTGCTTCAGCATTTGTTTCAACTGTAACTGCGTTCTGAGAACACAGATACAGTTGACAGCAGGACATACCCCAGGCCACCTGGGACACCACCCAGAATCCGGGACTATCCCGCTGGTCAGTTTGGAGGTATGGCCCGGGGGGAATAGTGCTATCTACAGGGGGGGGATATTTACAGGGGAGGGTTGCACTATCTACAAGCTGTGTGGTCATTGCTCACCTACCACCAACGTACTGCGCTCCTTCATGACGTCATGAAGGAGGGCTGGCGCATTCCTCCTTCGGCCTGCTCTCTCCTCTCCCGAGGGAGCTACAGTGCACGCAGGTGACAGCCTCGGGGCCCGCATGCGGCCCGCATGCGGCCCGCATGTTTGAGGCCCCTGCTTTAGGGTATGTTCACACACAGAGTTTTCAGGCGTATTTTTGCGTAAACGCCTCGAAATACGCCTTGAAAACCGCTAGCTAAATGCCTACAAACATCTGCCCATTAAATTCAATGGGAAAAAAGGCGTTTAGTTCAGATGGGGCGCTTTTTTATGCCGCTGTTTTAAAAAATGGCGTGTAAAAAGACACCCCCTAAAAAGAAGGAGCATGTCACTTATTGAGCTGTTTTTGGAGCTGTTTTCATTGTGTCAATGGAAAAACAGTTCCAAAAAAGCCGCAAAAAGCTTTATCTGATTCAAAAACGGCTGAAAATCAGAGGCTATTTTCCCTTGAATACAGCTCTAATTTTCAGATATTTTTACTTGTGCATGTGAACATACCCTCAGGCTCATTGAAAAATAGAAAAGTTCCTAAAAAATTACATAAAGAGACACTAAAAAAGTAAAACATGAGTGTGGTCAAATTGAATGTGCATGTGTATGGGGGAGATGAGCATGATAGCCATTAGCCGTTATCTTATGTCTAAGGCCTTGACATGTTTAGGCCACTTCTTACAGTTTTATTCTTATCTTATAAAGTGATGGCATATCCCTAGGGTATGCCATCCCTTTATGACCAGTAGCGAACCCAGAGGCATGACCCCCCTGATCATAAAGCAAAAGCACATCCTAGTGATATGCCATGCCATTTATTTAAAGGGAATAGTTTTTTTTAAAAACAACTGGGCCAAATAGGGACTCCCTAAATTACAATGCACAACTTTATATTTCCTCTTAAGCCATATTTGAGGCAAACATCAAAAAGTATGTATCACACTGGATATAAGAGACAATCCGACCAAAGGAATTATTTTTTTGTATTCCCTTTCAGTTATGTCAAATTCCCCCCCAAAAAACGCAGAAAAGTTGTGCGGAATGTGTTCTGCAGTGCAACTTTCAAATCCACAGCATGTCAATTTATGCTGCGGGTTTTCTACGCAGATGCTGCATGTTTGGTCCATAGACTTCAATGGGGAGCAGAAATTCTGCAACAGATTTGTTTTGTTGCGGTTTTTACAGCGTTAAAAACTGCTGGAAATCCGCAGGTGCACATATGCTATGCTATAACCAATGTTTGATGGCGGAGCCGTTTTTTTCCATTCGCGGTTTTTAGAAGCTCGCGATAAAAAAAAAGACAGCATGCTCGTTCTTGCCGCGGCTCCACCTTTGACCTCCCATTGAAATGAATGGGAGGCAAAGAAAATGTTTCTCGATGTGTTTTTCAGCGTCGCGGGCGAAAAACGCCACAAATATCCCTAAGGCCGGGTTCCCACAGGATGGATACGCTGCTTAAAAACCACGCAGCGTATCCGACCTGGAACCCGCAGTACATTCCATCCAAAAACTGCACAACATTGTGGTGCATTTTTTTGGACGGAATATCTGCTGCGGAAGGCGGCGGTAAGTCGCTCATACTTACGTAAGCCGTTGTTATGGCGACGCGTCCCTCCTGTACAGTCCGGTCCGGCCTCCTTGGATGATGCTGCAGTCCATGTAACGGCTGTGATTGGCTGCAGAGGTGGTCACATGGGATGTAACGTCATCCCAGGAGGCCGGACCTCTGAGGTCATCCATGCTGGCCTCCTGGGATGACGTATCATCCCATGTGACCACCGCTACAGCCTGTGATTGGCTGCAGCGGTAACATGGGATGCAACATCATCCCTGGAGGCCAAACTGCAGAAAGAAGGAGGGCATTCTGGGTAAATATGATTTTTTTTCCCCCGTAGTTGTGATTTTTGCAGCGTAGTCACTGCGAATACGCCGCAAAAGTCGCAACACTTGGCTTTCTTTTGCAGGTTTTGCAGCATAAACCGACATGCTGCGGAATGAAATTCCGCACAGCAGGTCAATTTATTAACGTTTACGCTGCGTTTTTTTCTGCAGCATGGGCATGAGATTTTCTGAATCTCATCCACTTTACTGCTATTGTAAATGCTGTGGAATTTCTGCACAGAATTCCTTTGCGGAAATTCCCACGGGTCGGATACGCTGCGTAAAAACGACGGAGCGTATCCAAATAGGAACCCGCAGCACATTCCGTCCGTAACATTGTGGTGCCAGAATTTCCGCTGCAATAAGTAACATAGAAATAAAATTAAAAAAACGTCCATACTTACCTAGGCCGTTGTCAGAGTGGTATTTTTTTCCCGTAGCGTATGGCTGAGATTTGCTAAATCCCATTCACTTTGCTGTTACTGTAAATGCTGCAGCATTTATGCTGTGTGGGAACCCAGCATTTAGTTCAAAGTAGATTATAATATTATCTGACTAAGGGTATGTGCACACGCTTAGAAAAAACGTCTGAAAATACGGAGCTGTTTTCCCTTTAAAACAGCTCCTGATTTTTAGATGTTCTTTTTATTCAAAATCGTGTTTTTCGCTGCGTTTTTTTATGGCCGTTTTTGGAGCTGTTTTTCTATAGAGTCAATGAAAAACAGCTCTAAAAACAGCTCAAGAAGTGACATGCACTTCTTTTTCACTGGCTTTTTTTTATGCGGGCTTTTTTCAAAATTGCCTTGTAAAAATACGCCCCGTCGGAACTGAACGCCGTATTTCCCATTGAAATCAATGGGCAGATGTTTGGAGGCGTTCCGCTTCCGATTTTTCGGCCGTTTTTGACCCGAAAAAAGGGCCGTAAATAAGCTGTGTGAACATACCCTAAGTATTATATGTTATCAAGTTCTAAGCAGATTGACACAATCTGCTGAATGAAGTAATTACCCTTTTACACTGGCCAATTATCGGGCAAACGAGCGTTCACAGAACAATCATTCCCGATCATTGCCCTGTGTAAACAGGGCAACAATCAGCCTATGAACGCTCGTTCATCAGCTGATTGTATCATTTATATACTGGAAATATTATCGTTGTTGGCAGCACGTATTGGTATGTAAACAGGAAGACGTGATGCCGACATGATAATAATGTATGGAGACGAGTAAATCGGAGTAACGAGCGCTTATCCCCATACTAGCTCCTTGTGAAAGGAGCAAACAAGCGCCGATCAACAAGCTGTCTCGTTAATCGGTGCTCGTTTACACGGCCCACTTCGGGCCGTGTAAAAGTACCTCAAAGAAGCACTCCACTTTTGTGTGTTTATTGCACCCTCCATTTGTACATTGGTGTTTCAGTGGGGTGCTGTGTGCAGAAATACTTACCTATCCCCGCATTTTGTATTTTTGGGGTCCAGCGCCGCTCACGTGATCTTCACTCTGACTTGTCTGGAGTCACTGTGCTTTTGAGCAAACCAGAACGCAGGCTCTCAATGCATGACCTGCCTAAGTAGAGCCGTGTGCTATTGAACCTTCTTATTCTCCTTTTTCCTCCCCCCAACCCAAGAAAGACACGTGACAACCGAGGTTGGATGTGAAAATGGCCACAGCAGCCGTTTACTAATTTACAACATTTAGAAAAAATGCAATTTAATCCGAAACATTCGGATAAATACGAGGAATTCAACCAAAGAATTGCTCCTATAATTCACATGACCCAACATGGGTCAGTATCAATAATAATAACAACATTAACACCAATTACAGCAGGGGAAGCCCTTGAAGCCATTTTTCCGTTTTTTTACCTTGAGTTAGCCATCTGCAACCACCACCAACTATTTGCCTCCAGCCATAAACCAGCTCGGTGGCACCGCTCACCCCTGCAGATGGCTCCAACCATCAGAAGACCACTTCAAAGGGATAACACCCTATGAAGTCTTCCAAATAATATACCTTTCTGGGGGACGCATACCCCCCCCCACCAGTTCGTACTGACCAACCTCAAGGACTCCCCCCGCCACAGCGAAACAGGCCTTGACCACCTTAAGCCGGTGAGTCCCTCCAAACCACCACCGCCCTTTCAATCCCTTCTTCTAGGGCCAGGCTCCACAAATCCATCCCAACCTCGGTAAGATGCACTCCATCACTCCTCCAAAAATTACCTTCTCCCGACTCCAAATCCCTGTGACGCACACAAACGTCACCATTCCTGGCTATAAAACAGGTAAGCAGGTAAGCATTTTTTAAATACCGTGCAAAATTGATACCTAGACAAGAACGATCCATTTTCATGACGGAGCAATGGCAAATCAGGTCCCCCTACCCCTGGCCTAAAAGCAATCATGCAATTAACAGGACACACCGCCGACCCCGGGAGAGCAAACAACACTATGCGCTTCCCACGGCCCAATTGCTCCGTCTTGGACTGCCGCAAAAAACATTCGAGTCTGTCCCCATACAGGCGCGCATCCTCCTGCCTCAGTCCCCATGTACTAGGAGAAACCAACTCACCTATTCTAAGTGCTCCAAAGAACGCGAGAGAAAAAGCTAAACGAAACAGCTGAACTTCAAAAGGGGAATTACAGACAGACAACAGATGTGCCTAAGGAACAGAGGAGAGTAAATTACACGGGCCGACTCTGATCTGATTCCACCCTGCCTCGACGCAAACCATTCAAAGCTTGCCCTACCAAAAAATCCTTAGTCACATCCCGTAAACCCCGAAACGTAAAACCAAAAGCCAAAGCTGATACGAAACGGTTAACCTTAGCCACGGAAAACCCTGCCTCATAAGCGTCCCACAACCAATACAAAAATGACACCAACCTGTCTTGATCCGAGCTGACATCACCCAAACCTCTTACCCACTCCTCCCACTGTCGCCAACTAGCAGAATAAGCGCTCCACGTCGCGCTCGCCAACGACCTTTGAATCAAACGTTCCGCGACACCGAAACCAGATCGCAGAGATGCTCCGGACAAGCCAAACCGATCAAATCCGCTCCCGGCGCCAATTGACGGAAACGATCCCACTGCGAGCGAGAAAGAGCGTCAGCGATACAATTGTGAACACCCGGCACATGCACTGCAACCACCCACATATTTACTGACAATCAAACCAGCACCAGGTGCCGCAACTGAACCACAGGTGGAGAAGACGCCGAGATGTTATTAATCGCTAATACCACCCCCATATTATCACAATGGAAGCAAAACTTTTTATCCCTGAGCCTGTCCCCCCAAATGGTTACCGCACCCACGATAGGGAATAGCTGGAGCAGGGCCAGATTGCGAGTGAAACCACTGACCACCCAGCTTGACGGCCATTTAGATAAGACGCTATCCTTTCCAACCTCACCGGCGACACCCCCATGACCAACCGAGGTGGTTTGAGTACCCGACTGCTTTCCCTTCCGCATACATTTTGAAGCCCCGTGGGAAGATGCGTTGCATTCCGAACACACGTGTTTAAAATTGCAGGTAGCCCCGAACTTACACTGGCAGTCGTTGAATTGCCAGCAAAAACCCAAGTTTTGACCCAGAGACATGCCTGGCCTGGCTAGACTGACCCTCTTGCCCGACGCTCCCGGAAAAGGACTGCTTAACTGGTACCGTAACCCTTAACCACAAAGCAATATCTTTTTGATCCCACCTAATAGCTGGCCAAACCGCCTTGCGCTGGCGAAATTGCTCGTCGTAACGCAACCACGCCTGACCACCGTACGCTCTATGAGCTTCACCCATGGCATCCAAATAGCAGACCAGCGCCGAGCAGTTTTCAGGCGCCTTTTCCCCGACCACGCTAGCCACTCTCGTCCCGCTTGCCCTTGTCCAAATTGAACTTCGCAAGCGTCAGAAGAGAAAAAATTCCAATGTATTCATCTTTCCAGATCCGCTCGCGTACCTCCTGTTTAAGATGAGCCCCTAACGGACTGTCAAAACAAACATACACCTCGCCACGAGCACGATCGTCAAGGCGAATTCTATCCCCGTCCTTTTGCGCTTCAGTTTGGACCGACACCGCAACCGCCTCCCTGGACGCCCCCAAAGGCTCCCCGACAATGGGCCTTGACTGTATCGCCCCCCCCCCAGCATCACGAGAACCTTCCCAGACTACAACCGGGGACCCCGCCGGGACTACTGGCGCCGACGCCCTATCCAAGCGCCCGACTAACTGGCGAAAACAACCCACTAAATCAGCTAAACCATCACGGCCTGCAGCGCCACTAACGACGCCTGATTCATCTGCGCTCGCTGACCCCCCCACCCACAACACCCGACAATAAAATTGCAGGATAAGGTAAAGAAGGGGTTATACACTCACCAGCCTGCCCAGGCGCTGTGCTCCCGCCAGCCGGAAAGTCCTGACCACGCTGAGGCACGTCCAACTCGCCATCCTCCATCGCTGACGACTGGCGATCACATCGACATCTGCAACACGGGGACGCCAGAGTGCTGGCAGATGGGCCGGCGACCTGCCGCCCGACAGAAGGGAACCAGACTTCCGACCGTATATTTTGCCTCACCGCTGCTGAAGATCTAGGAGTCCTCCTTGAAGACCGCGAGGAAACCAGCCCCCTGGCCGGAACATCACAATGCGGGGCGGCCATTGACATCACACCTGGATTGGCATCAGAAGGAGGTGGCGTGACTGGGAGCCCAACCTGCGACTCCCTGTAAACCACGAGCCCCGTCGCGGCTGAGGATTCCTTCCAGGATGCAGGCTCTGAGTGGGGACGTCCATCCCTGCCTGGCCTGCAACATCCCTAGAAGGGCTCCACCTGCGACGCCTGACCCGCGGGACGACCTCCGGTCTAAGCTTCGCCGGTGAGGTGAGCATGCCTGAACAGCCGCCACCCCCAACGGTGCAACAAACTCCTCAGACAGTCCAGGAGCGCTGCTAAATGATTCCCCTCCTGCTGCCATGCCACTGGAAGTGGAGAGGGGGCCGGTTGACACAGCGCACCGGGCACGGTGTGGACAGGGGCCAGACGGCGGTATCCTGGCCAGCGCTGCTACTTAATCCTCCAGCCACCCCGGGCCATGGTGAGCAGCTGCAGAACGGAGATGCTCCAGCAGTCTGTCAGCGGACACCATCATACGAGGTAAGAGCGGGATAGTGGGAGCTTGCTAATTTACTGTTGCTCTTCCCGCTGCTTCCGGCTCAATGCCGAAAACAGCAGGAAGAACGTTATCCCAGCCCCCTACTCCTCTCCTCCCCAACTCCTCCTTGCCCTCCCCTGCACTGACCCCTACTTGACCCACAATTGTTAACCCCTTCCCTCCTATAGCAGTCATGGAGTCTTCCCCTTACGTCTTTTGGGCTGCAGCCCAGCCTCTCCTTTCCTACGGGAGCCAGAACGAGGCTCCATAGGAATGCATTGAGAGCCTTACTTCCAGTTTTTTGAAAAGCAGCCATTCCAGACCAGGTCATAATGAAGATCACGTGTGCGGAGCTGGACCTGAAAAACGACAAGATGCGGAGATGGTTAAGTATTTATGCACACAGCACCCTAATGAAACACCAATGTACAAATGGAGGGTGCAATAAAAAAAAACGTGGAATGCTTCTTTAACTCGAATGTGCAGAAGAAAAGACTTGGCACAACAATGCAATTCATTAAATTAAATCTTTAGTGCACATCAAGCACATAATAATCACATACAACAACAGTGCCTGTTAAATCAAGATTTTATTTAGCTGCAATGTTTACTGGCTTAATTATGTACATAATTATTCTTGCTGGAAAGATATATTGGAAATTTGATGAAGCCCAAGACGGCATAAGGGAACCACACAGAATGTGATGAGGTTATGATATATAGTAATAGCAAAATAACTGAGCTTTAATGCAAACTAAAGTCTACTATATAGTTTCACTAATAAAAAGTTTAGTGCAGCAAATCTAGGATTTTCTAACGGTTAAACATGAAATGTTGATTTTTTTTAATATAAATACATTTTGTACAAAAGTCTGGGTAATATGGCATTAAGAGAAAATATTTGAGTTACTGTCCTAAGCTCAATTCTTGTGTGGCCTTGAGCTCAGTCCCAAGTAATCTGAGGCAGACTGGTTGCTATGGAGGCACTGCTTTCCAACCACATTTAAAAAGTTGTACCCATTAGGAAGAGTATTCCTCGTAAGGCCCTGTTCCCACAATACAGACTTGATGAAGGTTTCGCATGTATTTTTTGAAGACACAACCGGGAACGGAACCTAAACAGAAGACATTTATAAAGGAAGGCCTTATAAGTCTGCTCTGCTGGATCCAATTCTGGTTTTGGCTTAAAAAATATGCAATTTGTAAACAAGGCCTAAGGCCTTATTCACACGAGCCTGTCAGTTTTGTGCGCGTAAAAAAATTGCAACGTTTTGCGTGTGCTGCAGTTCCGTGTGACATCCATGTACGGTACACGTCTGCGTTTTTTAGGCGCGTATGTCATCCATATGTCACGCGTTTTATACATCAGCAAAAAAAAACTAAAGGAGGTGTTTTTCTATTTCTCATCATTTCTTTAGCAACTGTTGCGTGAATCACTGACAGCACACGGATGACGTCCGTGTGCTGTCCGTGATTTTCACACACTCATTGACTTCAATGGGTGCGTGATGCGCAAAAAACGCACAACTATAGGACATGCAGTGAGTTTCACGCAGCGTTTCCATTTTGCACCCACAAAGAACGGACACATTTTTCTTTTGTTGCAGTTCCGTGTGCCATCAGTGTTTGTTCCGTGTGGCATCTGTTGTTGATGTCAGTGTTGGGGCACATTTCTTTATTTTTATTCAAGGAACTAGTGCGTGAATCATGGACAGCACACGGATGTGTGTCCGTGTGCTGTTCGTGATTTTCAAGCACCCATTGACTTCAATGGGTGCGTGATGCGCAAAAATAAAATAAAAAATTCATTAATAAATAAATCGCAAAATAATAGGGCATGCAGTGAGTTTCACGCAAAGGAAACACGCTGCGTGAAAAACACAGAATATCTGAATGGCCCCATTGAATTGCATAGATCCGTGTGACGTCCGTTGTTTTAACGCTCGCAACACGGACGTGAGATACGCTCGTGTGAATAAGGGCTAAGAGTACAGTCATACGTGAAGTACTTGCTTTGTATTTCCGCAGTGTAAAAACTGCAGAATTTCTGTCAGGAATTTTCGTGCAGAAATTCTGCAGGATTTTTGCTAGAGAAATTGACATGCTAGAGATTTTGAATCTGCACTGCAGATGAATTTGCGCACGTGTTTTCTGCAGGTTTTTTTCTGCAGCGTGTGGATGAGATTTCTACAAATATCATCCACTTTGTTGCTACTGTAAAACCCTATGGAATTCTGCAGTATTTACTCTGTATGTGAGACGTACCCTTACTAAGACAGGCAAAACTTGTGTCGTCACCTATTGGTTATATTGGTATCCTTTTACCTGGTACGTTATGAATTCTCATGACCCGTTCCTTGACTTATCCGCTAAACGTATACCATTATATCCTATCGGTGACAGACGCCACTGCTATGCATCCGTTTAACGCATTAATCACCCATAAACTATAATGCCATCCGTTTAGTGGACAAGTCATGAAAAACTATTGAAAAACTCATGACATCCATTTAACATCTGTCACACTTAGGGCTTATTCAGACGAACGCGATATACGTCCATGCAACGCGCGTGATTTTCACGTGCGTCGCACAGACCTATATTAGTCTGTGGGGCCCGTGCAGACAGTTGCGTGATTTTTACGCAGCGTGAATCCGCTGCAAAAAACTCACGACATGTCCGTTCTTTGTGCATATTTCGCGCATCACGCATCCATTGAAGTCAATGGGTGCGTGAAAATCACGCGCACCACACAGAGGCACTTCCGTGGGACGAGCATGATTCGCGCAACAGCTGTCAAACTATGAATGTAAACAGGAAAGCACCACGTGCTTTTCTGTTTACAAACATCTAAACGGAGAGTCATAATGATGGAGGCTGCGCGAAAATCACGCAGCCGCGCATCATACGGGGCTGACACACGGAGCTGTTAAGTACCTTTTGCGCGCGCATAACGCCGTGTTTTTTGCGCGCGTGTGAATCCGGCCTTAGGCTATCATTTTTAAAAAACATATAGGTTTAACGCATACACTTTTTTACTGGACACAATGGGGTGGTATACACTATTCCATACCTTTTTTTTGCAGTATACTAACATATACCGACCAGTCAGAGGACAAAAGTACACTCTCTCACCTGGTAATTGAGCCCTATGGATGCCAACATACACGCTACATGTTTTTTTTTGGCGGAATCAATAGCGCAGTCGACTGCACTACTTTTTCCGCCCAAAAAAACTGAAACCTTACGGAATGCAGACAAACGGAAACCATTTGCAACGGAAGCATTACCATTGAATGGTTTCCGTTTGTCTTTCCGTTGATGGTTCCCCTGACGGAAAGGTCTGACGGAACCCATTCACGGAACTCTGACGCTGATGTGAACAGGCCCTAAGGCTGGTAAGTGACTGGGATAAGAATTCTCAGAGCATACTACATGTTTTCATAAAGGGTAAAAAAAAAGTCAGCTTTATGGGAAAAATGCGTTTGAAGATGTTTCTTTTCAGTTTGATCGCAGCAGTCAAGGTAATAGCGGCAGAAATGAGAGGTTTCTCTGATCTCCGCCGTTAGAGCGGGGCTGCGGCTGTGTAATACAGCCATTGACCCGCTCCTGACAAGTGTGCGCGCGTGGTCAGCATAAGGTGATGCCGCCTCCGAGCAGGACCTAACAGGCTTCCGTACTTTGCAGACACGAGGCCATTGTTAGGCTTCCAGTCTGCCAAAGCAGCTATCAGAACCCCGCAATTACTACACTCGGTTCCGATCTGCTGGTAAACCCCATAGATGCAGCGCTTGCTTTTGATCGCTGCATTTAAGGGGTTAATCTGCCGGATCGGAGGCTAGCTCTGGTCCTGGCTATGCAGCAGGGTATCAGCTGTAATATACAGCCGACACCCGCTGGAGATGGTGCGGGCTCAGCTTCTGAGCCCGCACCAGCATCATCACGTACTATTATGCTGTGTTGCCTTAAGACCTTGGCGACTGCAACATAATAGTACGTGACATGTCGCCAAGGGGTTAACAAATACCGCGTCCTTAATTATTCCAAATGATCACTTGTGTCGTTATTTATTTATGTTTATTATTCTTATTTTGGTTTATCATATGAGTGGCGCCTGTGATCACATGTGTCTTTTCAGCTGATACACATGAAAACATTGCACACCATCTTTCAGCAACCAATCATCCGGGATCTTTACATTTGGCATTTAGCCTGGGTTTTCACGTCTCGGGTAAAATACATTTTTCTCTGTGATTTTTGGAAAATCGTGGCAAAATGGCGCTTTTTTGCTGCAATTCGAGGCAAAAAACACATTTTGACTGTGACATGAGAAGCAAAAGCCAGAAGTGAATTCAGGGTGCATTTACATGATTGCTCTTTTGCTGCGCCATTTATGTAAAAAAAAACACTGCGTTTTTTGCCTTGATTAAAAAAATCATTACAATAAATGTAAATGCACCATCAAAAAATAGAAGCAAAATCTGTCCTTTAGGCGTGATTCACACGAGCGCTGCACATCTCGGACGTGAAAACCGGCAGTTTTTCACGTCCGAGGTGCATCCGTGCTCAGCGTTGCGGGACGCGATGTCATGCATCCCCCATAGTTGAGAGCCTATGGAGGGATGCGTAATGCGTGACCAGATAGGACATTTCCTATTTTCCCACGGAGCCTTTACACGGTCCGTTGAAACAACGGCTGTGTGAACAGCCACATTGAATTACATAGGTCCGTGGGGCGGCCGCTGTTTCAACGGCCGTCTCAAGGACGTTTAACACGTTCGTGTGAATAAGGCCTTAGGCTGTTTTCACATGTTGCGGCTGCTGTACTGCAGTTAGCCTCAATACCGCACATCCATTAACAATCAAACTGCTTTTAGTAGAACTCAGTTTAAAAACTGCGTCGACTTGTACTTTTACAGGAGCATTGTTATGGCGCTTGGTAACATGGAGTGTTATATGTGGATCAGATGGCAGATGGCTGCAAATATAATTCTTGACACACAATTTATTCATTTTGCTCCTTATATGAACAATTTGGTATTATTCACACAAACAGGGAAAACGGCCGTGTAACGGCTGTTTTTTTAACGGCCATCACACGACTGCATAAAAATCAATGTATTTCCATGAGGCTCTTTACACGGCTGTTTTTTTAACGGACCATGTGATTGGCCCGTGAAAAAAATAGGACCTCCTATTTTTGCCTGTTTTTACAGATAACTCAATTGACTCAAGTCTTGTGAGCGATCTGTGAAAATGGGTCCCGCACAGATGCAAATCACGCATTTGATACACGTGTAAATAAGGCCTTAGAAATGAAGGGTGGGTGAATATAATAGAATGGAAATGCTTTCACTTATCGCTGTAACGTCTAGTGCTAGACACTTTTGTATGAAATATACAGTACATGACCATTTAGTAATAAATAAGGCTGCGGTATTTGTTAACCCCTTGGCGACATGTCACGTACTATTATGTTGCAGTCGCCAAGGTCTTAAGGCAACACAGCGTAATAGTACGTTATGATGCTGGTGCGGGCTCAGAAGCTGAGCCCGCACCATCGCCAGCAGGTGTCGGCTGTATATTACAGCTGACACCCTGCTGCATAGCCAAGACCAGAGCTAGCCTCCGATCCGACAGATTAACCCCTTAAATGCAGCGCTCAAAAGCGAGCGCTGTATCTATGGGGTTTACCAGCAGATCGGAACCCAGTGAAGTAATTGCGGGGTTCTGAAAGCTGCTTTGGCAGACTGGAGGCCCAACAATGGCCTCATGTCTGCAAAGTACGGAAGCCTGTAAGGTCCCGCTCGGAGGCAGCATCACCTCATGCTTACCACGCACGCACACTTGTCAGGAGCGGGTCAATCTCTGTATTTCACAGCCGCAGCCCCGCTCTAACGGCGGAGATCAGAGAAACCTCTCATTTCTGCCGCTATTACCTTGACTGCTGCGATCAAAACTGACCGCAGCATTCAAGGGGAAAATGAGAAAAGATGCCCTTTTGGATCGCGTCACAGGGAATCCCGGTGACGCGATTGAGGGACATACTATATATGGGCAGACAGCCCAGGGTCCATTGAGGGACCCCAGGGCTGTCTGACCTTATTTCCTGTTAGGGCATACTTAGTTATGTCCTAACAACTGCCTGTGTACTATCAGTACACAGGCTAATGTACTGGCATATAGATATAATAAAAAAATAAAAAATAAAAAACATTTTGTACAATAAACATGAAAATAATAGTCTCAATACATAAAATATATACACATTCGGTATTGTTGCGACCGTAATAACAAATTTATAGCGTCATTTATAATGTTTACGCTATTTTAAAAAAAAATGCTTTCTTTCACTTAGGCTGGATTCACACGAACGTTGCGCTTTTGCGCGCGTGAAAAATGTGGCGTTTCGGTTGCATTGGAGTTGCGTGTGGCATCCGTTTGGGCAGCGTGATAGCGTATTTAACGCGCGTATGGCATGCGTTTTTTACGCGCGTCAAAACAACGGAGGGTAGAGTAATGGAGAGGGCAGCCTACAAAAAGACACCTTCTCCAACACCTGCTTGCTGTGAGCACATGTTCGCATCAAGATTTCACGTTACCTCACACTTTGGCCCGTGTTTGTTGTTTTTGGGTGGTTTTACAGGTTAAAAAACGACTATTGCTTTAGATGTCAGTTTAAACTGTGCGCATGTGCTCAGAAAGTGAAAAGCCACTTCCTGGTTTGTAGTTGTTTTGTCTAGTTTGGTCAACTCATTTACATAGACTTAACAAGTGTTGCGTGAAAAACGCTGTGCGTACGGAGGTGCTTCCGTGTGCCCTGCGTAGTTTTCACGCACCCATTGACTTCAATGGGTGCGTGATGCGTTGAAAACGCTGAATCAACGGACATGTCGTGCCTTTTTGGCAACGGAGCAACGCTGCACAAAAACCACGCACATGTCTGCACGGCCCCATAGACTAATATAGGTCCGGGCAAGGCGCGTGAAAATCATTTTACGTTCGTCTGAATAAAGCCTTATAAATGTGAGGCACAAAGTTTTATGAATTTTGAACCTCCATGTGCCTCACATTAATACTAATTAACCCCATCATGTACCTCACACATTAACCTAATGTTGTCCATTATGACTGTGAGGAACATGATGGGTTTAATTACTATTAATGTGAGGCACATGGAGGTTCAAAATTCAGCAGACCACGTGCCTCACATCAGAAAATGGAACAACTTTTTTTTTAATTATTATTATTGTTGGCAAAGTATCGTTTTGATATCGAGTATCGCAATACTACACGAAAAAATCGGTACCCAAGTCCAAATTCTGGTATCGTGACATCCCTAATTTTTAATATATAAGGCCCTCAAAGCGCCACTTTAGAATTGAACTGGTCCCTGAAATAATAGCCTTTTGAAATTTTCTTAAAAATGTGAGAAATTGCTGCTAAAGTTCTAAGCCTTGTAACATCCTAGAAAAATAAAAGAATGTTCAAAAAAACTATGCAAACATAAAGTAGACATATGGGAAATGTAAACTAGTAACTATTGTTTGTGGTATTACTATATGTCTTAGGCCTCATGCACACGACCGTATTTTTTCCCACCCGTAAATACTGGCGTAAATACGGGTCCGGTGTCACACGTATTCCACCCGTTTTGCACCAGTATTTACGAACCCGTGCCCGTAAATATGGGTCCGGTGTCACCCGTATTCCACCCGTATTTACGGGCACGTTTTTGGCGGCAAAATAGCACTGCACTAATCGGCAGCCCCTTCTCTCTATCAGTGCAGGATAGAGAGAAGGGACAGCCTTTTCTGTAATAAAAGTTAAAGAAATTCATACTTACCCGGCCGTTGTCTTGGTGACGCGTCCCTCTCTTCACATCCAGCCCGACATCCCTGGATGACGCGGCAGTCCATGTGACCGCTGCAGCCTGTGATTGACCTGTGATTGGCTGCAGCGGTCACATGGCCTGAAACGTCATCCAGGACGTCGGGCCGGATGTCGAGAGGGACGCGTCACCAAGGCAACGGGCGGGAGACCGGACTGGAGGAAGCAGGAAGTTGTCGGTAAGTATGAAAGTCTTTTATTTTTATTTTTTACAGGTTTATACTGATCGGTAGTCACTGTCCAGGGTGCTGAAAGAGTTACTGCCGATCAGTTAACTCTTTCAGCTCCCTGGACAGTGACTATTTACTGACGTCGCTTAGCAACGCTGCCGTAATGACGGGTGCACACATGTAGCCACCCGTCATTACGAGAGCTCCATAGACTTCTATGGACTGTCCGTGCCGTTATTACGGCCTGAAATAGGACATGTTCTATCTTTTTCAACGGCACGGGCACCTTCCCGTGAGAAAACGGGAAGGCACCCGTCGCCAATAGAAGTCTATGAGCCCGTTATTACGGGTCGTAATTACGACCCGTAATAACGGGAGTTTTTACGGTCGTGTGCATGAGGCCTTACAAGCAGATAAATTCAAATTTAGAAAAATGCTAATTTTTAAAAATTTTGGTGTTTTTCACAAATAAAGATTGAATTTATCGCTCAAATTTTTTCACTAATATAAAGTACAATATGTCATGAGAAAACAATCTCATAATTGCTTGGATAAGTAAAAGCATTCTGGAGTTATAACCACATAAAGTGACACGTCAGATTTAAAAAAAAATAGGCTGTGTCCACAAGGCCAAAACTGGCTGTTCTCCAAGGGGTTAAGGGTTACCAAACAAACATAAATAACAAATAATTAAAACTCAAACCAAAGGGCTTAGTCATAATACTCAAGCCAAATAGTCCAATTCAAATGAATTTTTATTATTCATATACCCAGCCCACCCATATTTAAATGGGCGACAACCCACTAAAAAATACTGCGACGTGTTGTAAGGGAGGGAGGGTGGGGCGCTGCTCCAAATTCTCTTCTAGTCAGACTGACACATCTTCAGCCGAGGCTCAGTTTTTTTTATAGATGAAACCTTCCCGCCGAAAACTGCTGCTGGCCAATCAAGGTGATCCACAGCTTGCCTTGCACCGATTCTAGAAGAATCCAGCGTTCTTCTTGGTAACAACCTAGTCCAATAAACTCAGAGAAAAGGGTAAGTACCAAAAAAAAAATCATAAAAGGGAGGGTACAGAGGGAAACACAGGAACATACCACTTCAATAATAATAATAATAATAATAATAATGGGCGCTGTGATCCCATGTGGCCCCTAGGCTTAAGGACCCGTTGCCTTACATTTGTAAATTATTCCACATCAGCCTGTACCATGATGCAGTACATTTAACTGACACACTGCTAAATAAACCTGCAACATATAATGGACATAGTACAATGCCCTTTCCCCTTTAACCTTACACAAACAGAAACCAGGGCATATAGAATTCTGTGGTAAAGTACCTTGAGCCAAGAATACAATGCTGCCATTGTCAGTGGGGATTGAATTGTGCTGCTGAGCTGAGCTTTTCATTGCAGTCTTTTACACCAAAGGACAACACATAAACAATGGTGACTGGAAATTCACCTTTCTATACGTAAATATATATATGTATTTAAAATCCACACAAAGCAAGGTGATTATGTATAAATCCCATTGTACAACGTGTCACAGAACGGTCATATTATTTAGATGACCTTTTCTTCCTGTGCCGAGCCCTGACATTCTGGAGGAACAGTATATATCTGCATGGCAGCTCTCTGTGTGCATAAAGGGAGGACATAGACCATGGTTGGCCATAATGTAGCACATTATCAGGAAGCTTTATGACTGTAAAATGATCGATAACTTGCAGGAAGGAAGTGGTTTTAATATATCTGTCACATTCCATCTGATAAACAGCTACACATATAATTACAATGGGCGAGCGGGGGAGTTTAAAAAAAAAATAAAAAAAAAAAGGGAAACAAAACATCAGACCCATTGGCAATAAAATATATTGTGGCTTGTGGGAGTCACGAGCTGTTTGGAAGTTGATTTTATACACAAATTTAGATTATGTCACAAAATCTCCAGCTAGACCAATTCCAGTCAGTAGGAAATACTCTATTCTCTTCATGAGATATTTTGTTTGAATAATTTTACATGTGACATTAATATTAATTAATTTGATTGACTAAAGAAGGCTTACGGTGGCGTCACACACAGCATTGTTAGGAAAAACGGAGGAATTTTTTCCCATAGACCCCATGTTTTTTTCCCCATTCCAGAAAACTCCAGTGTCAATGTGTGTTGTATGTCTTTTTATGGTTTTCTTGTGGTGTTTTTTTTTTCAGAATAACTCGTATTGCAAAGAAGTATCTTTGCATCACATGATCTTTGAATCGCATAATTTGCAACGTAAAAAAAAAAACACATTAAGAAAAATGCAGGTAAGAAAACACATTATTTGCATATACTCAACTCACGGCTCTTCTCCTCTCCGGGTAGCCTCAACATGGCGCGGCTTGTACTGATGCCGGGCAGTGTCAGGACCTTGTAGGAGCTGCAACATGCTTAGGGAGCCTGAGGGACTCGGAGAGAGAAGGGGAGTATACATATTTTTTATTTTATGTCCGATGGGAAGGGGGAAATGAATGCCGCGTGGCCACAGTTGTTGCGCCACAATTGTGGCTGAAAGTTGCGATACATTTATAAAAATGCATTCCCCCAGAGTCTGGTAGTGTTTTGGTCACTATTTGGTATTAGTATTTGTAAGGCCCTCTTCACATAGTGTTTAGGAACATGTCTATAGGACTCCATTAGACTTCTTTTGGTCTCAGTCAGGCTGGCTTGCGTTGGTATTTCTTTTATTTAAAGGATGGAATAGCGTAGTAGACTACACTATTCCATCCGTAAGGATCCTGCAAAAAAAAAAAAACGTACCCAGTGTGGTATATTTTTTATTTATCATGGAAGCCTATGGGTGACGGATGACACTGTTAGGCATCCATCACAGGTATATGTTCAATGTATGCGTCGGGAAGCTCCAGTGACAGTCATGCCGCTTGACCTTCCTGCACAGACTGGGGACTCCGGCCCTGGGGTATCTCCTGACGTCACTGTCCATTAATGGACAAATCTGCTGTGACTGCAAAACAAAGCAAACAAACACAAAGATGCAGCAGCACACTGCAAAGAGAGAGGTGAGCCTCCAATTGTACATGTATTGGACTAATGCACATGGACATATTACATCTCCACACAACCCCCTGTAATTGTGCACATATAGGCTTCTATGGGACTGTACTGTACATCTGTATGCTTCATGAAAATTGTGGTATTGGAAGCCATATTATGGAACAATTCACTAATACGTACGAAGCCACAGGGATTCGCTGTGTCTGTTCATTGACGCTGTGTCCATGTCACGGTTTTGTCTAAGGGAATTTTTAGCTTTTGCCTCCTCACATTCTGTCATCAATAACTTTTTTTATTTTTAAGACTACATTTCTGTTTAAGGATTTTTTGTGGGATGAGTTATATATTTTTCTGATATAATTTTGTTATTATAGGGGATATTTTAAATATGGCAATTATATGTATATATTAAGAAATGTTTATTTCATAAAAATGATAAATTTTTTGAGAAATGTTATCCATTTTTAACTAGAATATGAAATTTGACTATATAACCATATATTATTGGCTATTCATTTAAAGAGGCTCTGTCACCACATTATAAGTTCCCTGTCTTGTACATAATGTGATCGGCGCTGTAACGTAGATTACAGCAGTGTTTTTTATTTAGAAAAACGATCATTTTTTACGGAGTTATGACCTATATTAGCTTTATGCTAATGACTTTCTTAATAGACAGCTGGGCATGTTTTACATTTTGACCAAGAGGGCGTTGTATAGAGAAGTGTATGACGCTGACCAATCAGTGACCAATCAGCGTCATACACTTCTCCCCATTCATTTACACAGCACATAGTGATTTTAATAGATCACTATGTGCAGCCACATACTCACACATTAACGTTACTGAAGCATCTTGAGAGTAAATAGACATCACCTCCAGCCAGGACGTGATGTTTATTCACAATCCCGACACTTCGGTAACGTTTGTGATTTACAGCACAGCAAGCGTAATCTCGCTCTAAATTGTCATTTACAGCGTAATCTCGCGAGATTACGCTTGCTGTGCAGTAAATCCCACACAAACGTTACCGAAGTGTCGGGATTGTGAATAGACATCACGTCCTGGCTGGAGGTGATGTCTATTAACTCTCAAGACGCTTCAATAACGTTAGTGTGTGTGTATATGGTTGCACATAGTGAACAACGCAGAGTCACTATGTGCAGAGTAAATGAATGGAGAGAAGTGTATGACGCTGATTGGTCACTGTTTGGTCAGCGTCATACACTTCTATTCACAACGCCCACTTTGTCAAAAAGTAAAACACGCCCAGTTGTCTATTAAGAAAGTCATTAGCATAAAGCTAATGTAGGTCATAACTCCGTCAAAAATCGTTTTTCTAAATCTACATTAGGCTGGGTTCACACGACCTATTTTCAGGCGTAAACGAGGCGTATTATGCCTCGATTTACGCCTGAAAATACAGCTCCAATACGTCGGCAAACATCTGCCCATTCATTTGAATGGGTTTGCCGACGTACTGTGCCGACGACCTGTAATTTACGCGTCGTCGTTTGACAGCTGTCAAAAGACGACGCGTAAAAATACAGCCTCATCAAAAGAAGTGCAGGACACTTCTTGGGACGTTTTTGGAGCTGTTTTCTCATAGACTCTATTGAAAACAGCTCCAAAAACGGCCGAAAAAACGGCGCGAAAAAAGCCGCGAAAAACGTGAGCTGCTCAAAAAAACGTCTGAAAATCAGGTGCTGTTTTCCCTTGAAAACAGCTCCGTATTGTCAGACGTTTTTGGCTCAGCGTGTGAACATACCCTTAGGCTGTATTCCCACAGGCAGGTTTTGAGGTGGTTTTATGCTGCGATTATTGCAAAACCATGGCAAAAAATGCAGCCTGTTGCACAAAATTGTGACAAAACTCCACAAAACCTTCCTGTGTGAATACACCCAATACTGACAGCCCTGGGCTTACCTCATGCCTGTTAGGGTATGTTTACACGCAAAATAAAAAACGGCTGAAAATGACTGAGCTGTTTTCGAGGGAAAACAGCCTCTGATTTTCAGCTGAATTTGTAGTCCTTTTTTTGAGGTGTTTTTTGGAGCTGTTTTTCCATTGACAATAAAAAACAGCTTTAAAAATGGCTCAAGAAGTGACATGCTCCTTCTTTTTACTAGGCGTTCTTTTACACGTTGCTTTTTAAAACAGTGGAGCAAAGAAACGCCCCTTCTGAACTGAACATAAAACCACCAGCCTTGGCAATGCTGCGTCTGATGGTGGCTTAACAAACGTTCCACATTGATTACAGTGCTTTAGGCTGGGTTCACACACCCTATTTACGGACGTAATTCGGGCGTTTTAACCTCGAATTACATCCGAAAATACGGCTCCAATGCGCCGGCAAACATCCGCCCATTCATTTGAATGGGCTTTAAGATGTTCTGTGCCGACGGTCATTTTTTTTACGTAAAAAAGACGCCCGCGTCAAAGAAGTGCATGTCACTTCTTTGGGACGTAATTGGAGCTGTTTTCCATTGGCACTATAGAAAAACAGCTCCAATTACGTCCGTAATGGACGAGGCAAAAAACGCCGGCAACATGCCATTACGTCTGAAATTCAGGAGCTGTTTTCTCCTGAAAACAGCTCCGTGATTTCAGCCGTAATGGACGCTGCCTTGTGAACATACCCTTAGGGATTAAATAGCTGGGATTGGCATTCTATTTCATTCCGGCGTTTGTCAGCTGCCCCTCTGCACTATCACTATGATGTAGCAAGAAAACGCTGTGTGAGAATTCAGACTAAACAACATATCCAAGGAACAAATGTCTTTTAGAAAAACAAAAAAATTGTTTTGCAGCAGTTATACATGCTCGTTTGACAAAGCCCTTTCTCTGGCAGTTTTGATATATGGTTTGAGCGCTTGAGGGCCAAAGTATTTGTAGCTCACAAACCTGTTCAATGTGTTACAAACGCTGAAATAAAAGTCTGTCTATCTATCTATCTATCTATCTATCTATCTATCTATCTATCTATCTATCTATCTATCTATCTATCTATCTATCTATCTATCCAGGGCCGCCATCAGGGGGGTATTAGGGGTAGTAGTGTAGGGGGCCCGGCCAAACTTAATTGAAAGGGGGGCCCGGCAACTGCCGCGACTTGCCTTTGGTAGAAAAAAACAGGCCCCTGCAATGGGGCCTGTTTTTTTCACCAAAACAATGTCGTGAGCTGCGGGCCCCCCTCTCGTGAAACACCGCCGTGAGCTGCGGGCCACCCTCTTATCACCGCCGCGAAACACCGCCCGCTTGCGCGCGTCCGAGCGAGCGTGCGACCGTGCGTGAACGACCGCAAGCGCGCGCGCCCACGCGCGAACGACCAGGCGCGCCGCCGAGAGGGAGGCGGTGCGCCCGCAACACAAGATCTAGGGGGAAGGACAGCCACACTGGACAGCGGCGCAGTCTACTTACCTGCTGGCCCGCCTCCGACTCGTCCTCCTCGTCCGCCTCCGACTCCGCCTCCTTGTCCTCGTCCGACTCCGCCTCCTCCTCCTTCGTCTCCAGAGCGTGGCTGCGTAAGGAGAGGGGGAGGAGTCTAGTTGTTGCGCGGCGGCAGTTCTACGATCACCGCCATTTTCTGGAGCCTGGAGCCTGGAGGTGAAGGACGACATCTGGACCGAAGACATCGCCTGAAGAGGACTGGAGTGGGAGCAGCTCTTCTGACACGGTGAGTAAAGTGTCTCAAAGTGCTGTTTATGTATGGCCCTGTTCACACAGAGTATTTTGCAGGCCGAAAAAATCTGCCTCAAAATTCCTTAAAGAATTTTGAGTCAGATTTTGACCTGCCCATACTATCTTGCCGCGTTTTTTGCTGCGTTTTTTGCACGCTGCGATTGAGGACAGCAGACAAAAAACGCGGCGAAAAATGCATTTTCTGCCTCCCATTGATTTCGATGGCAGGTCAGAGGCAGAACCGCGGCAAGAAAGGACATGCTGCTTTTTCTTTTTTCCGCGACTGGCTCCCATTGATTTCAGATTAAATCAATGGGATGCGGTTTTGGAAGTTCTTTGGTGCTGATTCTGACGCAGTGTCCGAGTCAATATCAAGGCCCAAAAACTCTGTGAACTGGGCCTTATTGTTAGGGCTTATTCAGACGAACGTGTAATACATCCGTGCAACGCGGGTGATTTTCACGCGCCTCGCACGGACCTATGTTACTCTGGGGCCGTGCGGACTGTCAGTGATTTTCACGCAGCGTGTGTCCGTGTGTCCGCTGCGTAAAACTCACGACATGTCCGATATTTGTGCATTGTTCGCGCATCACGCACCCATTGAAGTCAATGGGTGCGTGAAAATCATGCCCAGCGCTTCCGCAGCCATATAAACTATGAATGAAAACAGAAAAGCACCACGTGCTACAAACATACAAACAGAGTGTCATAATGAAAATCACGCAGCCGCGCATCATACGCTGCTGACACACGGAGCTGTTATGACCTTTTGCATGCGCTAAACGCCACGTTTTTGCGCGCGCAAATAGCACACGCTTGTGTGAATCCGGCCTTAGGGTAGGAACACACTAGGCATGAACACTGCGGATTTTATGCAACACATTTTATTGTGGAAAATCCGCAGCGTATTACAGTCGCAGCAGAGTGGATGAGATATGAACAAATCTCATCCACAAGCTGCAAAAATAATGGACCTGCAGTGTGGCTTTTGGCTTTTTAAGCCACAGCGTGTCAATTTATGCTGCAGAATCGCTGCTCCTCTGTTGCGGAAATGCTGCGGTTCTGCCGCAAAAATCACACATGAGAAAAAAAAAAGGTACTTTTTTACATTTATAAAAAAGTTTAGACTTGCCCCGGCCGTAGTCCTGGTGACGCGATCCTCTATTCTTAGCGCAGCTCGGCCTCCTGTCATGACGTTTCATCCCATGTGACTGCTGCAGCGGTCACATGGTCTACAGCGTCATCCCAGGAGGCGGGGCTACGTTCAGAAGAGAGAGATGAGTTTTGACTTGCCCCGGCCGTAGTTTAGGTGACGCATCTCTCTCTTCTGAACGTAGCCCCGCCTCCTGGGATGACGCTGTAGACCATGTGACCTGCAGCAGTCACATGGGATGAAACGTCATGACAGGAGGCTGGGCTGCGCTAAGAATAGAGGATGGCGTCACCAGGACTACGGCCGGGGCAAGTCTAAACTTTTTTATAAATTTAAAAAAGTGCCTTTTTTTTTTTTCTCATGTGTGCTTTTTGCGGCAGAACCGCAGCATTTCCGCAACAGAGGAGCAGCGATTCCACAGAATACATTGACACGCTGCGGCTTAAAAAGCCACACTGCAGGTCCATTTTTTTTGCAGCGTGTGGATGAGATTGTTCATATCTCATCCACTCTGCTGCGACTGTGATACGCTACGGATTTTCCACAATAAAATGTGTTGCATAAAATCCGCAGCGTTCATGCCTAGTGTGTTCCTACCCTAAGGCCGGATTCACACAAGCGTGTGCTTTTTGTGTGCGCAAAAACGTGGCGTTTTGCGCATGCAAAAGGTCCATAACAGCTCCATGTGTCAGCAGCGTATGATGCGCGGCTGCGTGATTTTCGCGCAGCCGCCATCATTATGACACTCTGTTTGTATGTTTGTAGCACGTGGTGCTTTTCTGTTTTCATTCATAGTTTATACGGCTGCGGAAGTGCTGGGCGTGATTTTCACGCACCCATTGACTTCAATGGGTGCGTGATGCGCGAACAATGCACAAATATCGGACATGTCGTGAGTTTTACGCAGCGGACACACGGACACACGCTGCGTGAAAATCACTGACAGTCCGCACGGCCCCAGAGTAACATAGGTCCGTGCGAGGCGCGAGAAAATCACCCGCATTGCACGGATGTATTACACGTTCGTCTGAATAAGCCCTAACAATAAGGCCCAGTTCACAGAGTTTTTGGGCCTTGATATTGACTCGGACACTGCGTCAGAATCAGCACCAAACAACTTCCAAAACCGCCTCCCATTGATTTAATCTGAAATCAATGGGAGCCAGTCGCGGAAAAAAGAAAAAGCAGCACGTCCTTTCTTGCCGCGGTTCTGCCTCTGACCTGCCATCGAAATCAATGGGAGGCAGAAAATGCATTTTTCCCTGCGTTTTTTGTCTGCTGTCCTCAATCGCCGCGGGTAAAAAACGCGGCAAGATAGTGTGGGCAGGTCAAAATCTGCCTCAAAATTCGGTGCGCGGTTCCAGGCGTTCGCGGGTGCGCATGCGCGGGAGTTTGCGGGTGCGCGCGATCGGTCGCACGGGCGGCAGTGTTTGACGGCCCCCATGACGACCCCCATGCTACCCAGGGCCGCCATCAGGGGGGGTATTAGGGGTACTGATGTGAGAGGCCCGGCCAAACCTAATTGAAAGGGGGGCCCGCAGCTCACGACATTCTTTAGGTGAAAAAAACGGGCCCCATTGCAGGGGCCTGTTTTTTTTCTACCAAAGGCAAGTCGCGGCAGTTGCCGTGCCCCCCTTTCAATTAGGTTTGGCCTGGCCTCTCACATCAGTACCCATAATACCCCCCCTTGATGGCCGCCCTGGGTACCATGATATAGTGCTGGACGGTGTACCGTTAACAGGCGGTGCCACGGTAGGGGGGCCCAGAAAATTTAGCTGTAGGGGGCCCTGAAATTGCTGATGGCGGGCCTGTATCTATCTATCTATCTATCTATCTATCTATCTATCTATCTATCTATCTATCTATCTATCTATCATCTTCACACAATAACACAATACAAGAATTGTTCCAGCCAAGTTTTAAGAGAAAAATCTTGCGTGGTTACATTAGTATTCAGACACATACCACCCACACTATGGGAAAATCAGAGTAAATATGTATTGGCTGAAAAAAAAATTCTTGGCTAGGTGCCTCACATTCTGCTTGCTAGTCATGAGTTCAACTGTCACAAGTCACAGAAACCTTAGGATGAACTTAACAGTGTGACTTTAATATTCAAAATTGTATTTTCTCCTTAAAGGGACTTTCTCATAATCATCATTTATTACCTATCCATATGAGATTTTCATGACTGGATATGACTATTGGAAGGGATTTAAGTAATACTACTCGGGCTCTACGTTCTGTCAACGACCTTAGATTAAAATCCTCCATAATCCAAACCTCCCACTCCCGTCTCCAAGATTTTTCTCGTGCTGCACCCGTCCTCTGGAATGCGCTACCCCAGACAATCAGATTAATTCCCAATATCCACAGTTTTAAACGTGCCCTGAAAACACATCTATTTAGACAGGCCTATAACATTCCCTAATCTGACTCCTTTCCATGGCCCTCCTTTTAGATTAGTCATCAGAATAAGATTCTCTCACACTCCTTCTCTTCATGTTAGTCATATACGGATACTGGCTGGTGACCGGCTCATGCAGCTTTATGTGTACCACCCCATGTGTATAAAAATGGCTGGACTATTGTACTGAACAAACACTGTTACACTTTGTGTCTCCTTTATTTCCTCATAGATTGTAAGCTCTTGCGAGCAGGGTCCTCACTCCTCAGGTTTGAATTGTAAATTAACTTTGTCACTATGTAATGTTTGTTTCATGTTCCCTCTAAATTGTAAAGTGCTGCGTAATATGTTGGCGCTATATAAAGATTATTATTATTATTATTATTATTAATATTGAGGGTATCTTCACACGCTGTATTTTGAGGCATATTTCGGGGCACAAAACGCTAAACGTCTACAAACATCTGCCCATTGAATTCAATGGGAATAAAGGCGTTTCGTTCAGACAAGGCGTTTTTTTTACATCCCCATTATAAAAAACGGTGCATAAAAAAACGCCTCGTATAAAGGAGCATGTCACTTCTTGAACCATTTTTTGGAACGGTTTTTCATTGTGTCAATGGAAAAACCGCTCCAAAAATGTCTAGAAAAAACACCTCACCTCCTGACCAGGCCTATTTTCAAGTTTTAGAAGTGAATTGTTCTTCTATTACCCTTCCAACCTACATGTATTCGGCCTTGCTTTTTTCAGAACATGCTGGGCTTCCATATTTTGTAAATAAAAAAAGATATAATTTAACTTTTTAAAAAACTTAAACGGAAGAAAGATTTTTTTTATATATATATATATTTGATACACATATATATATATAAATAAAAGAAAAGTCCAAATACAATGTCAGCCGCACAGCCTTGTAAATCGTAGGTGGGTGCCGACCTGCCCAGGTCAGGGCTAACAGACCTGCTGTAGTAGAATCCAAAAATCAGGCAGCACTCCAAGGTATAAGCAAGGTAGAAAAAGGTGCTTTATTGGTCCATATACACACGACGTTTCAGCTCAACACACTTCAGCTCACTTGAGAAAGGCTCCTGTGTTGAGCTGAAACGTCGTGTGTATATGGACCAATAAAGCACCTTTTTCTACCTTGCTTATACCTTGGAGTGCTGCCTGATTTTTGGATTCTATATATATATATATATATATATATATATATATATATGGATAGATACACATTGTAATGGCCACGGTCGTGGACCGCAGCCACCCCTTACCTGCTGGTGACCGCAGACCTCCTTTCTGTGGCCGATGTCTCCTTCCCCAAAGACGTCATCGCTTCCGGCTGCTCTGTCCTGCAATGTCTGCGAGGGGGCGCGCGTACTCTGGTTTGTGGCCTTAAAGGGCCAGTGCGCATATGTAATTAATTATTTTCCAGACCACCCTGGACTATAAAAAGGGTCCTGCCCTTTCACTCATTGCCTGAGCGTTGTTGTGGCTTTCCCATGTTCGTATTGTAAATGGTCCCTTAGTGTTTCCCGTGCCCTGCTACCTGTATCCTGTGCTGTGTTTGGTTCCTGAGCCGGTCTAGTGTTGGAGTCGTGTTGTGCCGCCTGCTGTTATACATCACATCTGGCGTCACCTGCCATCCATGGTATCATCCGCCACGTCTGGCACAACCTGCCACATCTAGCCCCACTCGTGCCTAAGCCTCTGCCACTATCTGGACTATCTCAGATACCCTTGTGTTACGAACTTTTGTATACACTTTGCATAGACTGTGGCTTGGCCAGCTGCCTCTCCGCTACGGCGGGGCGGCCTATTGGGTCCACATAACCCAAGATCGTGACACACACAGATAGATAAATAAAATAAATAAATACACAGATAGATAAAAACACAAATAGATAGAGATAGAAATATAGTGTCGGGAGTCGGCACTGGTACTGACAGGAGGTGTAGCAAGAAAAACAGCCGGAGCAACAGGAACAGGTGCTGTGGCGACTGCAGCTTGCGCATCCAGCCAATGTGCAATGGAATTCACCACCACCAGGAGGAGTTGGTCGTGTCATGACCAAAGGTCTCGCAGGTCTGCCTACATGGCTTGACATGTCATCATGGTCTTGGGTTGACCAGCAGGGTCCATGGCCTGAGCATACTGTCACAATCTGTGGGTATGTGGACCCACTGGGCCGCACCACCGTAGCAGCTGGCCAAACAACAGAGTACCAAGTCAATATAAAGTCCAAGCACAAGGGTACCTGTAATAGTCCAGACAGTAGCGACGGCTTAGGCACAGATGGGACCTTGGCGGCAGATGATGCAAAATGTGGCCAATGACACCAGACGTGGTGTAAGTCAGCAGGCATAGAAGATGGCACAACACGACTCCAACACTAAAGATAGCACAGGAACAAATACAGCACGGGATACAGGTAGCAGGGCACGGGAACACAGGGAACAGGATACGACTAAGGGACCATTTGCAAGACTAACAGAGGAATACAAACAACGCCCAGGCCAGGAGTCAACGGGTAGGGGCCCTTTTATAGTCCAAGGTGATTAGGGTTAATTAGAACCATATTTTCATGTGCATGCGATGGCCCTTTAAGGCCAGGCACGAGCATGATCGTGCACCCTACAGGACACTGCAGAGTGGAGCGGAAGGGAGTGCTGGCATCTCCTGGGGAGGAGATGTGTGCCAGCACTCAGATCCGCAGCCATCAAGGGGTGAGTCAGAACGACAGTCCGCGGCTGTGAACGTTACAATATTCCCCTCTTACACCCCCTCTTGGGGCCAGAGCGAGAGAGGAATTTCTTAATGAGGGTAGGGACACTGAGGTTCTCTCCTGGCTCCCGGGAGCTCTCCTCTGTATTTGCTGGATAGGAAGGGGTTTGGTCCAATGTCCTTCCTCCTACCCTCTTGAAGTCCAAGATCTCCTTTACCTCGAACCGCTGGGAGCAACTGCAGGACTAGGAGTTTTGGTGTAGCGGTTCAGGACCACAGTCTTCAGGAGGGACACATGAAAGGAGTTGGGAATTTTGAGGATAGGAGGCAGCCGAAGCTTATAGGAGACTGGGTTAATTTGTTGCAGGATCTCAAAAGGTCCGAGGAACCTGGGGGCAAATTTGTATGAAGGCACCTTCAGACGGATATTCCTAGAGGACAGCCAGACTTTGGTACCCAGAAGATACTGAGGCGGCTCTCTTCTTCTTGTATCCCTCTTTCGCTTTACGCGATCGATTGTCAGCAGAATAGAGGACCGGGTCTGTTGCCAGATTTGCCGAAAGTCCCCAAATGCAGAGTCATCTGCGGGTACCAGAGATGTTGCCGAAACAGGAAGAGGGATTCTTGGATGTTGACCGTAGACCATGTAGAATGGTGTGGAAGTGGTGAACTCACTTGCGTGATTGTTCTATGAGAACTTGGCCCATAGGAGAAGCTGCACCCAGTCATCATGCTGCATGGAGATGAAGTGGCGAAGAGAATTCTCCATGATCTGATTAATCTTCTCGACCATTGGACTGGGGGTGGTAGGCTGAAGAAAAGTCCAATCCCACATCCAGGAGTTTACAGAGGGCTCTCCAGAATTTTGAAGTGAACTCAACCTCCCGATCAGACCCGATGGGAAGGGGCAAGCCATGCAAGCGGAAGATGTGCGGAATAAAGAGATTCTCCAGTCGAGGAGCAGAAGGTAGGCCGGTCAGCGGGATAAAATGTGCCATCTTCGAGAACCGGTGCACCACCACCCAGACAGTATGGCATCCTGCTGAGGGGGGAGTCTGTGACAAAGTTCATCGCAATGTGCTGCCAAGGTGCATTGGGTACAGGCAGCGGTTGGAGCAGACCGGCTGGCTTGGAGTGAGCAACCTTGTTGGAAGCACACACAGTACAGGAAGAGACAAAGTCCACAATATCTATGGGCAGCATGGGCCACCAGAAATGATGAGTTACCAGGTCTCGATTCTTACAAACACCAGCGTGCCCAGCCAGTTTGGAGCTGTGTCCCCAGCGGATAATTCTTCTCCTGTCTGCGGCCCGAACAAAAGTCCTCCCCAGAGGGTTGTCTCTCCAACCAAACCTAGGCACTGGAGTTTTTTGGCTTTTGGGGGCAGAGACGCACACAATGGCCTCCGAGGCCGCAATACAGTCAGAGTCCTGAAGGGAGTCTGCGTTGTTTCTCTTGGACAGACTATTTGAGGCGGTCTACTTGCATAGGCTCCTCAGGTGGAGCAGCTGATGAGGGCAACAGGGGTTGCTGGAATGTAGGAGCCAGCCCAGGAAGACTTCTGGCCCGCGAACCTCTTGAGACCGTTCCTGAATCCTCATGTCAATCTGGGTGGCTTGGAGAATGAGGTCATCTACGTTAGAAGGCAGATCTAGAGGGGCAAGCTCGTCTTTGAGATCAGAGGATAGACCCTGCCAGAATGTGGCCACTAAGGGCCAGTTCACACTGAGTTATTTTGACACGTTTTTTGACGCGGAAACCGCGCCAAGAAATGGACGAAAATGCCTCCCATTGATTTCAAAGAGAGGCGGAGACGTTTTTTTCCCGCGAGCGGAAAAATCGGCTCGCGGGAAGAAGGGACATGCCCTATCTTTGGGCATTTACGCCTCTAATCGCCCATTGACATCAATGGAAGGCAGAGAAAGCGTATTTTGCATCGTTTTATGGCCGCGGGTGAAAAACACCGTAAAAATCGGCGTGCAGGTAGAGGAAAATCGGCCTCAAAATTGCAAACGGAATTTTGAGACAGATTTTCCTCTTGCAAAAAATGCTGTGTAAACCCATCCTAAGGTGTCATTGTTCCAGGTCAGCTCTGCCTCCACGGTACGGAACTGAATGGCGTACTCGCCCACGGACGAGTCTCCTCGGGTCCGCAGCGTTGCAGCTGCTGAAGAGACGCGTCCAGGTTCCTCAAATACTGTGCAGAAAGTCTGTAGGAAACACTGTAAGTCGTAGGTCTCTGGTCCCTGATGTTCCCAGATGGGATTCGCCCATGCCAGGGCCTTGCCAGGTTGGAGAGAGACTATAAATGCGATTCTTGCGCCATCGGAAGGAAATGCTCTGGCATGTAGACTGAAGTGGATCTGGCACTGGTTCAGAAATCCCCTGCAGGTCCTCACGTCTCCGTCATAGCGAGGAGCTAGTGGCAGCGAGAATCGGGAGTCGCCACTGGTACTGACAGGAGGTGTAGCAGGAGGAACAGCTGGAGCAACAGGAACAGGTGCTGTGGCAACTGCAGCTTGCGCATCCAGCCAATGTGCAATGGAATTCACCACCAGGAGGAGTTGGTCGTGTCGTGACCAAAGGTCTCGCACGTCTGCCTACATCGCTTGACATGTCATCATGGTCTTAGGTTGACCTGAGCATACTGTCACGATCTGTGGGTCAGCAGGCGTAGTAGATGGCACAACACGACTCCAACACTAGAGATGGCACAGGAACAAATACAGCACGGGATACAGGTATCAGGGCACGGGAACACATGGAACAGGATACGACTAAAGAGAACATTTGCCAGGCTAACAGTGTAAGGAGTGAAAGGGCAGGGGCCCTTTTGTAGTCCAGGTTATTAGGTCTAATTATTATTAGGTCTAACATATTTTCATGTGCACGCGATGGCCCTTTAAAGCCGGGCACGAGCGTGCGCGTGCACCCTATGGGACACTGCAGAGCAGAGTGGAAGTGAGGGCAGGAATCTCCTGGAGAGGAGATGCGGGCCAGCACTCACAGATCCATGGCCGCGACCGTCGAGGGGCATGTATGAACGACTGTCCGTGGCCGTGGATGTTACAGATAGACACACAGATAGATAAATACACAGTTGATCCAAAATATTAATCAGTGAATCGAGTAGTGGTGGCCTTATTGATGAGGATTTTTTTTTAAAATGTATAGTGGAGCACCCTAGGACTCCGATACTATATATATTGCCCAAGATCCATAAAACTCTGATTGACCCACCAGGACGACCAATCGTCTCGGGTACTGATTCAATTTTTTCCAATATAGCCATTTTTTTTGGACAAACGTTTGAGACACTTTGCTATTGAGGCGTATTCATACGTCCAGGACACGACGAGACTTTCTGGTCAAAATTTACCTGAGGGTAGTGATGTTATTTTGGCCTCATTCGATGTGACATCTCTCTACACTTCTATACAACTTGATTGTGGCCTGAGGGCTGTGGAGAAAATGTTTAATAAATCTTGTTATTCAATCGAATGTAAATCTTTCCTATTATCACCACTGGAGGTCATATGGTCTAAAAATTATTTTATTTTTCGTGATCAATTTTATGTTCACTGTCAAGGAACTGCTATGGGTTCAAACATAGCACCAACATATGCAAATATATAAATGCGTTCTCTCGAGTAGGAAATTATCTATGTATTCGAGCACTTTCAGCATGTGCTGAGATGGTGGAGGTACATAGATGACATCATCCTCGTCTGGACGGGAGGACCATTGGAGCTTTCTGACTTTCATGATTTTCTCAACACAATTGACCGAACGGTCAGGTTCACATTAGTCAGTTCCAAAACCGCATAACAGTTTTTGAATGTGTTAGTGGAACAACTTTTTCCACTCACCTATTTGTAAAGCCCACTGATAGGAATAGCTTGTTACGCTATGATAGCTCACACCCAAGAAGCATGATAAAATCTCTGCCCATCAGTCAATTATTGCAGACAAAACAAATTATCAGTAAACCTGACAGGCTTAACCGTGGTCTTGATTGCATGATAGACAAATTCAAAGCAAGAGGATATCCTGGATATCTGTTGGACCATCACAGACGTAAGGTTGATCTAGTCCCTAGAACTGATTTCCTACAAAATAAAATACATGGGGATAGTGATAAACGTATTCCTTTTATTTCTACCTTTTCACACATGAGCAATCGGATTAAAGACATTATTCGTACACACTGGCCAATGCTTGGCTGATGTCTCCCCAATATAGAGGATTTAAAAAATATGCCATTATTTTCATACCGAAGACGCCCTAATCTTAGGGACAAGCTGGTTAGATCTGACCTTGGTTCCTCAAAGGGTAATCGGCAAACCTTCTTATTCCCTACCAAAAAAGGTTGTTTTCCATGCTTAGGTTGTATAAATGGCACACTTTTGGTCAAAGGGAACTATTTTAGACATCCAGATACTGGGAAACAGTTTAGAATTAATTATTTTCTCACTTGTAATACGGAATTCGTAGTATATATACTCCAGTGCCCTTGTCACTTATAATACGTGGGAGAGACGTCACTTGATGCCAAGACACGATTAAATCAGCATCGTTACACGATACAGAATAGGCTTGATCTCCCAGTCTCAAAACACTCTACAGATTTAAAAAACTGAGAACGTGATTTTAAATTTTGGATAATAGACCATGTCCCCCCTTTACGGTGGGGCAGCGATACGAACAGGTTGCTTAAACTCCGAGAGTTGCAATGGATACATAGACTTGATACATTCAAGCCTCATGGCCTCAATGTAGATTTCCCCCTTGGCAGTGTGTCTTAGATGCTAGTCAAGCTTCCCTTTCTGTTTTGGCACATATCAGCATCAGTGTAGGTATTGATTTTTGCTTACTTGATTATTTTTATATTGATTGATTTTAACTTAATTTTTACCTCTTTTTGTTCACAGATCACATCTTTCACATTATGTAGAAACATTGATTGCCTCACCAATAATGGGACCGGCTTTTACTGATTACATTTTTGATGCACAATAAATATTGTCTATTCTCAACTGACATGTCATGGATGTATTTTTCATGGTTATCATTCTTCATGATCCTCTATTAATACAATGGAAATTATTTTTGCTATATGAATAACACTGACAAGGGATAAGCAGGTGCTTAAGGGTTTATCATTAATAACAATGATTGTATAAGAAAAACTTGGGATGGTATCTTTTTTGGTCACATATACGGACTTCTTAGAATAACGACTACTTAAATGAGGCTCTGGTAATCCGTGCACGAACAACCCATATGGAAGATAATTGGTGGTGGATCTGGATATATACACTACCGTTCAAAAGTTTGGGGTCACCCAGACAATTTTGTGTTTTCCATGAAAACTCACACTTATATTTATCAAATGAGTTGCAAAATGACTAGAAAATATAGTCAAGACATTGACAAGGTTAGAAATAATTATTTTTATTTCAAATAATAATTTGCTCCTTCAAACTTTGCTTTCGTCAAAGAATGCTCCATTTGCAGCAATTATAGCATTGCAGAACTTTGGCATTCTAGCTGTTAATTTGCTGAGGTAATCGGGAGAAATTTACCCCATGCTTCCAGAAGCCCCTCCCACAAGTTGGATTGGCTTGATGGGCACTTCTTGCGTACCATACGGTCAAGCTGCTCCCACAACTGCTCTATGGGGTGGAGATCTGGTGACTGCGCTGGCCACTCCATTACAGATATAATACCAGCTGCCTGCTTCATCCCTAAATAGTTCTTGCATAATTTGGAGGTGTGCTTTGGGTCATTGTCCTGTTGTAGGATGAAATTGGCTCCAATCAAGCGCTGTACTCAGGGTATGGCATGGCGTTGCAAAATGGAGCGATAGCCTTCCTTATTCAAAATCCCTTTTACCTTGTACAAATCTCCCACTTTACCAGCACCAAAGCAACCCCAGACCATCACATTACCTCCACCATGCTTGACAGATGGCGTCAGGCACTCTTCCAACATCTTTTCAGTTGTTCTGCGTCTCACAAATGTTCTTCTGTGTGATCCAAACACCTCAAACTTCGATTCGTCTGTCCATAACACTTTTTTCCAATCTTCTTCTGTCCAATGTCTGTGTGCTTTTGCCCATATTAATCTTTTCCTTTTATTAGCCAGTCTCAGATATGACTTTTTCTTTGCCACTCTGCCCTGAAGGCCAGCATCCCGGAGTCGCCTCTTCACTGTAGATGTTGACACTGGCGTTTTGCGGGTACTATTTAATGAAGCTGCCAGTTCAGGACCTGTGAGGCGTCTATTTCTCAAACTAGAGACTCTAATGTACTTGTCTTGTTGCTCAGTTGTGCAGCGGGGCCTCCCACTTCTCTTTCTACTCTGGTTAGAGCCTGTTTGTGCTGTCCTCTGAAGGGAGTAGTACACACCGTTGTAGGAAAACTTCAGTTTCTTGGCAATTTCTCGCATGGAATAGCCTTCATTTCTAAGAACAAGAATAGACTGTCGAGTTTCACATGAAAGCTCTCTTTTTCTAGCCATTTTGAGAGCTTAATCGAACCCACAAATGTAATGCTCCAGATTCTCAACTAGCTCAAAGGAAGGTCCGTTTTATAGCTCCTCTAAACAGCAAAACTGTTTACAGTGGTGCTAACATAATTGCACAAGGGTTTTCAAGTGTTTTCTAATCATCCATTAGCCTTCTAACACAGTTAGCAAACACAATGTACCACTAGAACACTGGAGTGATGGTTGCTGGAAATGGGCCTCTATACACCTATGTAGATATTGCATTAAAAACCAGACATTTGCAGATAGAATAGTCATTTAGCACATTAACAATATATAGATTGTATTTCTGATTAATTTAATGTTATCTTCATTGAAAAAAACTGTGCTTTTCTTGCAAAAATAAGGAAATTTCTAAGTGACCCTAAACTTTTGAACGGTAGTGTATATATATGTATATATATATATATATATACACACACACACACAAACAATTTCAAGTGTTTAGATCTCTAAGGGCTACCGTTTAACATATGGAGCTCAAGTATCGTTCATGATCATTGATACTATCCCAAATAAATAAATATATATATATATATATATATATATATATATATATATATATATATATATATATATATATATATATATATATAGAATAAGCTATCTAATTCGACAGTTTTTCACTTGGATTGAGCATTCCCAGTGTGGAATTGATCCAGTCAGTGCCCGTTATTTGTTTCCCTGCTTCTGTCTATGTGTTTAGACACACGTCATTCATTTGAATACGCCCTGTTTTGACATGGCTGTGTTGTGCGGTCTATGGGGTTTGCGCATGCGTGGACATGCGCAATAGGGTGATCAGATTCTCACAGCTCGATTAGTCCGAGCACACGCAGTAACAAACTAGGAACGCTGTGGAGAGCACGCGCTTATTCAATTTACAATGGAGCCGGTTCCTTATTGTGGTGAGTCGCCCACGTAATGATATTTGTACAGGTGTATTACATTGGTGATTATTTGTAATCATAACATTTGTACTTTAATAGCATGCTTCTTACTATGACAATGTTTTTGATATATAGTATGAAATTTATGTATGGCTTTACTGTAAACTACACCATCAAAATCTATATATAAAATATGCAAAACAAACTGTGGTTATAGAGTACACCAAGAATCACCTAAAATCTTCAGGTGTCAGTATCGACGCCTGACATCACTATTAGGGTATGTTCACACGCCCTATTTACGGACGTCATTCAGGCGTTTTTCGCCTGGAATTACGGCCGAAAAAACTGCTCCACATCGTCGGCAAACAGCTGCCCATTGAATTCAATGGGTCTTACGGTGTTCTGTGCAGACGGGCTTGTTTTTTTACGCGCCGCTGTCAAAAGACGGCGCGTAAAAAGACGGCCGCCTCAAAGAAGTGCATGTCACTTCTTGGGACATAATTGGAGCTGTTTTTCATTGACTCCATTGAAAAACAGCTCCAATTACGTCCGTAATGGACACCGCGAAAAACATGTGCACTTGCAACAGCTCCGTAATTTCAGACGTATTTTACGTTTGCGTGTGAACATACCCTTACTGGAAATTCCCAAATAGTACACACCCCCAGACGTTATGAGGGAGTGTAATAGGAATTGGAAGAGTCACTAGGCTTAAAAGGACAGGGAATTTCCAGTAATAGTGACGTTAGAAATAGGCGCCGATTCTGCCACCTGAAGATTATATTTTATATACACTCCGGCACATTTTATACAGAAATTATAGATGTGAATTTGTACTTAATTGGCACTATTTTTATACAATGTATACTTGATTGTAGTTCTCCTATATATACACGCAGTTTTCACATGACATTATTTGCTTGAGAAAGGCTCTTGTGCTGAGCTGAAACGTTGCATATACACCGCGTTCCAAATTATTATGCAAATGTTATTTTTAGCTGATTTTCCTAAATAGTCGATGCAAATGACAGTCATTATAATCTTCAAGCCATCAACCGTTGGAGTATAATGCAAATTTTATTGAACAAATCTCATAATGATAACAGATTTTTTTTTAGAAGTAAAAAACTCAAAATGCACTGTTTCAAATTATTATGCACAACAGAGATCAAAACATTTTAAAGGTTGTAAAGAGAACTAAAATGGTAATTTGTTGAATTTGCAGCGTCCGGAGGTCATATTTGCAGAAATCAAAAGCTCTTTCAATCAAAAAAAACTTAACAGGCCAAGTAACATGTTAACATAGGACCCCTTCTTTGATATCACCTTCACAATTCTTGCATCCATTGAATTTGTGAGTATGTCAGAATAGCCTCTCAGAGCTTCTGTTTTGATGTGAACTGCCTCCCACCCTCATAGATATTTTGCTTGAGGATGCTCCAACGGTTCTCAATAGGGTTGAGATCAGGGGAACATGGGGGCCACACCATGAGTTTTTCTCCTTTTATGCCCATAGCAGCCAATGACACAGAGGTATTCTTTGCAGCATGAGATGGTGCATTGTCATGCATGAAGATAATTTTGCTACGGAAGGCACGGTTCTTCTTTTTGTACCACGGAAGAAAGTGGTCAGTCATAAACTACGTACTTTGCAGAGGTCATTTTCACGCCGTCAGAGACCCTAAATTGGGCTACTAGCTCTCTCCACATGATTCCAGCCCAAAACATGACTCCGCCACCTCCTTGCTGACGTCACAGCCTTGTTGGGACATGGTGGCCATTCACCAACCATCCACTACTCCATCCATCTGGACCATCCAGGGTTGCACGGCACTCATCAGTAAACAACACGGTTTAAAAATTAGTCTTCATGTATTTCTGAGCCCACTGCAACCGTTTCTGCTTGTGAGCATTGTTTAGGGGTGGTCGAATAATAGCTTTATGCACACTTGAAAACCTCTGGAGGATCCTACACCTTGAGGTTCGCGGGACTCCAGAGGCACCAGCGGCTTCAAATACGTGTTTGCTGCTTTGCAATGGCATTTTAGCAGCTGCTCTCCTAATCCTATTAATTTGTCTGGCAGAAACCTTCCTCATTATGCCTTTATCTGAACGAACCCGTCTGTGCTCTGAATCAGCCACAAATCTTTTCACAGTACGATGATCACGCTTAAGTTTTCTTGAAATATCCAATGTTGTCATACCTTGTCCAAGATATTGCACTATTTCACGCTTTTCGGCAGCAGAGAGATCCTTTTTCTTTCCCATATTGCTTGAAACCTGTGGCCTGCTTAATAATGTGGAACGTCCTTCTTAAGTAGTTTTCCTTTGATTGAGCACACCTGGCAAACTAATTATCACAGGTAGTAGTATAAAAGGAAAAGGGAAATGGGAGGAAACCTCCAGCTCACCGATCTGACACTCCTGTGTTGGTAATCGCCCGGGTCAGCCGCGACGGCACACGGCAGCAATAGCAGAAAAAAACAGAAATGATCCAGCGATAGTGATATCAAAAATGGGAAAAAACTAGGTTTCCGCTTTATTGAGATGCAAGCTGTCAGAGCTTGGAATGGAACATCAGGAGGAAAAACAAAGTGGTGATGCGGCAATAGATTAGCCTACGCGTTTCAAGCACTTAGGCTGTGCTCTTAGTCATGGCTGTATCGATACAGCCATGACTAAGAGCACAGCCTAAGTGCTTGAAACGCGTAGGCTAATCTATTGCCGCATCACCACTTTGTTTTTCCTCCTGATGTTCCATTCCAAGCTCTGACAGCTTGCATCTCAATAAAGCGGAAACCTAGTTTTTTCCCATTTTTGATATCACTATCGCTGGATCATTTCTGGTTTTTTCTAATTATCACAGGTGTCTGAAATTGTTTACAATGATCCAAAGAGCCCTAAGGGCCTGTTCACATCACCGTTCATTTCCGTTCCGGGGTTCCGTCGGAGGGTTCCGTCGGGTGAACCCCGCAATAGCATAGTCGACTGCGTTATTGATTCCGTCGGAAAACCGGAAACCAGACGGAATGGTGACGAACGGAGCCCGTAACGGAAATGAATGGTGATGTGAACGCCCTAAGACACAATACCATCCATGAGTTTAATTGAAAAACTAATAATTAAATGTTTATGACACTTAAATCCAATATGCATAATAATTTGGAACACGGTGTAGTACAATTCCAATAGAATACAGTGGAATAAATCATAGCATGGAAATAATGAGTGTATAAGTAAACTTTTAGCGTTTCCCTTGGAGGAAATACAAATCTATTTTTTCATTGTGTTTTTAGTACATTTTTAAAGCATGCTACAGACATTAGTCAACCAAAGTATACACTAGGAGTGAGTAACAGCAAACTAAAAATACAGGTGCAGAATAGTAGAGATTTGTCACAGACAATAGGTAACACAAGGTATGGTGCACAACATATATAACTGTAAGGGCAGTGACAATGCCACAAGATGTTGAAATGGTGGATTCATTGAACAGATTCAAGAGGGGTCTGGATGCCTTTCTTGAAAGATATAATATTACGAGTTATGGTTACTAGATTTCTGGAGGTAAGCTATCAATTTAAGGATTACATTTTTGTGATTGGAGCCCGGAAGGAATTTTCCCTCCTGAGGCCCTGTTCAGACAGAGTTTTTTGACACGTTTTTTGACGCAGAAACCGCGTCGGAAAACGTGCCAAAAAACGTCCGAAAATGGCTCCCATTGATTTCAATGGGAGACGGACGTGTTTTTTTTACCGCGAGTGGTAAAAAACGCTTGCGGTAAAAAGCGACATGCCCTATCTTCGGGCGTTTACGCCTCCGACCTCTCATTGACATCAATGGGAGGCAGAGAAAGCGTATTTGACTGCATTTTTGCCCGTGGCACTCAATGGGCGCGAGCGAAAAACGCAGTGAAAAATGCGGCAAACGGCGTGCAGGCAGATGAAAATCTGCCTCAAAATTCCAAACGGAATGCACAAAAATCAGTGTGAACTCAGCCTAAGGCCGGATTGCCACGTAGCGTAAAACCTGCGGAATATTCGCAACGGAATTCTGTGTGGAAATTTCACAGCATTTAGAGTAGCAGCAAAGTGCATGAGATTAAGAAAATCTCATGCCCACGCTGCGGGAAAAAACACAGCGTAAACATTAATAAATTTACCTGCGGTGTGGAATTTAAATCCGCAGTCAATTTATGCTGCGTTTTTGTTGATTTTGTGCTGCCAATCACAGGCTGAAGAGTCACATGGCCTGCAACGTCATCGTAGGAGGATACACTACGCGCAGAGAAGAGGGAGGGGGTAAGTATGGTAGGTTTTTTTTCTCCCTAGCGCTTTTTTCCGCTGTGGAAATTCAGTTAGAATAAGGCACTACAATGTGGTGCGATTTTTCGGACAGAATGTACTGTGGGTTTCAGGTTGGATATGCTGCGTGATATTTATGCAAGGTATCCGACCCGTGGGAACCCAGCCTAATAGGCACTTGGCATTAACCCGATAGTGGTTTTTGCCTTCCCCTAGATCAACACGGTAGAATTATAGGTTGGACTTGATGGCCCTGTGTCTTTTTTCAACAATATTAACTATGTAACTATCAATAGCTTACAATAGTGTAGGGGACCACTTGCCATAAAACATCAGCAGAAGAAGCAGAAGGTCAAAATGAGCCTGCTGGGAACCAGATAAGTTTAGTAATATGGAGTCCACCAAGTATATATCAGATACAGGGTAGAAATATGAATACATTTTGCAGCAGATATCTAAGCACAGTGCAAGCCACATAAAAGTATAAAACTGTGGATGTTGCTATAGCCGCTATGAGTGGCCAAATTTAGAAGCTCTCCTAGATCCCTACATAGAAACAGAACAAAAATCATAGTGACAGATGACCAAACAGGACATAAACTTGTACCACATGATAGTCCACCTCAGTACAGAGCAAACCCAACTAGAAAAAACCACATACTGAAGATAAGACCGATCCCTTATGGATGTGTTCACAAAGGGTGGATAGGCTGCGTAAAAGCACACAGCGTATCTGCCCTGGGCTCCGCAGGGAATTCCGGCTGAAAAAACGCACAAAATTGTGGTTCTATCGGATTGTCCATTGCGGAAGTTATATAATAAATTAACCATGGCGATGCATCCCTTTGCCGTGCAACAGGCTGGCTTCCTGGGATGACGTTTCATCCCAAGTTACTGCTGCAGCCTGTGATTGGATGCAGCAGTCACATGGGATGAAAGGTCATCCTAGGAGGCCGGCCTGGATGAAGAAACACAGAATTCTGGGTAAGTATAAGATTTTCTGCTGCAAAAAATGCAACGTCTGCTGTTGCAGGTTTTTACCTTCCCTTGAATCCAGCAGGGAAAACCTGCAACAAATAAGCAGCGATTATGCAAATACAATTGACATGCTGCAGAAAAAAAACCATAAAAAAATAATCGCACCGCAGGTCAATTTCTGACAAGTTTACCCCAGTTTTGTTCGGACTTGGTTTCAGAGGTGAGAATTAACTTTTATTGTAATTTTAAGGGTAAGGCCACATAGAGCGGCCCTAACAACAGCGCCGGCACCATGTTCAGTGCGGCTGTCAAACAGCCTGTTAGTGGCCGCATGTTAACGCGGGTAAACCGTCCCTTTATCTGCAAAATCGTGCGGCCATTTTGCAAATTACAACTTACCTCCTATTCATTCTCTATGGCAGCGCCGGAAAAAGCCGAATACTGCACTCGACTATGTAGGTATTTGTCAACCGCTCCTGCACAGTGCAAGTGCGGTTGTTGGCCGGGTTGTGACCTTGTCAGGGCCGCTCCGTGTGGCCGTACCACAAGCCTATTCACTAGTTATCTGGTTAAGTGGTAAACAATTTGTGGTAATGTTAACCCCTTAGTGACCAAGCTGGTTTGGACCCTAATGACCTAGCCAGATTTGTCAAATCTGGTATGTCTGACTTTATAAGAGAATAACTCTGCAAAAGTTTTGAATATCCAAGTAATTCAGACGTAGTTTTTTCATCACATGTACTTTATTTTAGTGGTAAAAGTAGACTGATACGATTTGCGTAAATTAATTGAAAAATTGCAGAAATTTTGTAAAAATTTACATTTTCCCCTATATTTAACTGCAATATGTCACATATGTACATACAATCTGTACAATTTTTTTAATTAAATATATATTTCCATCTCTTTACTCTATTTTGGCAACACTTTTGAAAAAAAATTATAATTTTTGAGCAATTTAGAAGACTTACAAATGTAATAATTGTATAAATTTTGAAGTCCATTTTGTTTTCCTGCACCAAGCCAGGTTCAGTGGCTCCTATGCGTCAGAATTATGGAAACCCCCACAGATTACCCCATTTTCAATACTACACCCCTTAATGTATTTATTAAGGGGTGTTGTAAGTATTTGACTCCACAGTTTTTTTTTGTAAGAATTCATGCCAAGCAGGTGTAAAAAAAATATTAAATTTTTTTCACAAATGTGTCATTTTAAATACAGATTTCTCTTAAAGCAAACATTAGAATAAAGAAACACACCCCATAATCGATCACCCTGTTTCTCCGGTTTTTAAAAAGGCCCCCATTGTGGCCGTAATGCGTTGTCTGGACACACGGCAGGGCCCAAAAGGAAGGGAGCAACCGGAGGCTTTCAAATGTTTTAGGCCCCACTGCACTCCCCATAAACTACCCTATTTAGAAAACTAGACCCCTTAAGGTATTTATCTAGGGGTGTAGTTGGTATTTTGACCCCACAGTTTTTTTGCTAAATTTAATGCATAGCAGGTGAAAAAAAAAATTACCTTTTTTCATAAAAGTATCACTTTGAAGACCGATTTCTTTGTAAAGCGAACATGAGAATGAAGAAACACACCCTAAAATCACCCTGTTTCTCCGGTTTTCAAAAATACTCCCATTGTTGCCCCAATCTGCTTATTAGACGTGTGGATGGGCCAAAAAGAGGGGGCACCCTTTGGCTTTAAGGGCACAATTGAATAAATTTTAGGCCCCATATCATGCATTTAGAGGCATTGAGCTGCCTGAACAAAAAAAACGAAACAAAACCCCACCCAGAAATGACCCCATTTTCAAAACCAGACCCCTAAAGGTATTCATCTAGTGGTGTAGTGAGCATGCTGACCAAAAAAATTTAAAGGAGGAAATAATGGTTATTATTTCAGACACTATGGGTATATAAGGTTATTTTGTTAGAAATATGCCACATTAATAAATTTGTGCGGCATAAAGAAGAGAAGTGAAGCCGTGTATTCATAACAAATACATGTTGCTATAGACGTATTTGCCTGTACTTATGACTATGTCTTGCTGAAGAAGCCGTTGTCCCGCATCTGTGCCATTATGATGTCATTGTGGACAGAATTCTGTCCTAATATAAAATCAGTTAGAGAGGAAAAAATAAACTGTACTGGAGTGACGGGCAATATCTTCAAACAAATGGAGGAAAATGTATCCAACTATGTTGCAAATTCGAGTCTGTTCACTTGAAAGAAAAACACCTGCAGGGCTGTCATGACAAGCTTTTTTTTTTTCAGTGACTGGTTGTACAACGTCTCTTTAGCTCCATCAATCCCTATATGAGGGACGAACGTGCCAAGTCACGCGGTACACCATAACAGGCCCCTGCCCGGCAAGGTAGGAACCGCTTTGTGCACAAAAGCACCAATCGGTTCCAGTATATATAAAGAGGCAGTGTCCAAAACTATCTATAGGAACAGTAAAGGATCACTAATCCCCAAAATGATGTCAGTATTTCCAGAAAAATTGTCGGGTGTACTACGTCCAGTAAGAACCCGAACAAAACTGTAACACAGCCCATGGTGTATTGATAAGGAACAGCTCGATTATTAGAGATCCTCCAAGAAAAAAATATCATGCCCATATCATGTTACAGAATTAGGAATGTAACAGCTGTGTGTGGCAGGACATAGTCATAAGGAAATACATCATCAATTTATTCTTGTAATCATTACTAAAATGCACGACTTCCACTAATTCAGGGGTGGCATGGGGCGCACGTGTTGGATTTATCTACTAATAAATGCAATGCCCACATTTATTTTTTTATTTCAAGATCATTTGTGGGGGCCCATGTTCTGAATAGACAGATGTGGGCTCCTGCACAAACTGTATTAATTTATAAGTGATCAAGTCCTGGATTTATTTGTCCACAATTGTATAAAAAAAAAATCATAAGGGGTAAAAATTTGTTTTACAGTCTGAAATAAATACACTTTACTACCTCCCCATGACAACCCCTCCCTCCCTTGGAAAGCCCAGAAACTAAACAAAAAAATATGCATAAATGAAATTAACTCCCTAAAAAGAATCCCCCCCCCCCCCACACCACCCTTTTTGGTTTTCCCTAAATTATATATAAAATTAATTAGAAACGGTGTGGTAGGTCTCAAAACAGGGGAAGTTGCACAGGCCTGGATTTGAAGGGCACATGGGGCAGTAAAACCGGGAATCGCTCCTCCTTCCGTGTTTACTGCACACCCGGCATCTCTTTTGGGGTTATCTTTGGTTCACAGAGGCAGGGACGGGGTGAAGGAAGTGGCACTCAGTGAGCCTTTTCACATCCCCTGACTCAAAGGATTCTCCAGGTGCGGGGGAGTCAAACAGGAGGTGCTCTATAATTTTCTTCTGATATTGGAGGAAACTGAGTATTCCCTTGGTCTTATAGAGCACATAACTATTGTAAGTAGCCATCTGTATGAGGTAGATCTCTACCTTTTTATACCAGGCCCTAGTTTTGCGTTTGGCCAGGTACGGTTGTAGGACCTGGTCAGATAGATGGGCTCCCCCCATGAACTTATTATAGTCCACCACGCAGACCGGTTTCCTCTTATCAGAGGTAGTGCCGCTCTCTCTCACTGCCACTGTGGTGTCTTCATGCTCGGTGGTCAGCATGTACACCTTTTTGTCACTCCACTTGACAGCGAGCAACTAGTCACTTGCAAATGAGAGTGACGCACCCCTTATCGCCTGGACACCAGTTGTTGAAGGAAGCAGGCTCTATTTTTGCCCACTGTCCCACAGTCCCCTGTGTTAGCAGCATGGAGGGACTTATACAGGGGGACACTGGTGTAATAATGGTCAGTGTACACATGGTACCCTTTCTGTAGGAATGGCACCATGGGTTTCCAGACAATTTTCCCACTAATGCCAATATCCCCTGGGCATCCTGGGGGATTATGGTGGTTGTCCCTGCCCTCATATATAAAAAAAAGCCACAGGTGTAGCCCATTGTGCTGTCGCACACCTTATAAAGCTTCACTCCATATCCGGGTCTTTTTGAGGGGATGTATTGGCGAAACAATAGACAGCCCTTGACTGACATAAGGCATTCGTCTGCCGCTAGTTTTTGGCCTGGGGTGTATGAATTAAAAAATTAGTCACTTAGGAGGGAGATAAGGAGTCTCAATTTGTTGAGGCGATCATAGGCTAGGTCACTTCTTGGGGGGGGGGGGGGGGGGGAATTGTGAATGGTCTGAAAAATGCATGAAATGCATTATTGATTCGTAGTGCGTTCGGGCCATAACGGCTGCAAAAACAGGGGTGCTGTGGATAGCGCTGGTAGCCCAGTAGGAGCGGATAGTTTGTTTTTTTTTACTATCCCCATGTTTAGAGTAATTCCCCCCAAAAAAATTATTTTGGAAACGGTCGTGGGGATCCATCCTCTGGCATATCAAGACCTGGGATTTTGGGTGACAAATTGTCTGGCATATAAATTTGTCTGCTGGACAATTAGTTCCAGGATCTGAACACCTATAAACAACTAAAAAAAATTATAGGGAGTAAAATTTGAGGCATCTGCGTTGATGTCTGGAGTCACTGCAAATGGCAAAATTTTGGGGGAGAAAGCAATTGCAGGATCCCACATTGCGAGAGGGACTGCGTTACTAAGCCCTGCTCCTGATGCTTCAATGGTGACAGCTGCGTCCACCACCATAGGGCTGGGGGGTCTAGTGGCACAACTTGTGTCACTTTCTGAGCTAAGTTCTGCTTCTGACGTAGTGTCCGTATTGCTGCCGGAACTGCTAGAACACAGCATGGCGTATGCCTGCACTGCAGAGAACATTCTGCGGCTTCTGCGATTAATGTTCGCTTCACTAATAAATTATTATTTTTTTTTTAGAAGACAAACAAAACAAAAAAAACGGAGATGGGGGAAATTACGGGTAATATAGTAACGTGAATATCTGGTGTGATTTGTATAGTATCTCTCCTCTCACAGATCAACTACAGTGAGAGGAGGGAAACAGCACAAATCCTGTGCTGTATTTAGTAAATATGAGACTTTGGTCACTGATAGGTTTATCACAGTGACCATATGATCAGGGACCAATTATAATGGTCCCTAATCATTTTCTATTTACAGGCAGAATATATGCCTTACACTTACAGAGCATGCGTGCTCCATTTTCTTTTTTTTCCTGGCCGTTGGAGGACACCATCACTGGCAGCGGGGGCCTAACAAGTAATTTTTTTTTTATCTCCTCTCACCAAACATTCATGGTGAGAGGAGATAAAACAGCTGATTTACACCGCTGCATACATTGTAACGGCGATCGCCGGTATTCATAGAATACCGGCAATCGCCGGTTTGAGGACAAACAATGGTCCCCAGACTGTGCTCCAAGCCCTCAGCTACCTCTGGTAGCGGAGAGCAGGGAGCTATCCCTCTGCACGACGCCGCAAATTTATTCTGATGCAGCTCTGTGAAAAGGTATATGCATCAGAATAAAGCCCGCTAGTGGCCGCCGTGAAAAGGCATATTGGCGGTCACTAACAGGTTAAAGGAATGCCTTCTGACATGTCATTGAAACATATCAACATTAATAGTTGGGTTCAGTGAGCAGACACCGACACCAATTGATATAACAAAGGCGTAGCTGCATTTTGTGAGCTGTATGACTCATGCTCATGGTAGAGGCACACATGGAGACCCTAGGGCTCTGTACTGTGGAGTTGTAAGCGTGCGTATGGTGTCACTGCATACCAGAATATTAAAGGAGATGTTGTCCCCTATCCTTTCATAATTTGGCAATCAGTGGAGAATCATGATTTTTCTGTAAGATTCAGTACATCAAAAAAAATAAAATCTGTATTCCTCTCTATAACATTTAAAGGCATATCAAGGTACAGTATGGCCTCATAGATAATACATATTATGGCTCCATACAACACTCTAAAAGTTTTTACAGAGCTCTTACTCTAAGCTTTTTATGGGATTTTAAAGAGATAGCCATCAACTTTGCCCACAGATACAGAAATCTCAGTGTCAAAGCTCCTTCACTATAATGACTAGTGGGTGCCTCAGCCTATGGATTCCCACGAATAACATCTTTTTTTTAGGATATCTCAATGACATGTCTGTAAAATAAAAGGGTCTGTGTATAAAACATCTTCCATCATGGTGCCCAATTCCTGATATACAGTACTCGATCAGTATTTGTTATATATCCGGGGTGGCCACAATGAGACTCGGGAGACACATGCGGCTTATGGGCTTCTTCGTATGGCTCTTGACTTTATGACTCTATAACAAACTTTATAAATAAGTGAGATAGTGCTAATTCACTGAAACTTTCCAGGAATGCCATACATGTGACCGGATAGAAGAGATCAGTCATAAATTGTGTCTGCTTTAGGAAATTCACCAATTCTGATCTCTGACTGCAGAGACTATTACAGAAGGAGATAGATTTAAGTAGCTTCTGATGGCGTCTCAATTCTGGGTAGATGTTATTACTGTACTGACACTATTTGGCCTACACTTATGGCATTGCAGTGTGGAATATCTACAAGATGACACTATTCTATAGGTACATAGCGGCCATATTGTGGGGATAGTCTACAGTAAGCACTAAAATTTTGAATAATTCAGAGATGTCATTGGCGCCACTTGGTCTGGACACTCAGGAAAGACAGTATTGTCTTGAAATTACAACTAGGATTTGTTTTAGAGCTGGGGGTCAGGACAATAAGGGGGCTAAGGAGGACAACTGAAAAATGTGCTTTGGCATATGCTTGTATTATTGAGGCTCCTGAATGGAAGTTAGCCGTTTATATGGCTACCAAAAACCAATGCACTGGTCACCCTTGGTATATATTGTCATTATTTTTACATTAGCTATTTGGCCCATTTGAAATTCTGTAATTTTTTTTGTTGCTTTGAAAACGTAAAAAACATTATATTTATTTTGGTTAATTGGTAGTGCAGATATCTGTCATTGCAACCTAGTTACTTCAAAGTAACTGGTTCCATCGATCCCGGTTATGTGTAGCTATTGTGGATACAAGCATTTTGCCATTTTTTATATTAAAATGCTTGCATGAAAACTCATTGTTTGTCCACAGAGATCAACCTGCCCTTTGTGATCCTAAAGTCTTTTCATTAAATAAATGTGGACCAAAAGCTTCCACTGTAATAAAGTATATTTGAAATAAAATTTTGTCATTGCCACATTACTTTTATGAATTAACAAACTCATGCCAGGGGTGTTTACATGAGAAAAGCATGCTGTTCCAATCTTGACATCTGTTATCCAGAGATTAGCATTCCAAATTCTATGTGAATGCAGCCAGCATAAACGGACAGGGAATGTTGAGTAAAAATCAATGACCATAAGCAAGCCCCAAGCTACCAAGGAGGTTATGTTAGACCCTTGAATCCATACTATGTATTGTAGCCAAGAGAAGCCCTGTTCTTATGCTTGTGTGCTAACGGTTACCTGTAAAATTTGCATTTTCTCTATAAAGTCAATGATGAAAACTTCCAGTTAATATCTAGCATCTCGAGTGTACATTTCTACGGCTCTAGGGTTTACAAACTTTATTTCATGCATTTAAATTAAATTTGGCCTATTAGGATATACATGTGTTTGTTATGATTTAAAGCAAGGCTCAACAAATCCAGGTCACCAAAATAGTAGGCCCTGATAACTGTGAAAGAAAATCCATCAAGGTGCAGAACCGATCTAAAAAACTGTCCAGTTTCTCTCATGTACAAATATATAATAAACAATTGATGCACTCTACTAGTGTCTCAACGTATCAAAGTGTTTTTCCTCTTGCAGATGAGGGAAAAAGTTTTACCTCTATTTCACATAGACTATGAGTGGACTAATTTCAGTCAGTTGTGAGAGTTTAATCAAAGAAGGGAACATGCAGTCATAAATTTGTTGCAACATATGTCAATAAGGCCCCCTGCACATGGCCGTAGCCGTAATCCCGGTCCATGATTACGGCTGGCGACAGTCGTCCGGATTTGCGGGATGTGCTCCCGTTATAAAATATGGGAGCACGGTCTGTAAAATAAAAAAATAGGACATGTCCTATTTTGCACGAAAGCTTTCTATGGGCTAGACAACTTTCCGTAAATATACGGGAATTATGGGTGACCGTAGTGGTCATGTGCATAGGGCCTAAAAAAGTTTGGCTTTGACTTCAAGTAAAATGATGCCACATTTGATAAATGTGGACCAAAAATGTAATACATCAAGACTACCAGAACGTACTAAAATCCTGATTTATTACTATTCACCAACCAGGTTGCACACAAGGTACAAAATCATATTTTATAATAAATATAAGATAAAAAGCTGACGTGAAGTCCAAAACAGTGTTGAGTTTCGCCTACACCGTCATGCCCCAGAAAAAGTTTTTGCAGTTTATTGCCCGATCAAAGTAAAACTGAAGCAAAAAACATGCGGTTTTGCTGTGGTGCAGTAATGGTGTGACCCTCTGCTGCACCATTACTTCCTAGTGTAAATGTACCTTTTCTACAAGATGGGGGGGACCCACAATTTTTACTATCATAAGGGGAGCACTGTTGTAACTGCCAAAGGTAGCTCAGTAACTACTGAACAGGCAAAACCTCAAGTGATGTGTAAGGCCCGCACATTCCCAGCTGCCGCTTGGACGTGGCCTTACAGCATGTTTTGCTGGCTCCTAACTTTTGTGTAGGCCTAATTTAAAGCAAGATTGTGATCATCATTAGCAGGCTTTCTGAGTCATGGCTTATTGTGTATTGATTAAAATTTCAGTGTCCTTAATATAGCATTAAGTTTTACTTATATCTTGCTTATCACATACTGTATCAATATTATCTGTATGTATGATTATTGACAAATAGACAGTCGATTTGCACAATTTTGAGGATGTGACGAAGTAATTTAGAAAAAGCAATGTTTCAGAGTAAAGATATGTAGACGCACAAGGAGGGGTGATGAATTGCAAATGCCTTGGATACACAAATAAATAGAGAAGTAAGTAAAAGAAGCGGGGAACAGTGTCTAGTACATAAATATTGGAAAAAAATAAAATGATCATTGCTGTATTACAGTATCTGAACACTTGCCAGTCACCAAATCAAGAACTATTTGTTTCTTAACTTATAGTATTATAACCTCTAACTATTGGGCTGGTGTCCAATCCATGAAACAACATCCAACGGTAAAGTGGCCACAGACATGATACATATGTCTGAAATTGGCAGTCATTAAAGGCTTTGTATACCTTTGGAAGGCCTTTTTCTTTGTTTTTGTTTTTTTATTAAATCAGCTACAGTATACATAGAAGCTGTTTTGTTAAAGTGAAAACATTTTCAATTTCAAAGTTGCTTAAAAACACATTGATTTAATAAAAAATAAAATTGCTTCCAAAGGCTTACATAGCCTTTAGAGGGGTTGTCTCATAAAGACAACCACTTCCAATATGCTTTATAGACCCCCCCCCCCCCCTGCTCTAAGGCACAGCAGAAAGTCCCTAAGCTGGCATGTTCTACTATATTTCCCCTGCAGCAGTAGTGAACCTTCCCAGTTGGTCAGCCTGGAGCCAGACCTGCGACAATCAGCTTATCATCAGGGCTGCGTTATTAAGAGATGAGGTTGTCTTCATGAGACAATCCCTTTAATCGGTCATATTTTTTGTGGATGACTAATAAACGACAGACAGATCTGTTTAAATTTTGATCTGCCATGTTGGATTTTTTTGTACTTGGCCATAACCTGAAGTTTATGGTAAGAGTGGTAAATAACTGCCAACTGGATGTTATAAAAGTTTTTGCTTTTTTTCACTCTACTGCATCTAGCATTGTTGTTTGTCTCCGGATGGTTGTAAAAAAAATAATAAAATAAATAAAAAGCTCTCAAATGGACTCTGGTATGGGTTTGCATTACAGGACCTTACTAAAAGCAACCACATGCTTACATAACACCAAGAAAATCAGATCACTCAGTGTTCCCCTGCCACTCTTTTATGTGCTACTAATGATCTACCACAAGGAAAAATATTTTACAGCATGATCCATAACGTGTGCTTTGAACACAATGAATGAGACGGTGGTTGAGAAAAGCCCCATAGTTAAATATTACACAAGGTGTTCTAACTTTGAACTTTCCTAACCTGCCTGCACTTTTTCAAACAAAATCACCATGGAAACTTGTTTCAACCTCGAAGAACCATATATTTATAACCTTGATAAGCATCTCAAGCTCCGATTTTATAATGTGATGGCATATCCCTAGGGTATGCCTCTGGGATCCCCACTGATCCTGAGAATAAAGGGGTCACAGTGCTGATTTAGTGCTGCATCCCCTACTTAGTTTTTCCTGCACAGTGGCGTTCCCGGACACTCGGCTGTGCAGGGAACTGCAGTCATCCCCATTCACTTGAAAAATTAAGTTCACGGCGGCACTTCAGAAGAACTTTTCCCGCATTGTGCGGGGTTCTCCTGAAGCCCGGGCTGTTGCCAACTAGCAGTAGTTTCCGATCATATTTAACCCATCAGATGCAGCGCTCAATAGCGAGCGCTGCATCTGAGTGGTTTTAGAGGGAAGGAGCTCCCTCTCTCACCCCACTGGCACCCCGCGTGTATCGCGGGGTGCCGATGGTTTCTATGGCAGCCTGGGGGCCTAACAGCCTGGAGGCCCCCAGGTCTGCCTTTAGTGATTGCTTGTTAGGCCATGACAGAGGCATGGCCTAACAGGTGCCTGTCAGTTTTACACTGACAAGCAATAATACACTGCAATACAGAAGTATTGCAGTGTACTAGAAGCGTATGTTCACACGCTTAACAAAAAAAGTCTGAAAATACGGAGCTGTTTTCAAGGGAAAACAGCTCCTGATTTTCAGACGTTTTTTGAGCAACTCGCGTTTTTCGCTGCATTTTTTACGGTCGTTTTTAGGGCTGTTTTCAATAGAGTCTATGGAAAAACGGCTCCAAAAACGTCCCAAGAAGTGTCCTGCACTTAGTTTGACGAGCCATCATTTTACGCACCGTCTTTTGACAGTGACGCGTAAAATTACACCTCGTCTGAACAGAGCATCGTAAAACCCATTGCAAGCAATAGGCAGATGTTTGCAGGCGTAATGGAGCCGTCTTTTAAGGCGTAATTCGAGGCGTAAAACGCCTGAATTACGTCTGAAAATAGGTAGTGTGCACATACCCTAATAGCGATCAAAAGATCGCACAGTAAAGTCCCCTAGTGGGACTAAAAAAAAAGTTAAATAAAGTTTGAAATAAATAAATGTCCCAAGTAAAAAAATTACTCATATTTGGTATCGACCAACAAACCTAACTATAAAACGATTACATTATTTAACCCGCACGGTTAACGTTGTAAAAAATTAAATAAAAAACAATTGGTTCATCCTGCCTTCAAAAAAAATGTGATAAATAGGTGTTCAAAAAGTCGCATGTACTCCAAATAAAATTAGCCAATAACTGGTACCAATAAAAACTACAAGTCGTCCCGCAAAAAAAAAAAAAAAGCCCTCATACAGCTGCATTGGACAAAAAAAAACAAAAACGTATGGCTCTTAGGCCTCATTTACACGAGCGTAATATACGCGCGTGTGACGTGCGTGCTTTTCACGCTTGTCGTACGCACCTATATTACTCTATGGGGCAGTGCAGACGATGCGTGAATTTTGCGCAGCGCGAGTGCGTTGCGTAAAACTCACGACATGTTCTAAAATTCGGAGTTTTTCGCGCATCACGCACCCATTGAAGTCAATGGGTGCGTGAAAACCACGAAGGTCGCACGGAAGCACTTCCGTGCGAACTGCGTGATTCGCGCAAGAGCTGTCAAACTGAATGTAAACAGAAAAGCGCCACGTGCTTTTCTGTTTACAAACATCCGAACGGAGTGTCTTACACATGAGCGAACCGACCTTTACCGGGTTCGGCCGAACTCGTTTTGACCGAACCCGGCAGGAGACAGTCACTGTGCAGGGTGCTGAAAGAGTTAAACTGTTTCAGCACCCTGGACAGTGACTTCCGATCCCAATATACGTGAACGTGTAAAAAAAAAAAAGTTCTGACTTACCGATAACTCCCGGATTCTTCCTCCAGTCTGACCTCCCGGGATGACAATTCAGTCCAAGTGACAGCTGCAGCCAATCACAAGCCAAGCACAGGCTGCAGCGGTCACATGGACTGCCGCGTCATCCAGGGAGGTGGGGCCAGATGTCAAGAGAGGCGCGTCACCAAGGACGCATCACCAAGGACGCGTCACCAAGGCAACGGCCGGGAAGTTCTCGGTAAGTACGAACCTCTTTTTTTTAAAACAGGTTACTCGATATGGTGATCGGAATGCACTGTCGAGGGTGCTGAAAGAGTTACTGCCGATCAGTTAACTCTTTCAGCACCATGGACAGTGACTGACGTCGACTAGCCTCATCTCTATGATGGCGGCTGCGCGAAAATCACGCAGCCGCGCATCATACACGGATGACACACGGAGCTGTCAAGTGCCTTTTGCGCATGCAAAACGCTGCGTTTTTTGCGCGCGCAAAACGCACACGCTCGTGTAAATGAGGCCTTAAAATATGTAAAAGTAGTAAAACATAAAAAAACCTATATAAATTTGGTATTTGTTATTTATATCACACGGTAAACGACGTAAAATTAAGACACAAAAAAGTATGGCGAAATTTCGGGTTTTTTTTCCAGTACCCCCCTAAAAAAAGTTAAATAAATTATATGTACCCCAAAATGGTGCTATTCAAAAATACAACTTGTCCCACAAAAAAAAAAAAGTCCTTACACAGCTATGTTGACGGAAAAATATAAAAGCTATAGATCTTTGAATGCGATGATGGCAAAACTTAACTTAAAAAAATTGCTCGGTCATTAAGGTTTAACCCCTTAATGACCAGGCTTGTTTGGACCTTCACGACCAAGCCAGATTTGTAAAATCTGGTATGTCTGACTTTATCAGAGAGTAACTCTGCAATAGTTTTGCATATCCAAGTAATTCTGACATTGTTTTTTACGTCACATGTTGTACTTTATTTTAGTGGTAAAAGTAGACTGATACGATTTGCAGAAATTAATAAAAAAATACAAAATTTATGAAATGTTGCAAAAAATAACATTTTTCCCTATTTGAAACTGCAATATGTCACAGGTACATACATACTGTACAATTTTTTAAAATTAAATATATATTTCTCTCTTTACTCTATTTTGGCAGCACTTTTAAAAAATAAAATAAATTTTGAGCAATTTAGAAGACTTTCAAATGTAATAATTTTTATAAATTTTGAAGTACATTTTATTTTCCTGCACCAAGCCAGGTTTTCAGGGCCTCATAAGTTTCAGAATGATGGAAAACCCCCACAAATGACACCATTTTGAAAACTACACCTCTTAAGGTATTTATCTAGGGGTGTAGTGAGTATTTTGACCCCACAGCATATTTGTAAGAATTCATGCAAAGCAGGTGTAAAAAAAAAATCCACTTTTTTCACAAATGTGTCATTGTAAAGACAGAATTCTTTGTAAAGCGAACATGGGAATGAAGAAATACACCCCAAAATCTATCACCCTGTTTCTGCTGTTTTCAAAAATACCCCCATTGTGGCCCTAATGCATTGCCTGGACACACGGCAGGGCCCAAAAGGAAGGGAGCACCTGGAGGCTTTCAGGACACCTTTTGGTTGAAAATGTTTTTAGGCCCCACTGCACATTGTGGAGAGGCTTTGAGCTGCCAGAACGATAGAAACTCCCCATAAATGACCCCATTTAGAAAACTAGATCCCCTAAGGCCTCGTGCACACTTCCGATAAATTTTTCACGGCCGTTTGTGACGGATCCGTGTGCCCGTTTTAGTGGCCGTATGCACTCCCGTGTGCACTCCGTGTTTCCGTTTCCGTGCGCCGAGCATGGTACTGTCCAGGGTGCTGAAAGAGTTAATTGCTGCACTGATCGGCGGTAACTCTTTCAGCACCCTGGACAGTACCATGCTCGGCGCTCGGAAAATACAATTTTAATGTAATAAAAAAAATAAAAATAAAAAGTTGCCGCTGCAGCCAATCACAGGCTGTAGTGGCGGTCACACACGTCAGGATGACGTCAGAAGGCCGGTCTCCAGGGATAACGCTTCATCCCACGTGACCACCTCTGCAGCCAATCACAGGCTGCAGCGGCCTCTGCAGCCAATCACAGGCTGCAGCGGCCTCTGCAGCCAATCACAGGCTGCAGCAGCCTCTGCAGCCAATCACAGGCTGCCGCGTTATTCTGGAAGGTCGCACTGGAGGAAGAAGAGGGACTCGCCACCAAGACTGACTTTTATTTTATTTTTAATCAGCAGCCTCTTTTCTCTATCAGTGATTGATAGAGACAAGTGGCTGCCGATTAGTGTAATATTTCTGTTATGTTTTTCTGCCCGCCCGGCCGTTGCTAGGCAACGGCTCCGTCACACACGGACGGCACACGGATGCCTTCCATGTGCCTTCAGTTTTTTTGATGGCCCCATTGACTTGCATGGGCCTCATGGTCACGGAATCTCGGACCAAAGTAGGATGTGCTCTACTTTGGATCGGAACGGAGCAACGGGACAGTCAAAAAAATTGAAGTGTGCATGGCCCCATTGAAATGAATGGGTCAGTGTGCTAGCCGTCAGAAAAACGGCTAGCACCCTGAAGGAAAAAACTGAAGTGGGCCTTACAGTATTTATCTAGGAGTGTAGTGAGTATTTTTGCCCCAGTTTTTTGCTAAATTTAATGCAAAGCAGGTGAAAAAAATAAAATTCCACTTTTTCCACAAATGTGTCAATGTAAAGACAGATTTATTTGTAAAGCGAACATGAGAATGAAGAAACACACCACAAAATCTATCACCCTGTTTCTTCTGTATTCGAAAATACCCCCATTGTGGCATTGATGTGCTTACTAGACGTGTGGCTGGGCCAAAAGGAGAGAGCACCCTTTGGCCCCATATCATGCATTTAGAGGCATTGAGCTACCTGAACAAAAAAAAAAAAACACCCGGAAATTACCCCATTTTAAAAACCAGACCCCTAAAAGGTATTTATCTAGTGGTGTAGTGAGCATGCGGACCAAACATTTTTAAAGGAGGAAATAATGGGCATTATTTCAGACACTATGGGTATATTATGTTTTCTTCAAATTCTTATTACATTTCCAAATGAAACAAGGGAGACATGTGGTAAAAGGTTATTTTGTTAGAAATATGCCACATTAATAAATTTGTGCGGCATACAAAAGAGAATTGAAGATGTGTATTCATAACGGATGCATGTCGCTATAGACGTATTTGCCTGTACTTATGACTGTCTTGCTGAAGAAGCCGTTGTCCCTCATCTGTGCTATTATGATGTCATTGTGGAAAGAATTCTGTCCTAATATAAAATCAGTCAGAGAGGATAAAATAAACTGTACTGGAGTGACGGGCAATATCTTCAAACAAATGGAGGAAAATGTATCCAACTATGTTGCAAACTCGAGTCTGTTCACTAGATAGAAGAACACCTGCAGGGCTGTCATGACAAGGTTTTTTTTTTTTTTCAGTGACTGGTTGTACAACGTCTCTTTAGCTCCATCAATCCCTATATGAGGGACGAACGTGCCAAGTCACGCGGTACACCATAACAGGCCCCTGCCCAGCAAGGTAGGAACAGCTATGTGCACAAAACAACCAAATCGGTTAAAGTATATATAAAGGGGCAGTGTCCAAAACCATCCATAGGAACAGTAAAGGATCACTAATCCCCAAAATGATGTCAGTATTTCCAGAAGCATTGTCAGGTGCAAGAGGTCTTGTGAAAACCCGAATGTAGTAAAGCCCATAGTGTACTGATTATTGAACAGCTCGATTATTAGTGATCCTCAAAATAAATAAAAAAAATCATGCCTGTATCACCATACAGAAATATGAATAAATATAACAGCTTTGTTCGGCAGGACGGTTAAAAGAAACAAAAATCGATCAAATATATGAAAGGGGTAGCACAAACAGGCTCTAACCAGAGTAGAAAGAGAAGTGGGAGGCCCCGCTGCACAACTGAGCAACAAGACAAGTACATTAGAGTCTCTAGTTTGAGAAATAGACGCCTCACAGGTCCTGAACTGGCAGCTTCATTAAATAGTACCCGCAAAACGCCAGTGTCAACGTCTACAGTGAAGAGGCGACTCCGGGATGCTGGCCTTCAGGGCAGAGTGGCAAAGAAAAAGTCATATCTGAGACTGGCTAATAAAAGGAAAAGATTAATATGGGCAAAAGCACACAGACATTGGACAGAGGAAGATTGGAAAAAAGTGTTATGGACAGATCGAAGTTTGAGGTGTTTGGATCACACAGAAGAACATTTGTGAGACGCAGAACTGAAAAGATGTTGGAAGAGTGCCTGACGCAATCTGTCAAGCATGGTGGAGGTAATGTGATGGTCTGGGGTTGCTTTGGTGCTGGTAAAGTGGGAGATTTGTACAAGGTAAAAGGGATTTTGAATAAGGAAGGCTATCACTCCATTTTGCAACGCCATGACATACCCTGTGGACAGCGCTTGATTGGAGCCAATTTCATCCTACAACAGGACAATGACCTCCAAATTATGCAAGAACTATTTAGGGAAGAAGCAGGCAGCTGGTATTCTATCTGTAATGGAGTGGCCAGCGCAGTCACCAGATCTCAACCCCATAGAGCTGTTGTGGGAGCAGCTTGACCGTATCGTATGCAAGAAGTGCCCATCAAGCCAATCCAACATGTGGGAGGGGCTTCTGGAAGCATGGGGTGAAATTTCTCCAGATTACCTCAGCAAATTAACAGCTAGAATGCCAAAGGTCTGCAATGCTGTAATTGCTGCAAATGGAGCATTCTTTGACGAAAGCAAAGTTTGAAGGAGAAAATTATTATTTGAAATAAAAATCATTATTTCTAACCTTGTCAATGTCTTGACTATATTTTCTAGTCATTTTGCAACTCATTTGATAAATATAAGTGGGAGTTTTAATGGAAAACACAAAATTGTCTGGGTGACCCCAAATTTTTGAACGGTAGTGTAGATGTCCTTATCATTTCACTTTACTGCAAGTAACAGCTCGCTTGCCAGTGCGATTGACGCCCCCCTTTCCACACGTCTGGACACCAATTGCTTTGGGAATCCCACTGTGTTTTTAAGGACTGTCCAGCAGGCCCCTGTGATTGCAGCATGGAGGGATTTAAAAAGGGGGACACTGCTATAAATATTATCAGTGTAGACGTGGTACTCTTGGTGCAGGAATGGCACCATTAGGTCCCACACAATTTTGCCGGATGTGCCAATTGTGTCTGGGTCAGCCTGGGGGATTAATTTGGCTCTCTTTGCCTTCATAGATTAAGAAGCCGCAGGTGTATCCTGTTGTGCTCTCGCACACTTTATATAATTTAACCCCATATGTGGCACATTTGGAGGGGATGAAGTGCCGTAATGAAAGACTGCCTTTGTAGCTCATCAGGGATTCATCCACCGATAAATTTTGATCTGGGGTGTAGGATTTGAGGAAAGATTCTTGTAGGAGGGAAATTAACTATCTCAATTTATTAAGGTGATCGTAGCCTGGGTAATTTCTTTGGGGGACTTGGGAGTTATCTATAAGATGCATGAAGCGCATGTCGGGACATAACTGCTGCAAATAGAGGGGTAGCGTGGACAGCTCTTGATGCCCAGTAGGAGTGGATAGTTGGTTTTTTGACCAACCCCATATTTAGCGTTAGGCCTAAAAAAAATAAAAATTAAGCTCAGGGACACTAGTGGGGGTCCATAAGAAGTAGACGGATGTGGGTTTCTGTGCAATATATATTTATCTGTTGGACAATTAACTCCAGGACTTGGTCACTGACAAATATGTGGAAGAATTCCAAAGGTGAATAATTTGCAACATCCACTTTTATTCCTGGGGTTGCTGACAGTTGCAGGGCCTGGGGGGAAGATTAAATTGCAGGATCCCAGAACACGGTAGGCCTTGCACCACTAGGCCCTGCACCACTAGGCCCTGCACCACTAGGCCCAGCACCACTAGGCCCAGCACCTGGAAATTCAACAGCGACGACTGACTCCACCACCATAGAGCTATGAGGTCCAGAGGTAGAAGTAGAACTTGATTAGTCACTGTCTGAAAAAAGTTCTACCTCTGAAGCAGAGTCGGTGTCACTACCTGAACTGACGGAGCATAGCAAAGTGTTTGCTTGCTCCGCAGTAAACATTCTCCGAGCCATTATTTAGGTAGAAACGTAACCGTTCGGCTACTAACTTGTTTTTTCTAAATTATATATTTTTTTGTAAAAAGGATACCCTGCCTATAACTAGGTAGATAAATAGATTCCTAAGAGCAGCGCATAAAAAAAATGACGTAAAACTGGCTAACAGGTAATAACTGGACGCTGCCAGAAAACGAACTGATCACTTGTGCTCACACAGGGGATGAGGGGGCGCAGACTTGAAGTTTGTGTAATTTTTTCTTCACTTTATACAGCTCAGGATTTGGTTATAGTGTCTCTCGGGGGCCCTATCTTATGCCAAAGCGCCGCCGTGAAAAGCCGGCGCTCTGGCACAAGTACCCTTAATGGCCGCCGTGAAAACATATATAGGTGGTCATTAAGGGGTTACAATACCTTCGGTATTAAGGGGTTAAACAACAAATGCATCATACAAGGTAAACAATGGAGGATCTCATGCAATGGTGCATATTTACTACTTTGTTTTGATCGTACAATTTTCTCAGTGTATGACATCCAACCCCATTTCACATGTGCTAACCTTATGCCAACTTGGCAATCGTTGACTGCTGCTATTTTGTATACATGGGATTAAATTGTGTCATCTTCCAAATATAGCTGTAAATTCCTAGTCAAGAAAAGCAGACACTTGGGATGTAACTTTGTTTCACCTGTCTTAAAAACAAAAGAAAGATTGGCAGAATGTGATTAAATGTACAGGAAAATAGAGGTATTCATGATATCATGTAATATACTAGATACATGTTGGCATACATATAAAAAAAATTTTTTTGGGGGCTTTCCCAGCCTAATATTTCCAATCTATGGCCACCCCAGTACCCGACCATCACTACAGATGGTCGGGTACTGCATTGTACCCAGCTATTCTCGGTACCCCCAGTGAAGGTGGCTACTGGGGTAATAATGGGGGGTGAGTGTTGGCTTTTTTTGTTTCTGGCTAACCCTAAACCCCGCCTTAGTAATGGACACTGTCAATCAGACAGCGGCTATTACTAATGCAGTAGTAAAAAAAAGAACAAAGACTGTGACAATTTGGGGGACAATTTAGCCCACAGTATCTCCATCTCCAGGGTGAGATGGTTGGCACACATAGAAAGTTCACTCCAACTCATTGAATAAGGGTTTAAACGAGCCACAGCTTGCTTTATTGTCTTCAACCACAGCAAGCAGTGTTACAACTAAAAAAAAACCATACAAAATAAACCCTAGACTATCCAGCCTCTAAGTAACACATTCAGTGTCCCTCACTAAGAGACACTGAGTCTTGTGCCCAGTACCTCAAACCATAGGCAGCTTTACCTTACACGGCGGTGACTCTCACAGGCTACCATGCCTGTCTTCCCCAGACTAAGAGCCCTGTGTGAACAGCACACACCTGAATTAAAGAGCCGCCTAAGGTGAAGCCTAACTAGGCTCATCAGACAGCCCAAGACACAGACTGTCTCTATGGAGTGGAAGCCCGCCCTTCTTCTTCACACTCCAGGAAACCAGGCCCTATTCCGGGTTTTACACCCAAGCAACAGCAGAGAAAACCCTCTCTGCTGTACACGTTCCCTGGTTGCTTAAAACCTGACACTGCACTGTCCAGTAGCTGCACTGCTACAAGACACACAGAAAAAATATTTTCTTGAAATAAGAAAAAAAAAACACACACCCTCATTAACCATTTTATTGAAAGTATGTTGGACTGCAATACATTCTACTACAGGCAGAAGGATGATGGCAGTGAATGAAATGGGTGTCCTAGAGAGGCGCAATGTCGTCATTGCATCGCGCCTGTCTTTGCCGAGCCGCTCACGGACGATGTTACACAGTGAATGGCGGAGCAGGGAGCTGATGGCTCCCTGAACCACCATTGGGCTCAACTGTATCTGCGTCCTAAGGACGCAGAAACAGTTGAAAATGGAACATGCCACCGCTGGGGGACCGGCCTGTGGGGACATGCCCCTCGGCTCAGCCCACCCTAAGCCCCACTATCTGAGTGGGAACGGGACCACCACCCCTCTGCTCCCCCACTAGCTACACCTCTGCTTATAGCATACTATTCCCTAATGAAGATCTTTAAACTGCATTGTCCTTAATATTTGGAATAATGTGCCCACAACTATAAGAATAAGATTATTAGAAGTCACCAAGGAATTCTGTGTCCATTTAATAGCACAAGGCAGCAGACTGATTTCAATAATAGAGGTCACGGAACTCCGAGTTGACTTCTAATATTCTTTATATTTCCTACAATTTGCTTCTCAACTGCTGCAGATTCTCTTTTAGAAAAATAGAAAGGGGGGACTCCTGCCCTTCTGCTCCACGGGAGGCTTCTGTCCTCCATGAGCTCGCCTTAGGCCCCATGCACACGACCGTAATTTTGATCCGCAATTATGGACTGTAATTGCGGATCAAAATACTGATCCATTAATTTCTATAGCCCACGGGCACCTTCCCATATATTTAACCTCTTCACGCGCTGCTCCGCAACTGTACGTCCTGCAGAGGGCTTGCTTCCTGCATCAGGACGTACAGTTGCAGAGTTGTTCCCGTCGCACACTGTCCTAACGGACACTGCCCGGGAACCAGGTCAGCTGTCCCCGACAGCTGACACTCCAGTCTTGCCAGTCAGCAGGCCATCGCCGCTGATTTCGGCAATTAACCCAATAAATGCGGCCACAGATTGCGTTCGCCACATTTAAGGGGTTTGAAGCACATCGGCAGCACCCACGAAGTGCTTGTCGTGGCAATCGGAGGTCAGACAATGACCTCCGGGTTGCCATGTACGGAAGCCTCGGAGGAGCAGCCTCCGGCCGATCCTCCAAGGCTTCCTGTCAGTGTGACTGTCACGTCACAATGACAGTTGGAATGCATTACACTACGTAGGTAGTATAATGTATTCCAGCAGCGATCAGAGCTGCAAGTCTAAGTCTGGGTTCACACGACCTATTTTCAGACGTAAACGAGGCGTATTATGCCTCGTTTTACGTCTGAAAATACAGCTCCAATACGTCGGCAAATATCTGCCCATTCATTTGAATGGGTTTGCCGAAGTACTGTGCCGACGACCTGTCATTTACGCGTCGTCGTTTGACAGCTGTCAAACGACGACGCGTAAAATGACTGCCTCGTCAAAGAAGTGCAGGACACTTCTTTGAAATGTAATTTGAGCCATTTTTCATTGAATTCAATGAAGAACAGCTCAAGATTACGGGCGTCAATGACGCCTCGCAAAATGCGAGGAGGAGCATTTACGTCTGAAACGACGGAGCTGTTTTCTCCTGAAAACAGTCTGTAATTTCAGACGTAAAAGCCAGTTATCGTGTGCACATACCCTAAGTGTCCCCTAGTGGGACAAGTGAAAAAAGTAAAAAAAGTAATAATGTTTTAAAAAAGTGTAAAAATAAAAGTTATAAGTTATATAAACAAACACTGCATTTTTTTTTCCTATAATAAGACTTTCATTATAGTAAAAAAATGAACATGTTAAAAAAGGTACACATATTTGGTATCACCGCGTTCGTAACGACCCAAACTATAAAACTGTAATGATATTTTTTCCAGCACGATGAACACCCCAAAAAAATCAATAAAAAACGACACCAGAATCGCTATTTTTTGGTCACCACCCCTCCCATAATAGAGAATAAAAAGTGATCAAAAAGTAGCATGTACCCGAAAATAGTACCGATAAAAACTACAACCCATCCCGCAAAAAACAAGCCCTTACACAGCTTTTTTACTGGAAAATAAAAAAGTTACGGCTCTCAGAATATGGTGACACAGAAAATAAATTATTTGATAAAAAAGTGATTTTATTGCGCAAACGCTGAAAAACATAAAAAAACTATATACATATGGTATAGCCGTAATTCTACCGACCCGCAGAATAAAGTAAAATTGTCATTTATAGTGCACGGTGAACGCCGCAAAAAATAAACTAAAAAACAATGTCAGAATTGCTTGTTTTTGGTCACCCGGCTTAAAAAAAAAAATTTAATAAAAAGTGATCAAAAAAATTGCATGTACCCCAAAATGGTACCAATGAAAACTACAGATTGTCCCACAAAAAATAAGCCCTCACACGGCTCCGGTGGTGAAAAAATAAAAAAGTTCTGGCTCTCAGAATATAGCGATGCAAAATGTGCAGTGTTTTCTAAAAGCGGGTAACATCCGAGACCATTTATCAGTGCGACACCGGCCACACATCTATGAATTATTATTTATTTACCATATTATTATACCCTCTTCTTATGCCCTGATGTTCTCCGCACAGATTACATATTCCCCCACATTATAAATTGAAATACCAGCGAAACCCCAAACAGAAAAACTACCAAGCAAAATCTGCGCTCCAAAAGCAAAATGGCGTCCCTCACTTCTGAGCCCTGCAGCGTGCCCAAACAGCAATTTGCACCCACATATATGGCATCGCCATACCAGGGAGAACCCGCTTAACGCTTTATGAGGTATTTGTCTTCAGTGGCACAAACTGGGCACAGCATATTATGCACTAAAATGGCATACCAATGGAAAATTGCAATGTTCACACCATCCGCTGTGTATTAAACCCTTTGCGCAGTATGACTTAATAGCACGTCATGGTGCGGGGGTTGATGTATGGAGCGGGCTCACATGCTGAGCCCGCTCCATACGCTGCGGGTGTCAGCTGTGTATTACAGCTGACACCCAGGACTAACGGACAGGAACAGCGATCGTGTGGTTACAGAAGCCTGTAAAAATAACAATATACTGCAATACATTAGTATTGCAGCATACTGTACCCGCGATCCAATGATCGCTGGTGCAAGTCCCCTAAGGGGACTAATAAAATGTGTAGAAGAATTAAAGTTATTAGTAGTGAGAAATAAAAACATTTAAAGTTAAAAAAAAAAACTTTTCCCATTTTTCTTCTAAAGCAATGTAAAAAAATAAACAAAATTGGTATCACTACGTCCGTAAAAGGCCGAACTGTTACAATATACCATTATTTAACTCGCACGGTGAACACCGTAAAAAACGTAAATAATTTAAACTGCCAAAATCGCTGTAGTTTTCGTTTTTACCGCACGGCGAAAGCTGTAAAAACGAAAACTCCAAAAAATCGAATCAGATTTTTTTCTATATTACTATATCTTCCTGTTTTTTTTCCATTTCCCAGAACTTTTATGGTACTTTAAATGGTGTCAATAGAAACTACAATTCCTCCCACAAGAAATAAGCCGTTACATCACTCTACTGACGGAAAAAGAAAAAAGTTATGGCTCTTGGAAGGCAAGGACTGAAAAACGAAAATAAGAAAGCAAAAAATGGATCAGTCCTGAAAGGGTTAATTCATTTCTAATGGAAAAAAACTTATGACCACATGTGGGGTATTTCCGTACTCGGGAGAATTTGCTTTACAAAAATTGGTTGTTTATTCCTCCTTTATCCCTTGTGAAAATGAGAAAATGCAACATTTTAGTGGAAAAAAATTGTGATATTAATTTTCTCGGTCTAATTCTAATAAATTGTGCAAAAGACCCGTGGAGTCTAAATGCTCACTATACCCCTAGAAAAATTCCTTGAGGGGTGTTTCCAAAATGGGGTAACTTGGGGGGTTTCCAGTGTTTTGGTCCCTCCAGGGCATTGCAAAGGCGGCATGGCACCGAAAAGCAATCCAGCAAAATCCGTGCTCCAAAATCCAAATGGCCCTCCTTCCCTTCTGAGCGCTGCCATGGGTCCAATCAGCAGTTTATTACCACAATATGGGGTATTGCCGTAATGAGGAGAAAATGCTTTACAAATGTTGTGGTTCTTTTATTCCTTTATTTCTTGTAAAAATTAAAAATTTCTATGCTTTTTCATAAAAAAAGTACATTTTCATTTTCGCTGCCTAATTCCACTAAATTCTGCAAAAAACCTGCGTGGTCAAAATGCTAACTATACCCCTAGATAAATTCCTTGATAGGTGTAGTTTCCAAAATGGGGTCACTTTTGGAGGGTTTCGCCTGTTTTGGTCCCTCCAGGGTGTTGCAAACGCGACATGGAACCGAAAACCAATCCAGCAAAATCTGTGCTCCAAAATCCAAATGGCACTCCTTCCCTTCTGAACCCTGCTGTGGGTCCAATCAGCAGTTTATTACCACATATGGGATATTGCCGTAATCGAGAGACAATGCTTTACAAATACTGGGGTGCATTTTCTTTATTATTTCTTGTAAATATTAAAAATTTCTATGTTTTTTCAGAAAAAAAGCAGATTTTCATTTTTACAGACTAATTCTAATAAATTTAGTGAAAAACCTGTGTGGTCAAAATGCTAACTATACACCTAGATAAATTCCTTGAGGGGTGTAGTTTCCAAAATGGGGTAAGTTTTGGGGTGTTTCCACTGTTTTGGCACCACAAGACCTCTTCAAACCTGCCTACAATATATTCTAAAAAAAAGGAGGCCCAAAATCCACTGGATGCTCCTTTGCTTTTGAGGCCTGTGTTTCAGTCCATTATCACACTAGAGCCACATGTGGGATATTTCTAAAAACTGCAGAATCTGGACAAGCAGAATCTGGACAATAAATATTGGTATTTCTCTGGTAAAAGCTTCTGTGTTACAAAAAAAGTGTATTAGAAATGAATTTCGGCAAAAAAAAAATTAATTTGTACATTTCACCTCTACATTGCTTTAATTCCTGTGAAACGCCTAAAGAGTTAAAACACTTTTTGAATGCTGATTCGAATACCTTGAGGGGTGCAGTTTTCAAAATGGGGTGACTTCTGGGGATTTTCTAATACATAAGGCCCTCAAAGCCACTTCAGAACTGAACTGGTCTCTGAAAAAATGGCCTTTTGAAATTTTCTTTAAAATATGAGAAATTGCTGCTAAAGATCTAAGCCTGGTAACGTCCTAGAAAAATAAAAGGACGTTCAAAAAACTATGCAAACATAAAGTAAACATATGGGAAATGTTAACTAGTAACTATTTTGTGTGGTATTACTATCTGTTTTACAAGCAGATACGTTTAAATTTAGAAAAATGCTAAGTTTTGCAAATTTTTTCAAAATTGTGGTGTTTTTCAGAGAAAAATACCAAAATTATCGACAAAATTTTTTCACTAACATAAAGTACAACATGTCACGAGAAAACATTCTCAGAATCACTTGGATAGGTAAAAGCATTCCAACGTTATTACCACATAAATTAACACATGTCAGATTTGAAAAAATCGGCTGTGTCCTGAAGGCCAAAACAGGCTGGGTCCTGAAGGGGTTAAGGGAAGGTATCTGGGCCGTAGAAATGGTCTGCAAAAAAACATGCTCCCATACTTTATAACGGGGTGCGGCCCGAAAATGACTCGCGGGTGACTTTCTGTGGCTGACCGTGATTACGGCGACGGCCGTGTGCAGGGAGCCTTAGTTGATATGAACTCACCCTTTTCATAAAGAAAGTTTTCAGATTTGAGGTGTTTAATATGATGTTCTGCAGAAGCTGGAAAACAGGACTGAATGCGACACTGTAGCTGTTGAGGAAGTTTTTTGTTTTTTTTAAACAAGAGGGAGCGTTAGATGCTAGTCAATCATTGGCACAAAAGAAGACGCTTAATGCAAAAGCGATCTGTGACAGACCACTTCTGGTAGAGATAAATAGTTGTGCCACTCATCTCTGTATAATTGTCAGATGCTGACGCCAGAATGTGATGTTTATTCAAATATTATTAAAAGATATGGATGTAGCCATCTTTATCTTGACTCTTAATGCATTAAATACACAGTGGCAAGAAACTTTACCTTTTCAATGGCTTTTGTTGTGTGATATCACGCTGCAGCAAGTTATAGGTCAAGATAAACTTGGTTACATCTGTATGTCAATAAAATATATCAATGACTTGTATAATTAATGGGATAATATGTTCTACAGGGTATTTATTACCTTAGGCACATTACAGTTTACTGTGCATTACAGTCACTCACATCTTACTTATATTATCAATTGTATGTTACATATTGCTAATGACACTGTTATTGCATTAGCTAATAATAGTTATTACCACATTTATTCTCTTGGACTCTTACTGAAACGGTCTACTTATGCTTTGTAACACTATGAATATTGTTCTACAACTGCATAATGATATACCAGGTGTTCATGTAATAATTGCTATGGGATTATAAACTATGCATTCAAATAACATTCAGAAAACAATTTTTAGGATATACGTTTTGTAAGTGTGTCCATATATTATAACTTGTTTTTTTCTGCCAATTCATTATTCATAAGTTGAATGACTACCTCAGTGACAGCTGTACACAGTGGCCATATCATAGCTTCATCACCTCTTCCTGCCATTAGTTCACATCTATTTCTGATGAGCAGACGGTTTGACTTTTCAGCTCTCTTCCTTGGATATTAATTATTTTAGAATCTCCTCAAAAGAGCTAAAAAGGAACAATATTTAAGACTCTACATGTATTATGTGCTCTTCACATTTATCATAATGTTAGTGAGGTGTTACTGTTTTGTGTGTTCTATTATTAGATATTTTTAACTGGTCATGATGAGAAATGCAATTTCTTGTAACTTAAGTGCCTTAAGGCAATGTACAACTTTAAAAAATAAAATAAAATTTAATAAAAAATGTATATCATTGTGTTTGGTGCAACTTTCTAATTACTTTTTATTAAAAAATATTTTTACTTTTTCAGATTCAGCTGCTCTGTATCCTGTATACAGAACAGCTGTATCTAGCACTGAAACCTGTATCCATCAGGTCAGCGGCACTGATTCAGTGTCAGCGGGTCCTGCACGATCACATAACTTAGATGTTATCGATAACAGCTCGATCCTGGTCTCAGCGCTAGATACAGGTGCTCTGTATTAAGGATACAAAGCAACTGTATTTCAAAAAGTAAAAATAATTTTTAATAAAAAGTAATTAGGAAGTTGCACCAAAAACACTGATACACATTTTTATTTAAAAAAAGAAGACACCTGTTTTCAAAGGTGTACATAGCCTTTAAATGCTTAAATCTAAGTACTCTTAAAGCGCAATAGTATATCAAGCACTTGCTTAAAAACAACTTTTATACATGGCATCCATCCATCCATATATATATATATATATATATATATATATATATATACATACAGAGGATGCAAACTTTAGATGTGATTAAAGTTTAATGTAATTTATGTGGAGAATATATTCATATTACCAATGGGAATTTTTTGGTTAGAACCTAACCTTTAATGTGAGATTTATTTCTTTTTTTAAGCAATTTCAGATAGTGATACAATTGTATCCATAAGGTTCGTTCACTAGCGCTTGCGCACTTTACATTGACATATGTAATAAGTTCAGACAGGACAAGGATGAGATTTAAATGGTTAATACCATCACACTCTAGTATTTATAATTTATTTTAGCATTTTCCTGGTTTTTATTTATTTTTATATTTTTATATTTTTTTATAGTTATTCAAAAAATATTATGTTTAAATATTTTTGTTCCAAGTTGGGACCGGTACCCTCCTTGTCACAAGGTGTGTGCCAGGAACTATGTCCACGTTTGATCATAGAATCAGTGCATTGTCTACACAGACCTCTGGAATGCCAGAAGGTCTAATCTATTAACTCTGTGAGCCCCTGATGAATTACTGCAGAGTTACTTATGAGTAAGGAAACGCGTAGGGCTAGATAACTACAGATAGGCAGGATTAGTGTGTTGCTAAACACGAGATCCTCACAGTGGAATCCACAGCAGCAGCAGCTGAAGCTGTATCAGCTACTGGCACACACTGGGCTTGATAAAGCAGCTGATCTGCTAATAAGAGAGCTGCACAGACATCTCTATAGCAGCAGTAGCTGAAATACAAGAGATTCATATAGAGGAACTCCTAGAGCAGCTGCTCATGTTGCTTCAGTTCCTGGCACACACCTTGTGACAAGGAGGGTACCGGTCCAAACTTGGAACAAAAATATTTAAACATAATATTTTTTGAATAACTATAAAAAAATATAAAAATATAAAAATAAATAAAAACCAGGAAAATGCTAAAATAAATTATAAATACTAGAGTGTGATGGTATTAACCATTTAAATCTCATCCTTGTCCTGTCTGAACTTATTACATATATCAATGTAAAGTGCGCAAGCGCTAGTGAACGAACCTTATGGATACAATTGTATCACTATCTGAAATTGCTTAAAAAAAGAAATAAATCTCACATTAAAGGTTAGGTTCTAACCAAAAAATTCCCATTGGTATTCATCCAGTGAAACACATATATTACTCAAGGGAAAAACCACGTATATTTACTATTGCACAGTGAATAATATATTCATATTGAACTAAGTTGGATGGGTGCAATGTATGTATAACGTGCAGTGTTGGGTCAATGTCTAAACATAGTGTACAAGGTAAACAAATAACATACGTAACATGTAATACGGTAGTCTTTTATAAGGGCCTGTTCACATCAGCGTTACGGTTCCATTGATGGGTTCCATCAGACCTTTCCGTCGGAGGAACACATCAACGGAAAGGCAAACGGAAACCATAGCTTCCGTTTGCATTACCATTGATTTCAATGGTAATGTTTCAGTTGCAAATGATTTCCGTTTGTCTCCGTTCAGTAAGGTTTCCGTTTTTTTTTGTGGAAACAAGAATGCAGTCGACTGCGCTATTGATTTAGTGAAAGAAAACGGAAAACTTATGGAATGGAGACAAACGGAAACCATTTGCAACAGAAGCATTACCATTGAAATCAATGGTAATGCAAACGGAAGTTATGGTTTCAGATTGCCTTTACGTTGATGGGTTCCTCCGACGGAAAGGTCTGACGGAACCCATCAACGGAACACTAATGCTGATGTGAACACACCCTAATACACAAGTAAAGATAATGTTTATGTTGATGTATAAACTTGTTAAAATAGACAGTAAAACTGCCTATACACATAAGATAGCTTTCGGATGAACGCTTGTTCAGCTGACAGCTATTCCTCCAGACTCCTGCATACACATACACGCTCAGCTTGGCCAAGCATGCGTATGTATTCAATGTCTGCTAATTTTATTGCAATGTCTGCTAATTTTATTACATTTTTACAGATTTTATTAAGCTCTTTATATTTTACAAAGGCTACAGCTGTACCCTCAGAAAAAATACAAATCTGAGGGTACAGCTGTAGCCTTTGTAAAATATAAAGAGCTTAATAAAATCTGTAAAAATGTAATAAAATTAGCAAAAATACAAAATGAAAGGCAGGTGGCCAAGGATAGTAAAACAAATCCTAAAAAATTCTTCAAGCATATAAATGCAAAAAAGCCCAGGTCTGAACATGTAGGACCCCTAGATAATGGTAATGGGGAGTTGATCACAGGGGATCAAGAGAAGGCAGAGTTACTAAATGGGTTCTTTAGCTCTGTATATACAACTGAAGAAAGAGCAGCTGATGTAGCCGGTGCCGGTGCTGTTAATATATCAGTTGATATACTGAATTGGATGAATGTAGAGATGGTCCAAGCTAAATTAAATAAAATAAATGTGCACAAGGCCCCGGGACCAGATGGGTTACACCCTAGAATTCTTAAAGAGCTTAGTTCAGTTATTTCTGTCCCCCTTTTCATAATATTCAGAGAATCTCTAGTGACTGGTATAGTGCCAAGGGACTGGCGCAGGGCAAATGTGGTGCCTATTTTCAAAAAGGGCTCTAGGTCTTCCCCAGGTAATTATAGACCAGTAAGCTTAACATCCATCGTGGGGAAAATGTTTGAGGGGCTATTGAGGGACTATATACAGGATTATGTGACAATAAATAGTATTATAAGTGACAGCCAGCACGGTTTTACTAAGGACAGAAGTTGTCAAACTAACCTAATCTGTTTTTATGAAGAGGTGAGCAGAAGTCTAGACAGAGGGGCCGCTGTGGATTTAGTGTTTTTGGACTTTGCTAAGGCATTTGACACTGTCCCCCATAGACGCCTAATGGGTAAATTAAGGACTATAGGTTTAGAAAATATAGTTTGTAATTGGATTGAGAATTGGCTCAAGGACCGTATCCAGAGAGTTGTGGTCAATGATTCCATCTCTGAATGGTCCCCTGTTATAAGTGGTGTACCCCAGGGTTCAGTGCTGGGACCACTATTATTCAACTTATTTATTAATGATATAGAGGATGGGATTAATAGCACTATTTCTATTTTTGCAGATGACACCAAGCTATGTAATATAGTTCAGACTATGGAAGATGTTCATGAATTACAGGCAGATTTAAACAAACTAAGTGTTTGGGCGTCCACTTGGCAGATGAAGTTTAATGTAGATAAATGTAAAGTTATGCATCTGGGTACCAACAACCTGCATGCATCATATGTCCTAGGGGGAGCTACACTGGCGGATTCACTTGTTGAGAAGGATCTGGGTGTACTTGTAAATCATAAACTCAATAACAGCATGCAGTGTCAATCAGCTGCTTCAAAGGCCAGCAGGATATTGTCGTGTATTAAAAGAGGCATGGACTCGCGGGACAGGGATGTAATATTACCACTTTACAAAGCATTAGTGAGGCCTCATCTAGAATATGCAGTCCAGTTCTGGGCTCCAGTTCATAGAAAGGATGCCCTGGAGTTGGAAAAAATACAAAGAAGAGCAACGAAGCTAATTAGGGGCATGGAGAATTTAAGTTATGAGGAAAGATTAAAAGAATGAAACCTATTTAGCCTTGAAAAAAGACGACTAAGGGGGGACATGATTAACTTATATAAATATATTAATGGCACATACAAAAAATATGGTGAAATCCTGTTCCTTGTAAAACCCCCTCAAAAAACAAGGGGGCACTCCCTCCGTCTGGAGAAAAAAAGGTTCAAGCTGCAGAGGCGACAAGGCTTCTTTACAGTGAGAACTGTGAATCTATGGAATAGTCTACCGCAGGAGCTGGTCACAGCAGGGACAGTAGATGGCTTTAAAAAAGGGTTAGATAATTTCCTAGAACAAAAAAATATTAGCTCCTATGTGTAGAAATTTTTCCTTCCCTTTTCCCTTCCCTTGGTTGAACTTGATGGACATGTGTCTTTTTTCAGCCGTACTAACTATGTAACTATGTAACTATGTAAGAAAGTCGGGGACTCTGTGGTATTCCCTGACATGGCTGTCCACATATGGACAGCGATGTCTGGGTCTCCCCAGAGCCGGAGTCTCGTGCAGAGCGCTAGCATTTGCTCTGCTCCGGGACTCTGTGGAATTCCCTGACATCGCTGTTCATATACAACAGTGTTGTCAGGGTCTTCTCCAGAGCGGAGTCCCAGGCAGAGCGCTAGTATAGGCTCTGCTCCGGGACTATGTGGAATTCCCTGACATCGCTGTCCACATATGGACAGTGTTGTCAGGGTCTTCCTCAGAGCAGAGTCCCGGGCAGAGCGATAGTATAGGCTCTGCTCCGGGACTCTGTGGAATTCCCTGACATCGCTGTCCATATATGGACTGCGATGTCTGGGTCTTCCCCAGAGCCGGAGTCCCGTGCAGAGCGCTAGCATAGTGTAGCGTCCATGGCCGCGGGCCCTCAAGTTTACTCACCTCCCGACGCCCACAGCCATGGATCCGTGAGCGCTGGCCCACATCTCCTTCCTAGGAGATGCCAGCACTCACTTCCGCTCTGGTCTGCTGGATCACGTAGGGTGCACGCGCACGCTCGTGCCCGGCCTTAAAGGGCCAGCGCGCGCACAAAGGAAGTTGTCATCAATATCAACTGCCACGATTTCATGGTCTATAAGAAGGTCCCAGGCCTTCTGATCCTTGCCTGAGCGTTGTTAGTTTTCCCAGTCTGTCTTGCGAATGGTCCCTTAGTGTTTCCCGTTCCAGTTGTTACCCGTGCCTTGTTACCTGTTCCTGTTTCCCGTGCTGTGCCTTTAGTATTGAATCCGCCACGTCCTGTGTCATCTGCCACGTCCGGAGGAATCCACCACGTCCTGTGTCATCTGCCACGTCCGGAGGAATCAGTCTCGTCCTGTGTCATCACCATGTCCGGAGGAATCCGCCACGTCCGGTGTCATCTGCAACGTCCGGAGGAATCCGCCACATCCTGTGTCATCTGCCACGTCCGGTGGAATCTGCCACGTCTGGGGCAATCTGTGGCTCCTGTGTCATCCGTCATGTGGCGTTATCTGCTGCACCCATCTCCATCAGTGCCAGAGCTGCAGCCACCGTCTGGACTATCCAGGTACCCTTGTGCGGGACATTGTATTACTGGGGTTTCCTGTTGTTTGGCCAGCTGCCTCCCCGCTACGGCGGTATGGCCTAGTGGGTCCACTAACCCGCTTCGTGACAGTATGCTCAGGCCATGGACCCTGCTGGTCAACCTGAGACTTTGAGGACACAAGCCATGCTGGCCGAGATGGGGGATCTCCAGTCACAATAAGACCAACTCCTGTCGTTGAACGCCATTTCCCATCAGCTGCTTGCTCCAACCACAGTCGTCACCGCACCCATTCCTGCTGTTCCTCCTGCTACACTTCCTGTCTGTACCGGTACCAATCCCCTGTGTTTCTTGCCGCTACCTGACGGAGACCCGAGGACCCGCAGGGGATTCTTGAATCAGTGCCTGATCCACTTCAGACTACATGCCAGGTCCTTCTCGTCGGATGACATCAGGATCGCCTTCATCATCTCTCTCCTTACTGGCAAAACCCTGGCATGGGCTAATCCTCTGTGGGAACATCAGGGACCAGAGACCTATGACTTGCAGCGCTTCTTACAGGCCTTCCGCTCGATCTTTGAGGAACCTGGGAGAGTTTCTTCGGCTCTGCATCCTTGCTGACCCTACACCAGGGAGACCTCTCCGTGGGCGAGTATGCCATTCAGTTCCGTATCCTGGCTGCTGAATTGACCTGGAACAACGAGGCTTTGGTGGCCACATTCTGGCAGGAACTGTCTTTAGGGATCAAGGACGAGCTGGCAGTTCGCGATCTGCCATCTACCCTAGACGATCTTATCCTACTCGCCTCCCGGGTTGACATGAGGATCCGGGAGCATTCCCAAGAGGTTCTCCGGGAGAGAGAGCTTCCTAGGCTGGATTCTACTTTCCAGCAATCCTCCTCAGTCGTCCCACCAGAGGATCCGATGCAGAGTAACTATGTCAGATTGTCTACCCAGGAGAAACAACGCAGATGCACTTCTGGACTTTGTATTGCGGCCTCGGAGGCCATATTGTGCGCCTGTGTCCCCAGAGGCCAGTGAGACCCCATTGCCTAGGACTGATTGGAGAGACAACCCTAGATGTAATGGTACCTAATAAAGCATTCAGTTCCAAGCTGATTATTCCTGTGACCCTAGTATCCGGCGAGAGGACGCATCAAGTTTCTGCCTATCTTGACTCTGGTTCTGCGGCAAATTTCATCCAGAGAGAGCTTGTGGATCATCTTCAGCTGCCCACTGTCCCCCTAGAGACATCTTTGGCTGTTGCCTCAGTTAATGGACTGCCTCTGCCTGATCCCATCGTTTCTAAAATGAAGCCGTTGAAGCTCCAGGTTTGAGTCCTTCATTTTGAATTAATTTCTATCCTTGTTTTGCCCAAGGCCATCAATCCTGTTCTACTGGGCCTGCCTTGGCTCCGACTATGTGCCCCAGTCCTGGACTGGAATTCTGGAGAGGTTCCACAATGGGGCTCCAAGTGCCATGGTCGTTGTCTGTTGCAGATCCATCCTGTCAAGCCTCCTCTGCCTCAGTCATTGGCGGGACTGCCTCCACAGTTTGCTCAATATGCAGATGTTTTCAGCAAAAGGAAGGCTGAGACGCTGCCTCCTCATTGAACTGATTCCTAATGTCTCTCTCCCCCGTGGCCGAGTATATCCTCTCTCCTTGCTGGAGTCTCTATCCATGTCGGCCTATATCAAGGAGAATCTGGAGAGGGGTTTCATACGAAAGCCTTCTTCCCCGGCCGGGGCTGGATTATTTTTAGTTAAAAAGAAGGACGGATCCCTTTGACCCTGCATTGCCTACCGTGGTCTCAACCAGATTATGGACAAGAACAATTGGCCACTTATATCTGAGCTGTTTGATTGCATACGAGGAGCCAAAAAAATTTCTAAGCTAGACCTGCGTGGGGCTTATAATCTAGTCCGGATTCGCCGGGGTGATGAATGGAAGACGGCATTTAACACTCGGGACGGGCTCTACGAATACCTAGTGATGCCCCTCGGACTGTGTAACGCTCCCTCAGTGTTTCAGGAGTTTATTAATGATATCTTCCGAGATCTCCTCTATGTCTGTGTTGTTGTTTATCTCGATGATATTTTGATTTTCTCCCCAGATCTGATGACTCATCGGAGGCATGTCCGTCAGGTTCTACTGCGATTAAGGGAGAATCATTTATACGCCAAGCTGTAGAAGTGCGTCTTTGAGAAGAGTTCTCTGGCCTTCCTGGGCTACATCATCTCGGATCAGGGTCTCAAGATGGATCCTGAGAAAGTGAGAGCTGTCCTGGAGTGGCCACGTTCTCAAAGCTTAAGGGCCATACAGCGGTTCCTGGGTTTCGCCAATTTCTACCGCCAGTTTATTCCTAACTTCTCTTCTCTGACGGCTCCCATCTCTACCCTTACAAAGAAGGGTGTGAACGCCAAGGTGTGGACTCCAGAGGCAGAGTCCGCCTTCATTAGCCTCAAGAAAGCATTCACTTCAGCTTCGATCCTCCATCATCCTGACGTATCTCGGCAGTTCTCACTGGAAGTGGACGCTTCCTCTGTTGGTGCAGGTGCACTTCTGTTCCAGAGGAGCTCCAGAGAAAAGGTGGTAGTATGTGACTACTACTCAAGACTTTTTTCTTCTGCTGAGCGCAATTACTCTATTGGAGATCGGGAGCTACTGGCCATCAAATTGGCTCTGGAGGAGTGGAGACATCTTCTAGAGGGCGCCGCTCACCCCATCCTGATCTTAACCGACCACAAAAACCTTACCTACATTCAGTCAGCACATCGACTACCGTCCCGCGGACAAGAATGTGAGGGCCGATGCCCTGTCCAGATCGTTTGAGACGGAAGACACGGTGGAGTCCCTTCAGACTATCATAGACCCGTCCTGCAGTGTCACTGCTAATCCTCTGCAGGTTAGAGACATCCCTCCGGGGAGGACTTTTGTTCGGTTGGCAGACAGGAGAAGAATTCTCTGCTGGGGACACAGTTCTAAACTGGCTGGGTATGCTGGTGTCTGTAAAACCCGATACCTGATTGCTCGTCACTTCTGATGGCCCACGCTACCTAAAGATGTTCTGGACTTTGTCTCTTCTTGCACGGTGTGTGCCACTAACAAAGTTACTCACTCCAAGCCTGCCGGCCTGCTTCAACCTCTGCTTGTACCCAATGCCCCCTGGCAGCACATTGCGATGGACTTTGTCACAGACCTTCCCCCCTCAGCAGGATACAGCACTGTCTGGGTGGTGGTGGACCGGTTCTCTAAGATGGCACATTTTATCCCGCTGACCGGCCTACCTTCTGCTCCTCGTCTGGCGAGTCTCTTCATTCTACACATCTTTCGCTTGCATGGCTTGCCTCTTCACATCGTGTCAGATCGGGGGGTTCAGTTTACTTCAAAGTTCTGGAGAGCCCTCTGTAAAATACTGGATGTGAGATTGGACTTTTCCTCAGCTTATCACCCCTAGTCCAATGGGCAAGTTGAGAGGATCAACCAGATCATGGAGATAATCTGGGTACAGCTTCTTCCATGGGCCGAGTTCTCATACAACAACCACACAAGTGAGTCCACCACTTCCACTCCATTTCACATTGTGTACAGTGAACATCCTAGAGTGCCTCTTCCAGTGTCGACCACATCTCAAGTACCCGCTGCTGACTCTGCTTATGGAGACTTTTTGCAAATCTGGCAACAGACCCGATCCTCTATTTTACTGGCAGTCGATCGCATGAAGCGAAAAGCAGATACTAGGAGAAGAGAGCCACCTCAGTATCTTCCTGGCACTAAAGTCTGGCTGTCCTCTCGGAACATTCGCTTGAAGGTGTCTTTATACAAGTTTGCTCCCAGGTTCCTTGGTTCTTTCGAGATTCTGCAACAGATAAACCCTGTCTCCTACCCTCCAAATCCCCAACTCCTTTCATGTGTCCCTCCTGAAGCCAGTGGTCCTGAACCGCTACAGCAAGACTTCTAGTTCCACAGTTGCTCCCAGCGGTTCTTCTGATATATTCGAGGTGAGGGAGATCCTGGACTGCAAGAGAGTAGGAGGAAGGACCTTCTATTTGGTGGACTGGAGAGGGTTTGGCCCTGAGGAGAGGTCCTGGGAGCCAGAAGAGAACCTCAGTGCCCCTGCGCTTATTAAGAAATTCCTCTCTCGCTCTGTCCCCAAGAAGAGGGGGCGTAAGAGGGGGGATACTGTAGCGTCCATGGCCGCGGGTTAACTCACCTCCCGACGCCCGCAGCCATGGATCCATGAGCGCTGGTCCCCATCTCCTTCCTAGGAGACACCAGCTCTCACTTCCGCTCTGGTCTGCTGGGTCCCGTATGTGTATGGACAGTGACGTCAGGGGCTCCAACAGCAGAGGAATCCCCAGCCAAAGAGTCAGCAATGCTCTGGCTGGGGATTACACTCCTAGAGGGAGCCCCACTAGAGCTATCTACTTGGGATGTGTGTGGCATTATCTGATGATGGCACTGTGGCAGCATCTGCAGAGGGCACTGTGGCAGCATTTTCAGAGGGCAGTGTGGCATCATCTTCAGAGGGCAATGTGGCAGCATCTGCAGAGGGCAATGTGGCATCTGCGGAGGGCAATGTGGCAGCATCTGCGGAGGACAATGTGGCGGCATCTATGGAGGGCACTATGGCAGAATCTACGGAGGGCACTGTGGCAGCATCTACGGATGACACTGTGGCAGCATCTATGGAGGGCATTGTGGCAGCACCTACAGAGGGCACTGTGGTAAAACCTACAGAGGGCACTGTGGCAGAATCTACAGAGATCACTGTGGCAGCATCTTCAGAGGGCACTGTAGCATTATCTACAGAGGGCACTGTGGCATTATCTACAGAGGACTCTGTGGCACTATCTACAGAGGACTCTGTGGCACTATCTAAAAAGCCAACTGAGCCGCCAGGCTGAATTTAGCCACACTTAAACTGGAAAACTGGATTGTTGAAATAAGCATGTGGAGAATTCTCTCAAATTTTAAATCTGGCGGTATTATTATAGTAATGTAGTATTATTATAGTAATGTATTATTATAGTAATGTAGTATTGTTATAGTAATGTAGTATTATTATTATAGTAATGTAGTATTATTATTATAGTAATAGTGTTATAGTAGTTCAAATAACTAATTGATTAACAATAATTTTGTATTGTATCAAGTTTGAAAGTAATGCGGCCTGTCAACTTCTCATTTTTTCTATATGTGGCCCACTTACCCAGCCGAGTTTGAGACCCCTGGTCTAGACCATAGCTTCTGAATATTTTTCTACTGGGGTCTCACCAGCCAGTACATGGTGTTGCCTGGCCTCACTATTGGTCGTAGTCAGGTCTGGCCTTAGGTTGGATGGCGCCCTGTTTGGGACTCTTCATTGCTGCTCTCCCCAAACCAAAAATTAACCACATATATAGACACACACATACTGGAACATAAATACTGCACATACATAAAGGCACCTATTTAGACAAACAGGCAAATATATACACTACCGTTCAAAAGTTTGGGGTCACCCAGACAATTTTGTGTTTTCCATGAAAACTCACACTTATATTTATCAAATGAGTTGCAAAATGACTAGAAAATATAGTCAAGACATTGACAAGGTTAGAAATAATGATTTTTATTTCAAATAATAATTTGCTCCTTCAAACTTTGCTTTCGTCAAAGAATGCTCCATTTGCAGCAATTATAGCATTGCAGAACTTTGGCATTCTAGCTGTTAATTTGCTGAGGTAATCGGGAGAAATTTCACTCCATGCTTCCAGAAGGCCCTCCCACAAGTTGGATTGGCTTGATGGGTACTTCTTGCGTACCATACGGTCAAGCTGCTCCCACAACAGCTCTATGGGGTTGAGATCTGGTGACTGCGCTGGCCACTCCATTACAGATAAAATACCAGCTGCCTGCTTCTTCCCTAAATAGTTCTTGCATAATTTGGAGGTGTGCTTTGGGTCATTGTCCTGTTGTAGGATGAAATTGGCTCCAATCAAGCGCTGTCCACAGGGTATGGCATGGCGTTGCAAAATGGAGCGATAGCCTTCCTTATTCAAAATCCCTTTTACCTTGTACAAATCTCCCACTTTACCAGCACCAAAGCAATCTCAGACCATCAAATTACCTCCACCATGCTTGACAGATGGCGTCAGGCACTCTTCCAGCATCTTTTCAGTTGTTCTGCGTCTCACAAATGTTCTTCTGTGTGATCCAAACGCCTCAAACTTCGATTCGTCTGTCCATAACACTCTTTTCCAATCTTCCTCTGTCCAATGTCTGTGTGATTTTGCCCATATTAATCTTTTCCTTTTATTAGCCAGTCTCAGATATGGCTTTTTCTTTGCCACTCTGCCCTGAAGGCCAGCATCCCGGAGTCGCCTCTTCACTGTAGATGTTGACACTGGCATTTTGCGGGTACTATGTAATGAAGCTGCCAGTTGAGGACCTGTGAGGCGTCTATTTCTCAAACTAGAGACTCTAATGTACTTGTCTTGTTGCTCAGTTGTGCAGCAGGGCCTCCCACTTCTCTTTCTACTCTGGTTAGAGCCTGTGTGTGCTGTCCTCTGAAGGGAGTAGTACACCCCTTTGTAGGAAATCTTCAGTTTCTTGGCAATTTCTCGCATGGAATATCCTTCATTTCTAAGAACAAGAATAGACTGTCGAGTTTCACGTGAAAGCTCTCTTTTTCTAGCCATTTTGAGAGTTTAATCGAACCCACAAATTTAATGCTCCAGATTCTCAACTAGCTCAAAGGAAGGTCAGTTTTATAGCTCCTCTAAACAGAAAAACTGTTTACAGCGGTGCTAACATAATTGCACAAGGGTTTTCAAGTGTTTTCTAATCATCCATTAGCCTTCTAACACAGTTAGCAAACACAATGTACCATTAGAACACTGGAGTAATGGTTGCTGGAAATGGGCCTCTATACACCTATGTAGATATTGCATTAAAAACCAGACGTTTGCAGCTAGAATAGTCATTTAGCACATTAACAACGTATAGAGTGTATTTCTGATTAATTTAATGTTATCTTCATTGAAAAAAAACTATGCTTTTCTTTCAAAAATAAGGAAATTTCTAAGTGACCCTAAACTTTTGAACGGTAGTGTATACACACATTCTGGAATATATACAGTAGTGTACAAAAAATAGCAGTAAGTTTAAAAAAAGCAAATAGAGCACAAAATCATTTTAACATCTTCGGGACAAAGGCATTTTTGATTTTTCGTTTTTCTCTCCCGCATTCCAAGAGCCATTTTTTTATTTTTCCATCAATAGAGTGGTGTGAGGACTTATTTTTGCGGGAGGAGTTATAGTTTCTTTTGGTACCATTTATAGTTCCATATAATGTACTGGGAAACTGAAAAAAAATTATTTGCAGGCTGAAGTTGGAAAGAACTGCGATTCCTCAATTGTTTTTTGGGTTTCGTTTTTACGGCTTTCCCCGCGTGGTGAAAATGACAACCTATCTTTATTCTGTGGCTCAATATGATTACGGTGATACCAAATTTATATGTTGTTTTTTTTATATTTTACTACTTTTATTGATAATAAACTTGTTAGAAAAAAAAATGTTTTGTATCGCCATATTCTGAGAGCCATAACTTTTTTATTTTTTCACCAATTGAGCGGTGTGAGGGCTTATTTTTTGCAGGACAAGCTGTAGTTTTTATCTGTACCATTTTTTGGTATGTATAACTTTTTGATCACTTCTTATTCAATTTTTTTAGAGCTAAGTTGACCAAAAAACAGCGATTTTGGCGTTTTACATTTTTTACGGCGTTCACCATACGTGTTAAATAATGCTATCTTGTAATAGTTCAGACTTTTACGGATGCTGTGATATCAATTTTGTTAACTTTTTTTATTTTTTACATTACTTTAGGGGGAAAACGGGAAAAGGGTTTTTTTTAATTTAACTTTTAATATTTTTTAATTTTTTTCCACCACTAAAAACTTTTTTTCCACATAATTTATTAGCCCCCCTAGAGGACTTGAACCACCGATCGTTAGATCACTGGTACAATATACTGCAATACTAAAGTTTTGCAGTATATCCTAATTTTTACAGGCATCTGTTAAGCCCTGCCACAGGCGGGGCTTAGCAGAAGCAGATTGAAGGCAGCCCTGGGGGGATGATCTGTCGGAGGGGGCTGCCCCCTCTTTTCAATGCCTCAGATACTGTGGTCGAGATTGACAGCAGCATTTGAGGGGTTAAACAGCCAGGAACAGCGAGATCTCTGCTCCCGGCTGTTAGTCCCGGGTGTCCGCTGTAATATATAGCCGACACCCGCAGCATATGGCGCACGCGCAGCGCGTGAGCGCGTTCCAAACATCAACCCCCGCACCGAGACGTAATGGCACATCCGGGTGCACGAAGGGGTTAATAACTTGTATTTGCCTAGATGCAAATGCCATTCCAAATCAAAACAATAACAACATGTATCCAGTTTGTGTTAATCCTTTACATAAAGTAAAGAAAAAGGAATATTAGGCTGTTCAACAAAATAGCAGTGACAGCATTTTTTTTTAAAAACGCAAAAACTTTATGTATAAACTGAAAAAATGTTTCAGATTTCACTTTACTGAACTAATATTTAGTGACAGAACCATTGTGTTTGGGAACTGCTTGACATCTGTATTGCATGGAGTCGACCAACTTCTGGCACCTCTGAACAGGTATTCCAGTCCAGGAAGATTGGATGACATTCCACAGTTCTGCATTTTTTATGTCACCCCACAAGTTCTCTATGGGAATCCATTACCTCAATCCTGTTTGTCTGTAACCAAGATGTTGTTCACTTACTAGTGTGTTTTGGGTCATTGTTGTGTTTAAACACCCATTTCAAGGGCATTTGTTCTTTTGAATAGGGCAACATGATCTCAAGTATTTCCATATATTCAGACTGATCCATGATCCCTTGTAGGCAATACATAGGCCCAACACCATGGTATGAGAAACATCCCCATATCATGATTTTTGCAGCACCATGCTTTACTGCCTTCACAGTGTACTGTTGCTTGAATTCAGAACTCGGGGGTCGTCTGACATACTGTCTGTGGCCACTAGACCCAAAAAGAACAATTTTACTTTCATCAGTCCACAAATGTTGCCATTTCTCTTTGGGCCAGTCAATGTGTTCCTTAGCAAATTTTAACCTATTCAGGACATGTCGTTTTTCAGCAATGGGACTTTGCGGGGCGTTCTTGCTAGTAACTTGGCATCGCTTAATCGTAACTATATAGCTATGTAACTATGTAATGTCTGGAATTACCCATTTTCCCCAGTATTTCAGAAGGAAATGCACTATAACCAACATGTGGAATATTTGCCACCCTCCTACCTTAAATAAGGGCCAAAATTGACACCTGTTATTTCACAGAATGAATGACTTAACCAATTTAACTCCTCACTGCTATTATTTTGAACAAGTCCCTTTCAATTAATGATTCAATTACTCAGAATGAGCGGCATGCATGTCCTAATTGTTGGCTCTGTTTTTATTTCTACTACTCTACTACACTTACAAGTAAATTATTTGCTATGTAGAAATATCACTCCTACCAAAAACAATAATTTATCAGAGTAATGATGTTGGACTGCTATTTTTTTTTTTAACACTATTGTGTACATACATAAAGGTAAATATATAGACATACAGACACATATATACAGACACACACACATGCAGATTAATTCACAGACAGGAACATATTCAGAAACATAAAAGGCACATATATAGACATACAGGCACATGTGAACACAGTGCAGATAATGTAGTAGATGTTACCTGCAGTCCTATGTAACACCACAGATAACACACAGTGATTACTCTCTGAGTACAGATCATGTACTGTTACTGTAACGTCTATAGACGCGGACCCTCGTTCTGACTTACTCTCTGACGGCCGTGGCCATAGACGTATGAGTTCTCGGCGGCATCTCCCTCCTGTGAGACACCGGCACTTACTTCCTGGTTCTGTGACTGTCTCCCGAAGGGCGCGCGCACCCGCCAGTGCACGGCCTTAAAGGGGCAGTACGCGTCCAGTTGCAGTGAATCTGCAATCAACCCAGAATGCTGCTGGACTATAAAAAGGACTCTGCCCTCTTGATCATTGCCTGAGCTTTGTTGTGTTACCTTAGTTTGTCTTGCAAATGGTCTCCTAGTGTTTTTCAGTTCCCAGTGTTACCCGTTCCTGCTGCATGTACCCTGTATCCTGTGCTACCATGCCATCTAGAGTTGAAGTCAAGTTGTGTCTTCCATTGCATCTACTGTGTTATACCCACCGGGTGTCTGCCTGCTACCGGAGCCTCATCTTAAGCCTGAATCACCGCTACTGTCTACATTGCCACAGGTACCCTTTCTGGACTACAGACATTGTATTGTACCTGGTTGGCCAGCTGCCTTTCCGCTACGCGGTACAGCCCAGTGGGTCCACAACCCGCATAGTGACAGTACGCTCAGGCCATGGATCCTGCTGTTCAATTCAATGGTCTGTCTCCCTCCCAAGCCATGCAGGTGGACCTGCAGGATCTGCAAGTACGACAGGATCAACTTCTTGTGGCAGTAGATTCCATGGCACAGAAGCTTGGGGCGCTAGCTGCTTCCTTCTCTGCTCCTGTTCAAGTTCCTGCAATTGAACCTCCTGCTACACCTCCTGGCAGCTCCGGTTCTGATCCTCGGTTCTCGCTGCCACTGCCACCTCGTTTCCATGGAGATGCAAGCGCGTGCAGGGGATTTCTTAACCAGTGTCATATCCACCTCACCCTGCACGCCAGAGCATTTCCTTCAGACAGAGACAGGATTGCCTTCATCATCTCCTTACTTGCCGGCAAGGCCCTGGCGTGGGCGAACCCAATCTGGGAACGACAGGGACCCGAGACCAAAGACTTCCAGGGGTTCGTGCAGTTATTCCGTATGGTGTTCGAGGAGCCTGGACGAGTCTCGTCGGCAGCCACTGCTATGCTGAACCTTCGCCAGGGGGACGCCTCTATGGGCGAGTACACCATCCAGTTCAGGATCCTAGCAGGAGAACTGTCCTGGAACAACGAGGAGTTGGAAGCTTCCTTCTGGCATGGACTATCACACGAGATCAAGGACGAACTTGCTGTCCGGGATCTACCATCTACCTTGGACTACCTGATTCTACTTGCCACTCGAGTGGACATAAGGCTCAAGGAAAGATCTCAAGAAGTTCGACAAGAGAGACGGCTTCCTAGACTGGCGCCCAACTTCCAGCAACCCCTCTTGCCTTCTCCTATTGCTCCACCCGAGATCCCTATGCAGGTGGACCGGCTTAAACCTTCAGTCCAGGAGAAGCAGTGCAGGCACACCTCTGGACTCTACCTATATTGCGGCCTCGCTAGCCATGTCGTGCGTCTGTGTCCCCAGAAGCCAAAAAACCCCAACGCCTAGGATTGGTTGGGGAGACAACCCTAGGCGATAAAGCATTTAATAGAGAACTCTCCTTCAAACTGTTCATTCCTGTGACCATCATCGCAGACGGGAGGCCCCATCCGGTCTCTGCCTACCTGGACTCTGGCTCTGCAGCCAATTTTATCTGCCAAGACCTTGTGGACCTGCTTCATTTGTCCACTGTTCTACTGGAAAGGCCGTTGACCGTTGCCTCGGTAGATGGACTGCCGCTGCAGGATCCAAATTTGTCCGTGACCAAACCGCTGAGGCGTCAAGTGGGAGCCCTTCACTCTGAGCTCATCTCCCTGTTTGTCCTGCCGAAGGCCGTCAACCCCGTGCTGCTGGGTTTGCCTTGGCTCCGTCTACACGCCCCAGTCCTGGATTGGAATTCCAGAGAGGTTCTCCAGTGGGGTCCCAAGTGTCTCAACCGCTGTCTGGGGCATATCCATCTGCTTCAGCCTCCTCCGCATCAGTCATTGGCAGGGTTGCCTCCGTGTTACTCTCAGTTTGCAGATGTCTTCGACAAGAAGGAAGCAGAGACGTTGCCTCCACATCGAGCGTATGATTGTCCTATCGACTTGATTCCCGATTTGTCCCCTCCACGCGGTAGAGTATACCCTCTCTCCTTACCAGAGACCCAGTCTATGTCGACCTACATTAAGGAGAATCTTGAGAGGGGCTTCATACGTAAATCTTCATCCCCGGCCAGAGCCGGGTTTTTCTTTGTCAAGAAAAAAGATGGATCCCTCCGACCCTGCATTGACTACCGGGGTCTCAACCAGATCCCGGTAAAGAACAGATACCCATTGTCTTTGATCTCTGAACTGTTTGATCGCATACAGGGGGATTTGTCAGGGTGACCAGTGGAAAACTGAATTTAATACACGTGATGGGCACTACGAATACCTGGTTATGCCCTTAGGCCTATGTAATGCCCCCACGGTATTTCAAAAATTTTTCAATGTCAATTTGACAATATGACATTTTTCGTGATATCCTCTATGTCTGTGTTGTGGTATATCTCGATGACAATTTGATTTTTTCCCCAGATCCAGCAACTCATCAGTGACATGTCCGCCAGGTTGTCACGTTGGGTTTGTGGACCCACTCGGCGTACTGCCTTGGCGGTATGGCAGCTTGCCAACAGGGCGCAGGTAACAGTCTATAGTTCGTATAGGGTACCTGTGGCAGCTCGGACAGTAGCAAGGCAGGCTCGGCTGGAACTAGGCAGCAGGCAGACGTCAGGCGTGGTGTAGCAGAACAGGCGTGGTTTGCAGCACAGCACGACTACAGCTCAGCAAGGCACTTGACCAGGATAGCACAGTATACAGGTACGGGAAACACTGGGAACTGGAAGACACTAGGAGACCATTTGCATAGACAAACTTTGGGTACGACAACAACGCTCAGGCATGGGAGGAAGGGGCTGGGTCCTTCTTATAGCCCAGGGTGCTCTGGGAGCAATCAGCTCAATCTCCCACATGCGTGCGCTTTGACTTCTTAAGTCTGGACTGAGCTCGCGAGGGCACCCTGGTAGTCACTGTGGAACAGGACGGCCATATGTGCAGACATCTCTGGAGAGAAGGGCGCCAACTGGATGGAAGGAGTTTGTGGTCAGCGACCACAGACTTTACAGTATCCCCCATCTTAAGCCCCCTCCTCTTGGGACCAGAAGGAGAGAGAAACCACTTAATGAGGGTAGGAGCATTGAGATTCTATTCTGGCTCCCAGGACCTCTCTTCTAGACCAAACCCCTTCCAATCTACTAAATAAAAGTTTCTTCCTCTTACCTTTTTAATGTCCAGGATCTCCTTAACCTCGAAGGTGTCTGAAGGACCGCTGGAGGCAACCGCAGGGTTAGGAGTCTTGGTAAAGCAGTTCAGAACCACCGGCTTCAGGAGGGAGACATAGAAGGAGTTGGGGATCTTGAGGGTAGGAGGCAGCCGAAGCTTGTAGGAGACGGGGTTGATCTGCTGTAGGATCTCGAATTGTCCGAGGAACCTGGGAGCAAATTTGTATGATGGCACCCTCAGTCGAATATTCTTGGAGGACAGCCAGACCTTCGTGCCAGGGAGAAACTGAGGAGGTTCTCTTCTCCTTGTGTCCGCCCTCCGCTTCATGCGGTCGACTGCCAGCAGGATGGAGGATCGAGTCTGCTGCCAGATCTGCAGAAAGTCCCTAAAAGCAGTGTCAGCTGCTGGTACCTCGGACGTATCAGGCACCGGGAGAGGAATTTGTGGGTGTTGGCCATAGACAATAAAGAACGGTATATTCCTTGTGGACTCGCTGGTGTGATTATTGGATGAGACTTCAGCCCACGGGAGCAACTGCACCCAGTCATCATGCTGCTTGGAGATGAAGTGGCGTAGGTAGTTCTCCAAGATCTGATTGATCCTCTTGACCTGACCATTGGACTGAGGATGGTAGGCCGAGGAAAAGTGCAACTTTACACCTAGGAGTCCGCAGAGGACTCTCCAGAACTTCGAGGTGAACTGAACACCCGATCAGACAGTATATGCTGCGGCAAGCCGTGCAGGCGTAAGATGTGTTGCATGAAAACTTGGCCAGTTGAGGAGCAGAAGGAAGACCGGTCGGAGGAACAAAGTGGGCCATCTTCGAAAATCGATCCACCACCACCCAGACAGTAATGCATCCGGCAGAGAGAGGCAAGTCAGTGATAAAGTCCATAGCTATATGCTGCCAGGGAGCATCGGGCACAGGCAATGGCTGGAGCAGGCCAGCAGGACTAGAGTGAGCGACCTTGTTGGCTGCACATACTGAACAGGAAGAAACAAAGTCCATAATGTCCTTGGGCAGCGTGGGCCAGCAGAAATGATGAGCAATCAGATACCAGGTCTTACTGGTCCCCGCGTGACATGCCAGTCTAGAGGAGTGTCCCCAGCGGAGGATTCTTCCACGGTCAGCCAAGCGCACAATAGTCCTCCCTGGAGGAATGTCCCCAACTTGCAGGGGGTTGAAAGAGACAATGCAAGACGGATCAATAATGTTCTGTGGAATTTCCATAGTATCTTCTGTCTCAAAAGACCTGGACAAGGCATCGGCATCTTTGTCAGCCGGGCGATAATGGAGCTCAAACTGGAACCTGGTAAAGGACAGCGACCACCTGGCCTGACGAGGATTCAGCCGTTGGGCCATCTGGAGATAGGTGAGATTCTTGTGGTCCGTAAAGATTAGGATGGGATGAGCTGCACCCTCTAGTAGATGTCTCCACTCCTCCAGAGCCAATTTGATGGCCAGTAATTCCGGATCCCCAATCGAGTAGATGCGTTCTGCGGAAGAGAAGAGCTTACAGAAATATCCACATACCATTGACTTGCCCTTGGAACCTCTCTGTAACAGGAGTGCACCAGCACCGACAGAGGAGGCATCCACCTCCAACGAGAACTATAGAGAAACATCTGGATGATGAAGGATAGAGGCTGACATGAAGGCGCTCTTCAGGCTATTGAATGCGGACTCTGCCTCAGGAGTCCACACCTTGGCGTTCATGCCCTTCTTGGTGAGGTTAGAGATAGGAGATGTCAGTGAGGAGAAGTTTGGGATGAACTGTCTGTAAAAATTGGCGAATCCCAGAAAGCGCTGTATGGGCCTCAAGCCTTGAGGGCGTGGCCATTGCAGGACGGACTTTACCTTTTCAGGATCCATCTCGAGACCTCGATTCGAGACGATGTAGCTCAGGGAGGGTAGAGCATCTCTCTCAAACACGCACTTCTCCAACTTAGCGTACAGACGATTCTCCCTTAACCGCAGCAAAACTTGACGGACATGTCTCTGATGAGTCAAAGGGTCTGGAGAAAAACATCAAGATGTCACCAAGATAGACTACTACACAAACATAGAGGAGGTCACGGAAGATGTCATTAACGAACTCCTGGAAGACCGCGGGAGCATTACACAGGCCAAAGGGCAGTACTAGACATTCATAGTGTCCATCACGGGTGTTAAATGCAGTCTTCCATTCGTCACCCCGGCGAATCCAGATTAGGTTGTAAGCCCCACGCAGGTCTAGTTTGGAAAAAATCTTGGCACCACATATACGATCAAATAGTTCTGAGATCAATGGCAATGGATACTTATTTTTCACTGTGTTCTGGTTGAGACACGGTAGTCGATACAGGGACGCAGAGAAACATCATTTTCTTGACGAAGAAGAACCTGGCTCCTGCTGGAGAGGAAGATTTCCATATGAAGCCCCGCTCCAAGTTCTCTTTAACATAGGCGGACATGGACAGAGTCTCTGGTAAGGAGAGATAATATACCCTACCACGGGGAAGGGATGCACCAGGAATCAGCTCGGTAGGACAGTCATACGCCTGGTGTGGGGGCAGCGTCTCCGCCTCCCTCTTGCTGAAGATGTCCGAAAATGCAGCATAATGAAAAGGCATTCCTGCCAATGACTGAGCCAGAGGAGGCTGAGACGAACAAATCTGTTCCAGGCAACGGTTGTGACACTCGGCGGCCCACTGGAGAACCTCTCCAGAGTTCCAGTCCAGGACTGGGGCATGTAATCTGAGCCAAGGCAGGCCCAGCAGCACGGGGTTAACGGCCTTGGACAAGACAAAGAATGATAACAGCTCGGATTGGAGAGCTCCCACTTGGAGCCTCAGCGGCTTGGTCACAGCTATGACTGGGTCTGGCAGAGGTAGTCCATTTACCGATGCAACCGTCAACAGCCTCTCCAGAGGGGTAGTAGGTAATTGGAGAAGGTCCACCAGGTCTCTACAAATGAAATTAGCAGCGGAACCAGAGTCCAGATATGCAGAGACCCTATGCGTTTTCTCGCCGGACACTATGGGTCACGGGTATGGACAATTTAGACGGAAGTCCTTTTTTACCCAAGGTTGTCTCTCCTAGCAACCCTAGGCTTTGGGAGTTTTGGGGACACAGACGCACAAGATGGCCTCCGAGGCCGCAATATAGACCGAGTCCCGAAGTGCGTCTGCGTTGTTTCTCCTGGGTGGATAGCTTACACTGGTCCATCCTCACAGACTGCTTAAGAGGATCGGCATCAGAGGACAGCAGAGGTTGCTGCAAGGGTGGGACCGGACTAGGAAGGCCTCCCTCCCGACGAGCTTCTTGGAGCCGTTCTCGGATCCTCATATTAATCCGGGCGGACAGAAGGATGAGGTCATCCAGGATGAACGGTAGATCTCGAGTGGCAAGTTCATCCTTAATCTTAGGAGACAGTCCCTGCCAGAATGTAGCCACCAGGGCCTCATTGTTCCACAACAGTTCTCCCACCAGGGTGTGGAAGTGGATGGCGTACTCGCCCACGGAGGTGTCTCCTTGAGGTAGGTTTAGCAAGGAAGCCGCTGCAGATGAGACTCATCCAGGCTCCTCAAACACCATGCGAAAAGTCCGGAGGAAGCCCTGGAAGTCACGGGTCCATGGTCCTTGTCTCTCCCAGATAGGATTCGCCCATGCAAGAGCCTTGCCGGTGAGGCGAGAGATGATGAAAGTGACCCTTGCACCCTCAGATGAAAATACCCTTGAATACAGGCTGAAGTGGATCTGGCACTGATTCAAAAATCCACGACAGGTACCTGCGTCACCATCATAGCGGTCAGGAAGTGGCAAAGAAAAACGCGGATCAACACTGCCACGAGGTGTAGTCTGAGGATCAACACTGCCAGGAGGTGTAGTAGGAGGAATAGCAGCTTGTGCCTCCTGCTGACGTGCGAGAATGTTCAAGGCCTGATGGAGTTGGTCCTGTCGAGACCGGAGGTCCAGCATATCCGCCTGCATCTCTTGTGACGTCATCTTAGATCGACCAGCGGGGTCCACGGCCTGAGCGCACTGTCACGTTGGGTTCATGGACCCACTGGGCCGTACCGCTTTGGTGGTATGGCAACTGGCGAACAGGGCGCAGGTAACAGTCTATAGTTCGTATAGGGTACCTGTGGCAGCTCGGACAGTAGCAAGGCAGGCTCGGCTAGGACTAGGCAGCAGGCAGACGTCAGGCATGGTGTAGCAGGACAGGCATGGTATGCAGCACAGCAGGGCTACAGCTCTGCACGACACTTGACCAGGATAGCACAGGATACAGGTACGGGAAACACTGTGAACTGGAAGACACTAGGAGACCATTTGCATAGACAAACTTTGGGTACGACAACAATGCTCAGGCATGGGAGGAAGGGGCTGGGCCCTTCTCATAGCCCAGGGTGCTCTGGGAGCAATCAGCTCAATCTCCCACCTGCGTGCGCTTTGGCTTCTTAAGTCTGGACTGAGCTCGCGAGCGCACCCTGGTGGTCACTGTCGAACAGGATGGCCATATGTGCAGACATCCCTGGAGAGAAGGGTATCGACTGGAGAGAAGGAGTTCGTGGTCAGCTTCCACGGACGTTCCACAGGTTTTGCTTAGTTTAAGAGAGAATCATCTTAATGCCAAGCTGGAGAAGTGCGTTTGAAAGAAAGTCTCTTCCCTTCTTGTTCTATATCATCTCCGTTCAGAGCCTTGCACTGGACCCTGAGAAGGTAAAGGCTGTCCTGGAATGGCCACGCCCTCAAGGCTTAAGGGTCATACAACGCTTCCTGGGATTCGCCAACTTCTACCGGCTGTTCATTCCCAACTTCTCTCCTTTGACAGCTCCCATCTCTACTGTCACCAAAAAGGGCATGAATGCCAAGGAGTGGACTCCAGAAGCGGAAGCCGCGTTCAAAACCTTAAAAAAGGCCTTCCTAAAATGGATAATTTTGTTCCTCTGACTGGCCTGCCTTCTGTTGCTCGACTGGCTGATCTCTTCGTTCAACATATCTTCCGTCTGCACGGTTTGCCTCTGCATATTGTCTCGGATCGAGGGGTCCAATTCACCTCGAAGTTCTGGAGAGCACCCTGCGGTCTCCTCGGTGTAAAGTTGGACTTCTCCTCGGCTTATCATCCTCAGTCCAATGGTGAAGTCGAAAGGGTTAACCAGATTATGGAAAACTATCTGCGGGCACTTTGTCTCCAGGTGGCATGATGACTGGGTGCAGCTTCTCCCGTGGGCTGAGTTCTCCTATAATAACCATACTAGTGAGTCCACCACCTCCAGTCCGTTCTTCATTGTCTACGGCAAACATTATCGTATACTTCTTCCTGTCTCTACTATGTCTCAGGTGCCTGCAGCTGACTCTACCTTCAGGGACTTTCTGCAGATATGGCAACAGACCCGATCTTCTATTCTGCTGGTGGTGGACCGCATGAAGAGAAAGGCAGACACTAGAAGACGAGAACCTCCCCAATTTCTTCCAGGTACAAAGGTCTGGCTGTCTTCCAGGAATATCCGGCTGAGGTTTCTGTCTTTCAAATTTGCTCCCAGGTTCCTCGGACCCTTCAAGATTCTGCTGCAAATTAATCCTGTATCTTACAAGCTTCGGCTGCCTCCTAACCTCAAGATTCCTAACTCCTTTCATGTCTCCCTGCTGAAGCCCGTGGTCCTGAACCGCTACTCCAGGACTCCAAGTTCCGCAGTGGCTCCTGGTGGCTCATCAGGGACTTTCGAAGTAAGGGAGATTCTGGCTACCAAGAAAATGAGAGGAAGGAAGTTTTATTTGGTGGATTGGAGAGGATTTGGTCCAGAAGAGAGGTCTTGGGAGCCAGAAGAGAAAATCAATGCCCCTGTCCTCGTGAAGAAGTTTCTCTCCCGCTCTGGCCCTAAGAGGAGAGGGCGTAAGAGGGGGTATACTGTAACGTCTATGACCGCGGACCGTCGTTCTGACTTACCCTTTGACGGCCGCGACCATGGACGTGTGAGTTCTCGGCGGCATCTTCACTCTGAAAGACGCCGGAACTCACTTCCTAGTTCTGTGACTGTCTCCCGCAGGGCACGCGCGCCCGCGCGTGCACGGCCTTAAAGGGCCAGTACGCGTCCAGTTGCAGTTAATCTGCACTCAACCCAGAATGCTGCTGGACTATAAAAAGTGCTCTGCCCTCTTGATCATTGCCTGGGCGTTGTTGTGTTACCTTAATTTATCTTGCAAATGGTCTCCTAGTGTTTTCCAGTTCCCAGTGTTACCCGTTCCTGCTGTCTGTACCCTGTATCCTGTGCTACCGTGCCGTCTAGAGTTGAAGTCGAGTTGTGTCTTCCACTGTAACTACTGTGTTACACCCACCGGGTGTCTGCCTGTTTCCGGAGCCTCATCTTAAGCCTGAATCACCGCTACTGTCTACATTGCCACAAGTACCCTTTCCGGACTATAGACATTGTATTGTACCTGGTTGGCCAGCTGCCATTCCGCTACGCGGTACGGCCCAGTGGGTCCACACCCCGCATCGTGACAGTTACCTGCAGTCCTATGTAACTCCACAGATAACACAGTAGTATAACTCTCTGAGTACAGATAATGTAGTAGATGTTACCTGCAATCCTATGTAACACCACCGATAACACAGTCATAACTCTCTGAGAACAGATAATGTAGTGGATGTTACCTGCAGTCCTATGTAACACCACAGATAACACACAGTGATAACTATAGAGAGGCACGTATAAACATATACAGAGGCATGTATATATTTTTATATATATATATATATATATATATATATATATATATATATATATATATATTGTAAGGGAATTAGGTAGCAGGACAGTCATCTCCTGGGGTAGACGGGCACTCGGTATCAAACACGCCAGTAAATTTCAGTCCGCACTGCAAAGATGTGGTACTACTGGCCTCAGCCAGTTTTATTTACAGGTTGTACATGAAATAAAAAGAAAACAAATAAAAGAAAACTCTATGCCTGTCTGGCACTAACTATACAGTCAGGTATCCTAACTAACACAGTGCAGGCCTAATGCCTGGCACCATAAACCATGCAGACCATACAACCTGTTATGAATGCAGTTTGTTTGCTCTCACAAGCTCCTCTCCCAAGGCTGAGAGAGAGTGTGACTGTACTGCAGCCTTTTTAAAGGGCTATCACACCTGACCCCTGATTAATAGCTAGACAGCCCAAGACCAGGACTGTGTGGATGGAGTGGGGACCCACCCATCTCTCCCCACTCCAACAACCAGGCCCTTTTAAAGGTTTTAGACAAAACATATTGCAGAGGGAGAACCACATTCTCTGCTGAATTTATTCCCTGGTTGTTTTCAGATAGTAGAAGACAGAAATCTTGGGGAAATATAGACCCCATCCACAACCTGTCCACATGGTCTGTCACATTCCCCCCCCCCCCCCTGTTTCAGACTAGTGGCTGCAACACATCTGGTCACACAGCAATGAACTCGGGACAATGCATCTGCATTTCCCATTTTAGTCCCTGGCCTGTGTTTTACAGTAAATCTATATTCCTGTAAGGCCAAGCACCATCTTGTGACCCTCCTATTTTTCTCTTTGTTTTCACACATCCACTTAAGGGGGGCATGATCTGTGATTAATTCAAAGTGATGACCAAGAAGGTAATAGCGGAGTGCCTCCAGTGCCCATTTAATAGCAAGGCACTCTTTCTCAACTATAGCATATTTTTTCTCATGGTCGTTCAGCTTCCTACTCAGATATAGTATGGGATGTTCTTCCCCATTTCGTACCTGTGACAGTACAGCCCCCAGACCCACATCAGATGCATCCGTTTGTAGAATAAATTCTCTTTTAAAATCTGGGGTAATCAATACCGGCTGAGAACACAAAATGTTTTTAAGAGCCTGAAATGATTGTTCAGCCTCCGGTGTCTACTTGACCCTTACAGAGTCTTTCCCTTTAGTCAGGTCTGTCAAAGGGGCTGCCAGTGAAGCAAAGTTTGGTATAAAGCTTCTATAGTAGCCTGTGATCCCCAGGAAAGCACGAACTTGCTTCTTGTTTACAGGGTGACGCCAACCTTGGATGCCTTCAATTTCATTTACTTGGGGCTTCACCAAACCACGGCCAATTGTATACCCCAGATACTTGGCTTCCTCCAATCCAATTGTAAATTTTTTTGGATTGGCAGTAAATCCCGCCTGGGCAAGGGAATCAACAACTGCCTGTACTCTAGGTAAATGGGATTCCCAATCTGGACTTTGGATGATGATGTCATCAAGGTATGCTGCTGCATACCGCATGTGGGGTCTTAAAATTTTATCCATAATTCTCTGAAAAGTTGCTGGTGCCCCATGTAAACCAAAGGGCAGTACAACATAATGAAACAACCCATCAGGCGTGGCAAAAGCTGTTTTTTCCTTAGCGTCTTCAGAAAGAGGTATTTGCCAGTACCCTTTAGTTAAGTCTAGGGTTGTTATATATGCACTTCCTAGTCTATCAATGAGTTCATCAACCCGCGGCATCGGGTAAGCATCAAATTTAGAAATAGAATCGAGTTTATGGAAGTCATTGCAAAACCTCCAACTTCCATCTGGTTTTGGAATGAGGACTATTGGGTTAGATCATTGACTATGGGATTCCTCAATTACTCCAAGGTCCAACATTTTCCTTACCTCCTCTGTAATAACCACTCTCCTTGCCTCTGGTATTCTGTAAGGTCTCAACTTAACCTTTTTACCTGGTTCAGTAATGATGTCATGTTTAATTAGACTGGTGCGACCTGGGATCTCAGAAAAAAAATAATTATTTCTAATTAGGAAACTTTGCACCTCTACCTTTTGGGTATTTGCCAGGGTATCTGGTATGGTTACCTCTGGCAGCAATGGCTTCTTCTTGCCTACATGCTCAGGTTGAGACAAAGTTCCTGCAGCAAGAGAGTGTCTGTCTTTCCATGGTTTTATTAGATTTATATGGTACACTTGCTCAGGCTTCCTTTTCCCCGGCTGACGAATTTTGTAATTCACCTCGTTTATTTTTTCCATTACCTCAAAGGTGCCTTGCCACTTAGCCAGAAATTTACTTTCAATGGTTGGTATAAGAACAAGTACCCTGTCACCTGGTGCAAAAGAACGTACTCTGGCACTGCGGTTATACACCCTTTGTTGTGCCACCTGAGCCTGGGCCATATGTTCTTTAACAATGGGCATTACTGCTGAGATTCGATCTTGCATTTCTGAAATGTGTTCAATGACACTTCTATAGGGTGTAGCTTCTCCTTCCCAGGATTCTTTTGCTATATCTAAAAGGCCCCTGGGATGACGACCACATAGCCATTCAAATGGAGAAAACCCTGTGGATGACTGAGGGACCTCACGTACTGCAAACATGAGATAAGGAAGAAGAAAATCCCAGTTTTTCCCATCTTTATCCACAACTTTCTTTAACATCGCCTTTAGCGTTTTATTAAATCTTTCTACTAATCCATCAGTCTGTGGGTGGTAGACCGATGTACGCAGTTGTGTGACCTTAAACAATTTACACAACTTCTTCATTACTCGTGACATAAAAGGGGTACCCTGGTCTGTAAGGATCTCCTTTGGTATTCCCACTCGACTGAACACCTGCACCAACTCTTTAGCGATGGTCTTGGATGACGTATTACGCAATGGTATAGCTTCAGGATAACGAGTAGCATAATCCATAATAAACAAAAATATGCTGGTGGCCTCGTGACGATTTTATAATAGACCCTACCAGGTCCATTGCTATTCGCTTAAATGGCACCTCAATAATTGGTAGAGGCACCAAGGGACTACGATAGTGTGGTCTGGGAGTCGAAATCTGACACTCAGGGCAGGAATCACAATAATTTTTCACATCTTTGTGAACCCCAGGACAAAAAAATCTTTGGTTTTTTCAACTCAGAAATGTCCCCCCATAATGTGGCCATGAGCAAGATCTAGCACCGTTGTTCTAAATGCTTTAGGGACCACTAATTGTTCCAAAAGATCTTCTCCCTTTTTTACCACCTGATACAACAGGTCTCTTTTTATAGCCATGTAGGGAAAAGAAAGACTAGTATCTGGCTCCACCAGTTCCTCATCAATAACCTTCACATTTTCCCTGGCTCTCATTAGGGTAGGGTCTTTTAACAGCTCAGCACCAAACAGATCTTTTCTCACTTCAAGATCAGGCATATTGTCAGTCAGGGGGTCTTCTCTCTCTGGATTGTTCTGACTCTCTGTAGGGACAGTATCACTATGGTCAGCTTCCTCAGAGTCTCCAGCCATGACAGAAAATGGAAAAGTGTATGCGTCTACCGCAGCCACTCCCGCAGGCATATATACTTCTGTACTAGAGTTACCCCTAATATTTTTGTCCTCATATACAGGCAGTGTAATAGTAATTCTATTTTCCCACAACTTCCAGAAATGTGGGAAATCTCGCCCCACAATGACATCATGCATTAACAATAGTACTAAACCCACCGTGAACTTTACTGCACCAAACTGGGTGTTTATGTCCACCATAGCAGTGTGATAATCACGGGCATCCCCATGTATGCAAATGACATCAATGGTCTTATCCTGCCATTTTCTGGGGTTTACTAAATCAGACTTTACCAAAGTCACCAAACTACCTGAATCTAATAATGCATTTACATCTTTACCTTCCACAGAAATAGTGCACATTTGTTTCTCACCAGCTACATTAGGCAATGCAGTACATGCTGGCCGAGCATACAAAGACAAACTATGGTTTATAAATGCAGCATCACATTGCATAGGTTCATCAGTCATTGGGCAATTAGCAATCACATGACCTGGCATATGACATCTAAAGCATCTTATTAAGTCTTTACTGAGTCAATTATAAGCCACAGACCTCCCAGGCACAGTTTGCCAGTCTTTAGACCCTTCTGTCTCTCCAGAAGTAGGCACAATTCTATCAGATCTGCCAGCCCCCTTTTCCCTTAGAACAGTCTTACCAAGTAATCCTGTAATTCTCCGCTGTGGGACTAGGGTGCGCTGTGGCAGATTCATCAGCTCCTTGGCTGCTGTGTACCTTTCCACCATCTCTACTAGCTGGTCAGCATTTTTGGGATCCCCATGGCTTACCCACTTGCGTAAGGCAACAGGCAGGGACCTGTATTGATCCATTACCACCCGTTCCACCATCAGTGGACCTGTCAGGATCTCTGGCTGCAACACCTTCTTGGAAAGGTGGATGAGGTCGTGCATTTGAGAGCGAGGAGGTTTGTCCATTTGGTAAACCCAGTTGTGCACACGCTGTGCACGGACGGAAACTGTAACTCCCAGTCGGAAGCTGAGCCTGTCATCAGAGGCGGGTGTCAGCTGTATGTTACGGCAGGGACCGGAGCTAGCTCCGATCTCTGCCACTGACCCCTTAGATGCAGCTATGATGAAGCTACGGTGAAATGCTCGTCGTGGGCGCGGCGGTGGTGCATGACTGGTCCTCTCTGGGTTTCCCTGTGTTCCAGCCCAGCTGCACTTTGCAGGTATTGTACCTATCAGGATTCTTCTATACCCTTTCATTTATTGGGTGTCATGTGTGGTTACTTATCCCCATGTCTGATTACATCAATTAACTTATATTGCTATTGTGATTTGTTTCATATCCTGGTTCCTTCCACTTTCTATAACTATATGTTACAAACATTGGATTAAAATGACATTTTAATACGTTTTGATTATGTATATTATCTTGACACAGTCTGTACTTTTGTGATGCCCACTGCATCTTTTCTTTCTCTGTTTCATTGTGAAGGTTGCATTTTTATCTATCTGTACATGTTTGTATATTTTAGCTTGATTATTCAATAAAAAACAGCCCTCATACCACTATGTCTATATAAAAATGAAATAAGTTAAGACTCCCATAAGTCAGGAAAGAAAAAATATGCAGTTGTGCAGGCCCGAGAGGAACATTTCTTCTGTTTCAAGAGGCGATTTATAAGGACCCTAAAATTAGGGAACCAGGAAGAGTAGGGCCCAAACATATCTGCTGGAAGTGAGGGCGCCCTTATTATACCAGGAGTTTCCCATGAAAATTACCAAAACTGCAAAGGTGCTGAGTGTGGACAAAAAGGGGGATAAGAAAGGACAACGTTTATCAGTGCGACAGTGGCCTGTGCATAAAGGATTGCTTCACAGCGTAACACACATCTATGGATTTTATTGCATTTTTTTTACCCCATTAGGGTATGTTCACACGCAGTATTTTCAGGTGTAATTCGGGCGTTTTACACCACAAAACACACGCCTTGCCAAAGGTTCATAAGGCCATTCACCCTCTCCCTGGCAGGCCCATTGTGTCAGGTAATGACAACCTTACACAGGAAATTAGCCTCTATGTGGATCAATTATTGCCACCTTTTGTTTCTTCCTTATCCTCTTATTTAAAGGACACTAAGGACACTGTCACCAGGATCCAGGAGATCAATGTCACTTCCACCACCATGATAGCGAGTATACACGTGGAGTCACTATATACCAACATTCAGCACGATTTAGGCCTCACGGCAGTCAAACATTTTTTGAGCACCAAAGGCACTCAATTTCAACGACATAACGAATTTGTGCTGTCACTCTTACGTTTTCTGCTCACACATAACTTTTTTATCTTTGATGATAAATATTATCATCAAATAAAGGGCACGGCCATGGGCACGGTTTGTGCACCGACTTACGCTAACCTTTTTCTGGGGTGGTGGGAAGACACCATTGTTTTTTCAGATGACTTACTTTTTTTCACATCTCACATTTCCTTCTGGGGGAGATACATTGATGACATTCTCATCCTGTGGGATGGGGATGCAAATACATTACTGACTTCATGTCTATGCTCAATGATAATTCTATTGGAATGAGGTTTACCTATGAGATACATGATCATGTGATCAATTTTCTCGACCTCAAGATCTCTCTGGACCCTGGTGGTAGTGTCCAAACTGATATTTTCCGTAAGGCTATGGCCACCAATAGTTTCCTACACTGGGACAGTCACCATCCACCTGCCCTTAAGAAAGGAATACCAATAGGCCAGTATCTCAGAGCCAAGCGGAATTGCTCGAATGAACTATCCTTCCAAGTGGAATATGATGGACTTTATCACAAATTCCTAGCACGAGGATATCCAAAAAAGTGGTTACACAGGGCCTATGCCAGGGCCAGGGCGTCTGACAGAAACAATTTACTTTCAAATAGGGGATCCAAACCTGTTGTGCCTGGATCCTCCGGTGCCATACGTTGTATAGGCACCTTTGATGTATCCTCTCCTCAGGTTATTAATATTCTGCAAAAATATTGGTCCATACTTACTGTCGATCCCGATTTGAAAGATGCCATTTCGGCAAATCCAAGTATCACCTACCGCAAGGGGGAAAATCTGCGGGAATTCCTGGTACATAGCCATTATTCTACACGATCTAATATTCCTTCTACTTGGCTTAAATCATCTGTAAAGGGATTCCACCCTTGCGGCAGATGTTCCTTCTTCCCCTTTATGCCAACAGTCAAGAAGTTCATCAATCCAACTGATGGCAAATCATACGAGATAAAACAGTTCATGAACTGCCAAAGCAGTGGGGTTGTGTATATTGTTAAATGCCCCTGTCCTAAGCTATATGTTGGTAAGACTGTTCAGGAACTGAGGAGAAGAATTTCCAAACATATTAGTACCATCAACCATAATGAAGATACCACTCTATCAAGCCACACTCATAATTTTCATGGGGGCAACCCTCGATTGCTTCAATTCTAGGGTGTCACCCAAATTAAGTTGGGCCCTAGGGCTGGTAATCTAGATCGTAGAATCCTGCAAGAGGAGGAACGGTGGATTCACCGCTTGAACACCATGACCCCTTTGGGTCTTAATGAGGGGTTTACCTTTACCGCCTTTCTCTGATCCCATGTCGTATTTCATTACTGCTGTGTATTTTATGTCCATTTTTTATGTTGGGGAACACAGGTTATTCTGTGGCTCAACCATGAACCTGCTCTATATATAATTTAAAATATTTATTCAAAATTCCCAAAAATTTAATATATACACCTCTAATGGTGTGGTAGCTCTCCTCTACACCATATAAACTAATTTCATGACTTTTGACCACACAGGTATGGCGGCTCCCTGTCTTATGACAACATATGTGGTATTGCCGTACACAGGAGAAGTTGCTTTACAAGTGTTGGGGTGCTTATTTTCATTTATTTGTTGAGAAAATGAAACATTTTCAGCTAAAACTACGTCTTATTGAAGAAAAATGTTTTTTTTTTATTTTCACTGCCCAATTCTAATAAAATCTATGAAACACATGTGGGGACAAAATGCTCACTACACCCCTAGATGAATTCCTGAAGGGGTGTAGTTTCGTGAATCGAGTCACTTTTGGGAAGTTTCCACTGTACTGGTACCTTAGGAGCTTTGCAAAAGTGACATGGTGTCAAGAAACCAATCCAGCAAAATCTGTGCTCCAAAAACCAAATGGCGCTCCTTCCCTTCTGATCCTTGCTGTGTGCCCAAACAGCAGTTTATGACCACAAATGGGGTATTGCCGTACTCCAGAGAAGTTGCTTTACAACTGTTGGGGTTCTTTTATTCCTTTATTTGTTGAGAAAATGATTTTTTTTTTAGCTAAAGCTATGTCTTATTGAAGAAAAAGGATTTTTTTTTATCTTCACTGCCCAATTCTAATAAAATCTATGAAACCCCTGTGGGTTCAAAATGCACACTACACCCCTAGATGGATTCTTCAAGGGGTGTAGTTTCCTAAATGAAGTAACTTTTTTGGTGTTTTCACTGTTTTGGTCCCTTAGGGGCTTTGCAAATGCGATGTCGCCTCCGCAAACCATTCCTGCTAAATTTGAGCTCCAAAAGCCAAATGTCGCTCTTTCCATTCTAAGCCCTGCTGTGTGTCCAAACAGCCGTTTATGACCACATGTGGGATATTATTTTACTCGGTAGAAATTGCTTTACAAATGTAGTGGTGCATTTTCTCCTTTAGTCCTTGTGGAAATTAGAAAAAATTAGCTAAACCTACATTTTGAAAGAATGTAGATTTTAATTTTCACGGCCTACTTCCAATAATTTCTGAAAAAAACCTGCGGGGTCAAAATGCTCACTATACCCCTAGATAATTCCCTCAAGAGGTATAGTTTCCAAAATGGGGTCACTTTTGGGGGATTTCCACTGTTTTGGCACCGCAAGAGCCTTTCAAACCTAACATGGTGCCTAAAATATTTTCTAATAAAAAGGAGGCCCCAAAATCCACTAGGTGCTCCTTTGCTTCTGAGGCCTGTGCTTCAGTCAATAAGTGCACTAAGGCCACATGTGGGGTATTTCTAAAAACTGTAGAATCTGGGCAATAGATATTGAGTTGCGTTTCTCTGGTAAAACTTTCTGTGTTACAAAAAAAATAGATTAAAAATGAATTTCTGCAAAAAAAAAAGAAATTTGAAAATGTTACATCTTCTTTGCCTTAATTCCTGTGAAACGTCTAAAGGGTTAAGAAACTTTCTAAATGCTGTTTTGAATACTTTGAGGGGTAAAGTTTTTAAAATGGGGTGACTTATCGTGGGTTTCTAATATATAAGGCCCTAAAATCCGCTTCACAACTGAACTGATCCCTGTAAAAATAGCCTTTTCAAATTTTCTTGAAAATATGAGAAATTGCTGCTAAATTTCTAAGCCTTGTAACGTCCTAGAAAAAGAAAAGGATGTTCAAAAAACAATGCCAATCTAAAGTAGACATATGGGTGATGTTAATTAGCAACAATTTTGTGTGGTATTACTATCTGTCTTACAAGCAGATACATATAAATTTAGAAAAATGCAAATTTTTGCAATTTTTCGCAAAATTTTGGTGTTTATAACAATTAAATGCTAAATGTATCGAGCAAATTTTGCGAGTAACATAAAGTCCAATGTGTCACGAGAAAACAATCTCAGAATCACTTGGATAGGTAAAAGCATTCCGAAGTTATTACCACATAAAGTGAAACATGTCAGATTTGAAATAATTGGCTGTGTCCTAAAGCCAAAACAGGCTGCGTCCTTAAGGGGTTAAGGGGTGGTTAAACACGGGAGATATCTGTCTGTAAATAAACACCTTTAGGCCTGGATCACACTCAAATTTTTTATGCAGTTTTTGTAGCAGTTTTTTGAGCCAAACACAAAGGTGGACACAAAAAAAAGGAGATGTATAAGTCTTTTTCTTTTACCTTTCCTTCCTTTTGGATCCACTTCTGGATTTGGTTCAAAAACTGTGCCAAAAACTGCACCAAAAACTGTGTGTGTGATCCTGGCCTTAGTGTCATGCTATTCTGATTTCCTTGGGCATGTGATCACACCCTGCTGCTACAGTTTGTTTTGATTAACTCCTTCTGTGCTCTTTTGCTTAGCAGCAATGCCTTCCATTGGCGGCTTCTATGATAAGGTAATCAAGGTCTGCTATTTAATTAAATCCAGTTAGGGCCCTAACTCATTGCCTGAGTATCAGTGCAGTTAATTTTGGCTCTGTACAAATCCTGTTCTGTATACTGCTGCAAGCTGTCTAGCACATATAGTACTACTTCAGTCCGTTCCTGTGTTCAGTTTCCAGCCTGTGTCCATGTTCACGCTCAAGCTTGTCTCTACGCTCCAGTCTTCACATCCTATTCGGTTATCTCTGCTGCGTCCGGCTTCCAACTTATCATTATTCTAGGTACCGCGACCTGGGTATTCCCTGCAACAAAGTCCACATCTCTGTACAGAGGTTAAAGGGTGAATACCAGGGGATCCTTTAGACCCTGCGCCCCAAGTCTAGCATGCGCCAAACCGGTTTGTCGACCGACAAACTTTAACAGACAAGTCTTTAGAATAGGCATCCATCAAAATTACAACAGAAATGTTATTTGCCTTGATTGTCCAAAGAGGTAAGATTCTTTTAAACAAACATATTCTTACACCCAGCATTGTCCCAGACATGTAAAGGTCAATGTTAATAACAGTTATTATTTATATTACACATAACAGTATGGTTAACCCTCTGAAAAAAAAACTAACAACATTTTATAGTAAACTTCTACCTGGCTCACATGTTTTATTTAGTGCAGGTAATCTTCACGCAAGCAATAAAAGATAATTATCTGCTGGGTGCCTCAGATTAATCCAGTTGCCATAACAAAAAGCTAGTCTTTGGGGTATTACAGTCCTTAAAAGAAAAAATATAATAGTTTGGACAGCCAAATTTACAGTGCTTACAAAATGTTCTAAAACTAAGAGGATTAGGGAAAAACCTGGGAATATTATAGACGATTTAATATGCTAAGTCCTGTTTGTTATTAAAGATTTCCAGTAAAGGAACATGACAGAATATCCACTCATGCTAGATTTATTGATGAAGTTACATTTTGTTAGAAAATGTAATTTTGGAAATATTCATACATGTGACTTGTTCCACAAAAACATAGAGATATAACATTCATATAATGGAACAAGTCTTCCATTATAAAACAATAGTAGTGATAGGTGTCTGTCATGGGGCCAACAGAGGATGGTGTGGTCCCTCTATGTTGCCAACGGATTTGGCGTAGGGCTAAACTTTGGAGTCTAAGCGATTGCTAGGTTTTCACCCTATTTTCTCCGTACGGAGATGTGGACTTGGCTGCTAAAATCTCCTGATTGCTAACCCGAGAGTAGTCTCCGTTGACAATGGCTGACGTAAACATACGAGATATAATTTCAAAAGACAAGATGCAAAGTCCGTACTTAGCGAAGGTCAGGGCAAGCGGCAGATGGTCACTCACAGTTAGCAGAGCCAGAGGTCAGGGCAGACGATAATTAAGCAAGAGGTCAGGCCAGCAGCAAATAGGACAAGGTCAAGTTTAAGGAGGGTCGGCAACAGATAATCCAAATAACAGAAGAGTAGTACTAGCAAGGTAGACTATGGAACCTATTTGCTCAGGCACTAAGCCCGGGAAAGCAGGGTGCACTAGGAATCTAATATGAACACCAATGTATTCTTGCTAAAAAAATGGTCCCTAGTCATCACAATCATTTCTATCACAGAGCTGCTGATGAGGGAGATTATTTATTATATATATATATATATATATATATATATATATATATATATATATATATATATATATATATATATATATTATTTATATTATTATTATACCTCCAGCCTATTCTGCAGTAATATGTCATACACAAAGTAATCAGATACAGTAAGATCCAGAATTATTTGGACAGTGACACAATCTTCATGATTTGAGCTCTGCATGCCATCACATTGGATTTGAAATGAATCAACTGAGATGCAATCGAAGTGTAGACTTTCAGGTTTAATTCAAGGGGTTGAACAAAAATATCCTGTGAAACATTTAGGAATTGCAACCATTTTGCTACACAGCCTCCTCATTTCAGGGGCTCAAAAGTAATTGGACAAATTACCATTACCATTTTTTTTTTTAATTCTTGGTAGAGAATCCTGTGCAGGCAACGAATGCCTGAAGTCTGGAACCCTTGGACATCACCAAACGCTGGGTTTCCTCCTTTGTGATGTTTTGCCAGGCCTTTACTGCAGCTGTCTTCAGTTGTTGCTTGTTTGTGGGTCTTTCTGCCTTAAGTTTTGTCTTAACCCCTTAATGACCGGGCCTGTTTGGGCCTTAAAGGGAATGTGTTGCCAGAAAAACATGTTTTTTTAAAAAAAATTAAACATTTAGTGTGTGGGTGATTAAACATTGTTCAAATTTTTTTTATTTTTTTGCACGAGTCCAGGAAATATTATAAATTATTTCTAATTTATAATACTACCCATTTTTGGTCACTAGATGGAGCTGTTCCCAAAATTGCAGCATTGCAACATTGGGTTAAAAGCCCTCGCTCTAGTGAGCTCTCAGCATTCCCCCCTCCTTTATCCTGGCTAGTGCCGGGATAAACGAGGGGTTTGAACGATGTAACCTCCTACACTGTGTGTCGCCATTTTTTGAGCTAACCCACAGTGTAGTAGGTTTACATACAGTAGTAAACACACACAAACACGAACATACATTGAAATCTCTTACCTGCTCCTGCCGCCGCGGCTCCCTCCGGCCCGTCCGCTCCGTTTGCTGCCGCTGGTGCAAGTGCACAAATCCGGAAGCCGCGACCGGAAGTAGTAATATTACTGTCCGGCCGCGACTTCCGGTCCACAGGAAAATGGCGCCGGACGGCGCCAATTTCGAATAGGACTGTGTGGGAGCGGCGCATGCGCAGTTCCCACACAGACGCCGTACACTGCAGTCAATGGGACGGGAGCCGTTCGCAGTCCCTATGGGACTGTGGCTGCCGTATTCCATGTCTGTATGTGTCGTTAATCGACACACACAGAAATGGAACAAAAAATGGCAGCCCCCATAGGGAAGAAAAAGTGTAAAAATAAGAAAAAGTAAAACACAAACACACAAATGAATATAAACGTTTTTAATAAAGCACTAACATCTTTAACATATAAAAAAATAATTTGTGATGACACTGTTCCTTTAACGACCAAGCCAGATTTGTTAAATCTGGTATGTGTGACTTTATCAGAGAATAACTCAGCGAAAGTTTTGAATACCCAAGTAATTCTGACATTGTTTTTTCGTCACATGTTGTACTTTATTTTAGTGGTAAAAGTAGACTGATACGATTTACGGAAATTAATAAAAAAATAGAAAAAATGAAGACATTTTGTAAAAATTATCATTTTTCCCTATTTTTAACGGCAATATGTCACATATGTACATACATACAGTACAATTTTTTTTATTAAATATATATTTCCATCTCTTTACTCTATTTTGGCAGCACATTTGAAAAAAAAAATTTTTTTTTGAGCAATTTAGAAGACTTACAAGTTTAGTAATAATTTTATACATTTTGAAGTACATTTGGTTTTCCTGCACCAAGCCAGGTTTTCAGAGGCTCATAGGTGTCAGAATGGTGGAAACCCCCACAAGTGACCCCATTTTGCAAACTACACCCCTTAAGGTATTTATTAAGGGGTGTTGTAAGTATTTTGACCCCACAGTTTTTTTGTAAGAATTCATGCAAAGCAGGTGTAAAAAAATATAATCTCACTTTTTTCATAAAAGTATAACTTTGAAGACCGATTTCTTTGTAAAGCGACCATGAGAATGAAGAAACACACCCCAAAATCTATCACCCTGTTTCTCCTGTTTTCAAAAATGCCCACATTGTGACCCTAATGCATTGCCTGGACACACGGTAGGGCCCGAAAGGAAGGGAACACCCGGAGACTTTCAGGTCTCATATTTTGCTTGAAAATGTTTTAGGCCCCACTGTACATTTGGAGAGGTTTTGAGCTACCAGAACGATAGAAACTCCCCATAAACGACCCCATTTAGAAAACTAGACCCCTTAAGGTATTTATATAGGGGTGTAGTGAGTATTTTGACCCCACAGTTTTTTGCTAAATTTAATGCATAGCAGGTGAAAAAAATAAAAAATCACTTTTTTCATAAAAGTATCACTTTGAAGACCGATTTCTGTGTAAAGCGACCATAAGAATGAAGAAACACACCCCAAAATCTATCACCCTGTTTCTCCTGTTTTCAAAAATGCCCCCATTGTGACTCTAATGCATTGCCTGGACACACAGCAGGGCTTGAAAGGAAGGGAGCACCCGGAGGCTTTCAGGTCTCATATTTTGCTTGAAAATGTTTTAGGCCCCACTGTATATTTGGAGAGGTTTTGAACTACCAGAACGATAGAAACTCCCGATAAACGACCCCATTTAGAAAACTAGACCCCTTAAGGTATTTATCTAGGGGTGTACTGAGTATTTTGACCCCACAGTTTTTTGCTAAATTTAATGCATAGCAGGTGAAAAAAAATAAAATTCACTTTTTTCATAAAAGTATCACTTTGAAGACCGATTTCTGTGTAAAGCGACCATAAGAATGAAGAAACACATGCCAAAATCTATCACCCTGTTTCTCCTGTTTTCAAAAATGCCCCCATTGTGACCCTAATGTGTTGCCTGGACACACAGCAGGGCCCGAAAGAAAGGGAGCACCCGGAGGCTTTCAGGACTCCTATTTTGCTTGAAAATGTTTTAGGCCCCACTGTATATTTGGAGAGGTTTTGAGCTACCAGAACGATAGAAACTCCCCATAAACGACCCCATTTAGAAAACTAGACCCCTTAAGGTATTTATCTAGGGGTGTAGTGAGTATTTTGACTCCACAGTTTTTTGCTAAATTTAATGCATAGCAGATGGAAGAAAAAAACAAACACTTTTTTCATAAAAGTATCACTTTGAAGACAGATTTCTGTGTAAAGCGACCATAAGAATGAAGAAACACACCCCAAAATCTATCACCCTGTTTCTCCTGTTTTCAAAAATGCCCCCATTGTGACCCTAATGTGTTGCCTGGACACACAGCAGGGCCCGAAAGAAAGGGAGCACCCGGAGGCTTTCAGGACTCCTATTTTGCTTGAAAATGTTTTAGGCCCCACTGTATATTTGGAGAGGTTTTGAGCTACCAGAACGATAGAAACTCCCCATAAACGACCCCATTTAGAAAACTAGACCCCTTAAGGTATTTATCTAGGGGTGTAGTGAGTATTTTGACTCCACAGTTTTTTGCTAAATTTAATGCATAGCAGATGGAAGAAAAAAACAAACACTTTTTTCATAAAAGTATCACTTTGAAGACAGATTTCTGTGTAAAGCGACCATAAGAATGAAGAAACACACCCCAAAATCTATCACCCTGTTTCTCCTGTTTTCAAAAATGCCCCCATTGTGACCCTAATGCTTTGCCTGGACACACAGCAAGGCCCCAAAGGAAGGGAACACCCAGAGGCTTTCAGGACTTTGCTTGAAAATATTTTGCTTGAAAATGTTTTAGGCCCCAATGTGCATTTGGAGAGGTTTTGAGCTGCCAGAACGATAGAAACTCCCCATAAACGACCCCATTAGAGAAAACTAGACCCCTTAAGGTATTTATCTAGGGGTGTACTGAGTATTTTGACCCCACAGTTTTTTGCTAAATTTAATGCATAGCAGGTGAAAAAAAATTAAACTTCACTTTTTTCATAAAAGTATCAGTTTGAAGACAGATTTCTTTGTAAAGCGAACATGAAAATGAAGAAACACATGCCAAAATCTATCACCCTGTTTCTCTTGTTTTCAAAAATACTCTCATTGTTGCCCCAATCTGCTTATTAGACGTGTGGCTGGGCCAAAAAGAGAGGGAGCACCCTTTGGCTTTCAGGGCACAATTGAATAAATTCTAGGCCCCATATCATGCATTTAGAGGCATTGAGCTGCCTGAACAAAAAAAAAAAACATGCAGAAATGACCCCATTTTAAAAACTAAACCCCTAAAGGTATTCATCTAGTGGTGTAGTGGGCATGCGGACCAAAAATTTTTTAAAGGAGGAAATAATGGGTATCATGTCAGACACTATGGGTATATAATGTTTTCTTCAAACTCTTATTACGTTTCCACATGAAATAGAGGAGACGTGGTAGAAGGTTATTTTGTTAGAAATATGCCACATTAATAAATTTGTGCGGCATACAGAAGAGAAGTGAAGCCGTGTATTCATAATGGATACATGTTGCTATAGACGTATTTGCCTGTACTTATGACTATGTCTTGCTGAAGAAGCAGTTGGTGCCATTATGATGTCATTGTGGACAGAATTCTGTCCTAATATAAAATCAGTCAGAGAGGAAAAAATAAACTACTGGAGTGACGGGCAATATCTTCAAACAAATGGAGGAAAATGTATCCAACTATGTTGCAAACTCGAGTCTGTTCACTAGATAGAAGAACACCTGCAGGGCTGTCATGACAAGGTTTTTTTTTTTCAGTGACTGGTTGTACAACGTCTCTTTAGCTCCATCAATCCTTATGAGGGACGAACGTGCCAAGTGACGCGGTACACCATAACAGGCCCCTGCCCGGCAAGGTAGGAACCGCTATGTGCACAAAACAACAAATCACCTACAGAATATATAAAGGGACAGTGTCCAAAACCATCTATAGGAACAGTAAAGGATCACTAATACCCAAAATTATGTCAGTATTTCCAGAAGAACCGTAACAAAGCCCATGGTGTATTGATAAGGAACAGCTCGATTATTAGAGATCCTCCAAAAAAAAATATCATGCCCGTATCACGGTACAGAATTAGGAATGTAACCGCTGTATGTGGCAGGACATAGTCATAAGAAAAAGGAAATACATCCCCAATTTATTCTTGTAACCATTGCTAAAATGCACGACTTCCACTAATTCAGGGGCGGCACGGGCCGCAGGTGTTGGATTTATCTACTAATAAATGCAATACCCACATTTATTTTTTATTTCAAGAACACTTGTGGGGTCCATGTTCTGAATAGACAGATGTGGGCTCCTGCACAATAAACTGTATTCATTTGTGAGTGATCAAGTCCTGGATTTAATTGTCCAAGAAATGTATAAAAAAAAATCAAAAAAGGGGAAAATTTGTTTTACAGTCTGAAATAAATACTTTACTACCTCCCCGTGAGAATCCCTCCCTCCCTTGGAAAGCTCAGAAACGAAAAATAAAATATGAATAAATGAAATTGACTCCCTAAAAAGAATCCCCCCACCCCACCCTTTTTGGTGTTCCCTAAATTATAGATAAAATTAATAATTAGAAACGGTGTGGTAGGTCTCAAAACAGGGGTAGTTGCACAGGCCTGGATTTGAAGGGCACATGGGGCAGTAAAACCGGGTATCCCTCCTCCTTCCGTGTTTACTGCACACCCGGCATCTCCTTTGGGCGTATTCCTTACTCTCAGTGGCAGGGACGGGGTGAAGGAAGTGGCGCTCAGTGAGCCTTTTGACATTCTCCGACTCAAATGAGTCTCCAGGTGCGGGGGAGTCAAACAGGAGGTGCTCTATAATTTTCTCCTGATACTGGAGGAAACTGAGCGTTCCCTGGGTCTTATAGAGCACATAACTATTGTAAGTGGCCATCTGGATAAGGTAGATCGCTACCTTTTTATACCAGGCCCTAGTTTTGCGCTTGACCAGGTACGGTTGTAGGACCTGGTCAGATAGATCGACTCTCCCCATGAACTTGTTATAGTCCACCACGCAGACCGGTTTCCTCTTATCAGAGGTAGCGCCCCTCTCTCTTACTGCCACTGTGGTGTCCTCGTGCACGGTGGAGAGCATGTACACGTCCTTTTTGCCACTCCATTTGACAGCGAGCAACTGGTCACTTGCAAATGAGAGTGACGCACCCCTTACTAGTCGCCTGGACACCAGTCGTTGAGGGAAGCCGACTCTATTTTTTCGTACCGTCCCACAGGCCCCTGTATTCGCAGCATGGAGGGACTTATACAGGGGGACACTGGTGTAGTAATTGTCGGTATACACATGGTACCCTTTTTGTAGGAATGGCACCATGAGTTCCCAGACAATTTTCCCACTAATGCCAATATCCTCTGGGCATCCTGGGGGATTAAGGTGGCGGTCCCTGCCCTCATAAATGAAAAAGCCACAGGTGTAGCCCGTTGTGCTCTCGCACAACTTATAGAGTTTCACTCCGTATCGGGCTCTTTAGGAGGGGATATATTGGCGAAACGATAGACGGCCCTTGAAGGCCATAAGGGACTCGTCTACCGCTATTTTTTGGCCTGGGGTGTACAAATTTAGAAAAGACTCAGATAGGAGGGAGATTAGGGGTCTCAACTTGTTGAGGCGATCATGGCCTGGGTCACTTCTTGGGGGGATTTGGGAGTTGTCCGAGAAGTGCATGAAGCGCATTAGCGTCTCATAGCGCGTTCAGGTCATGACAGCAGCAAATACAGGGGTGCTATGGATAGCGCTAGTAGCCCAGTAAGAGCGGATAGAAGGTTTTTTTACTATCCCCATATTTAGGGTAATTCCCCAAAAAAATTTCATTTCACAGACGGTTGAGGGGATCCATCCTCTGGAATAGTAAGAACTGGGATTTTGAGTGACAAATTGCCTGGCGTATAAATTCGTCTGCTGGACGATTAGTTCCAGGACCTGATCGCCTATAAACAAATTAAAAAAATTATAGGGGGTAAAATTTGTGACATCAGAGTTGATGCCTGGAGTCGCTGTAAATGGCGGAATTTGGGGGGAGAAAGAAACTGCAGGATAGCACATTGCGGGAGGGACTGCAGTACTAGGCCCGTCTCCTGATGCTTCACCGGTGACCGCTGCGTCCACCACCATAGGGCTGGGGGGTCCAGTGGCAGAAGCAGAACTTGTGTCGCTTTCTGAGCCAAGTTCTGCTTCTGACGCAGTGTCCGTATCACTGCCGGAACCGCTAGAGCATAGCATGGCGTATGCCTGCTCTGCAGAGAACATTCTGCGGCTTCTGCGATTCATTATTTTCTAACACTAAACTAACAAGTAAATTTTTTTTTCTTTTGTATTTTCAATTTTTGGGGGATTTTTTTTTTAAATATAATATAGACACAACACTAACATAAAAAAATTAAAAAATACGGTAAACCGCAGTTAATTACAGCAACTAAATCTAATTCAGCGGGAAAAAAAAAAGAATTACGGAGATAACAAGTAGTTACGGGTAATCTGGCGTGATTACGGGTAATCTGGGGTGATTACGGACAATATCGGAACACTGGCGAGTAAGTATGCGGTGTATTTCACAGTATAATACAGCACAAGATTTCTATAGTATTTCTCTCTCTCCTCTCACAGATCAACTACAGTGAGAGGAGGGAGGGAAAGAGCACAAATCTTGTGCTGTATTGTGTAAATATGGGACTATGGTCACTGTGATAGGTATATCACAGTGACCATATGATCAGGGACCAATTATCAGGGTCCCTGATCAGTTTCTATGTACAGGCAGAATAGCTGCCTTAGACACACAGCGCATGCGTGCACCATTTTCTTTTTTTTCCCGGCAGTTAGGGACGGGGGAGGGCACGGGGGGACGACGGGGGACACGATCGGAGGCAGCAGGGGGCCTAAGCAGCAGTTTTTCTTATCTCCTCTCACCAAACATACATGGTGAGAGGAGATAAAATCATAATTTGCTGAGGCACATTTATTGTAACGGCGGTCGCCGGTATTCATTGAATACCGGCGATCGCCGGTATGGGGACCGCAATCAGCGGTCCCCAGTCACTGCTCCAAGCCCTCAGCTACCTCCGGCAGCTGAGAGCAGGGAGCTAAACCTCCCCCCGGCGGCGCTATTTTATTCCGATGCCGCGACGTAAAAAGTCTATGGCATCGGAATAAAGCCCGTTAGTGACCGACGTAGAAATACGATGGGTCGGTCACTAACGGGTTAAGCAAGTGAAATGCGTAATCGATCGGGTTGAGATCTGGTGATTGACTTGGCCATTGCAGAATATTCCACTTCTTTGTCTTAAAAAACTCCTGGGTTGCTTTCGCAGTATGTTTTGGGTCATTGCCCATCTGTACTGTGAATTGACGTCCAATCAACCTTTCTGCATTTGGTTGAATCTGAGCAGAAAGTATATCCCTGAACACTTCAGAATTCATCCGGCTGCTTCTGTCTTCAGTCACATAATCAATAAACACTCGTGACCCAGTGCCTTTGGCAGCCATTCATGCCCATGCCATCACACTGCCTCCACCATGTTTTACAGAGGATGTGGTGTGCTTTGGATCATGAGCCGTTCCAAGCCTTCTCCATACTTTCTTCCTTCCATCATTCTAGTACAGGTTCATCTTAGTTTCATCTGTCCAATGAATGCTGTTCCAGAACTGGGCTGGCTTCTTTACATGTTGTTTGGCAAAGTCTAATCTGGCCTTTCAGCTGATTAATGGTTTGCACCACTCATGAAGTCTTCTCCTTATGGTAGATTTGGATACAGATACACCTACTTCCAGGAGAGTCTTCTTCACTTGGGTAGATGTTGTAAAGGGATTTTTCTTCACCATCCACCATTGTTGTCTTCCGTGGACGTCCAGGCCTTTTGGAGTTCACGAGATCACCAGTGCGCTCTTTTTTTTCAAGAATGTACCAAACTGTTGATTTGGCTACTCCTAACATTTGTGCTATATCTCTGATGGATTTCTTCTTTTTTTTTCAGGCTAACGATGGTCTGTTTCACTTGCATTGAGAGCTCGTTTGACCTTATGTTGTGGGTTAACAGCAACAGCTTTCGAATGCAAATGCCACACCTGGAATCAACTCCAGACCTTTTACCTACTTAATTGATGATGGATTAAAGAGTTAATAGCCCATGCAGCCCATTAAATTGCTTTTGAGATAATTGTCCAATTACCTTTGGTCCCTTGAAAAGAGGCAGCTACATATTAAAGAGCTGTAATTCCTAAACCCTTCCTGAAATTAGGATGTGAATACCCTCAAATTAAAACTGAGACTGCACTTTAAGCCCATATTGAATATATAACTGTATATACAATATGTTTTGGTAAACAGCTAAAATGCCAAAACTTGTGTCACTGTCCAAATAATTCTGGACCTAACTGTACGTACCAATTCAATAAGCTTAAAATCTGAGGATTTTTTATGTTCCCTCCTCCTCCCCAAACAGTAGCAAGAATTTACAGAATTTAGTTTTTTTTTCAGAACACAAATATTTGTCCAAGACAGAAAACTGATATTACTCAAAATAAAAATCACTGAAGGTGATAATAAATCCGCCACACATTGAATTACTGTTTACAGATTGTAATATATATATATATATATATATATATATATATATATATATATATATATATATATATGTATACTACCGTTCAAAAGTTTAGGGGTCACTTAGAAATTTCCTCATTTTTGCAAGAAAAGCACAGTTTTTTTCAATGAAGATAACATTAAATTAATCAGAAATACACTCTATACATTGTTAATGTGCTAAATGACTATTCTAGCTGCAAACGTCTGGTTTTTAAGGCAATATCTACATAGGTGTATAGAGGCCCATTTCCAGCAACCATCACTCCAGTGTTCTAATGGTACATTGTGTTTGCTAACTGTGTTAGAAGGCTAATGGATGATTAGAAAACACTTGAAAAACCTTGTGCAATTATGTTAGCACCGCTGTAAACAGTTTTGCTGTTTAGAGGAGCTATAAAACTGACCTTCCTTTGAGCTAGTTGAGAATCTGGAGCATTACATTTGTGGGTTCGATTAAACTCTCAAAATGGCTAGAAAAAGAGAGCTTTCATGTGAAACTCGACAGTCTATTCTTGTTCTTAGAAATGAAGGCTATTCCATGAGAGAAATTGCCAAGAAACTGAAGATTTCCTACAATGGTGTGTACTACTCCCTTCAGAGGACAGCACAAACAGGCTCTAACCAGAGTAGAAAGAGAAGTGGGAGGCCCCGCTGCACAACTGAGCAACAAGACAAGTACATTAGAGTCTCTAGTTTGAGAAATAGACGCCTCACAGGTCCTCAACTGGCAGCTTCATTAAATAGTACCCGCAATACGCCAGTGTCAACGTCTACAGTGAAGAGGCGACTCCGGGATGCTGGCCTTCAGGGCAGAGTGGCAAAGAAAAAGCCATATCTGAGACTGGCTAATAAAAGGAAAAGATTAATATGGGCAAAAGCACACAGACATTGGACAGGGAAGATTGGAAAAAAGTGTTATGGACAGACGAATCGAAGTTTGAGGTGTTTGGATCACACAGAAGAACATTTGTGAGATGCAGAACAACTGAAAAGATGCTGGAAGAGTGCCTGACGCCATCTGTCAAGCATGGTGGAGGAAATGTGATGGTCTGGGGTTGCTTTGGTGCTGGTAAAGTGGGAGATTTGTACAAGGTAAAAGGGATTTTGAATAAGGAAGGCTATCACTCCATTTTGCAACGCCATGCCATACCCTGTGGACAGCGCTTGATTGGAGCCAATTTCATCCTACAACAGGACAATGACCCAAAGCACACCTCCAAATGATGCAAGAACTATTTAGGGAAGAAGCAGGCAGCTGGTATTCTATCTGTAATGGAGTGGCCAGCGCAGTCACCAGATCTCAACCCCATAGAGCTGTTGTGGGAGCAGCTTGACCGTATGGTACGCAAGAAGTGCTCATCAAGCCAATGTATAAAGAAGACAATGGGCCTTCTTTATCAGGACTGCCTAAAAGAAAAAGTGGCCTTGTTGCCAAGACAACAAATCAGGTTCAGCTTTCATTTCTTAAACTGCTCTGTAAAATTGAAAGCTGTACAGCGATTGGTTGCTAAGGGAAACAAGACCACTATTTTTATTATTTTTTATAAATCTCCCCCAATATGTGCACAGCTATATGATATCCTTTGTATTGCCCTTTATAGATGTATCCTACCCATCGATTTCTATTAGCAGTTCATATAGATAAGACTGAGTGTACAGCTATAATATCCTATGTAACTAACAAGAGTAGAAACAAAACTATTTGATTGAGGAAAAGATATTATTGCAAATGGTAAATCATGGTAGTAGTTCCAGTGCTTCAGTTGTATTCAGTTGCCTAACAAAAGATGAGCAATACAGCAGAGCTGAATTTGCCATATGGTGCAACAGTTTTACTTAGAAATGCAGGCAAATCTACTGCAGAAGTTTAGCTCAGTACAGTTAAATGGTGAATTCAACTCTACAACATTCGTAATAGCTGTGCATAGGGAAAAATGTGTCAGCGGCTGGGGGGGAGCATGAATATATGAATATCATTGGACTCAAGCGCTGCATCACCAGATGCGTGTCGCAGCTATAAAGTGTAAATTCTTTTAAACTACAGCGCATTACTAAGTGACAGACTGCTAAAATCAGCATGCCTGTCGCTACTTTATGCTGCTCCCAGACAGGGCAGCATAAATATCTGACAGACCCGCTTTATGGAGACAACCTCCACAGGTATGACAGTATTGATAGGGGCCAGTGAAATAGAAAAGAAGCACATTCCTGTAGATCTACATGTCTGATGTGACGGCAAGTGCATCTATTTCTGCAAGCCCTATTCAGATCTATGGAGCGATTGCAGAGATTTCTGCAACAACTCTGCTGCATGTCAATATATCTATAGGCTAATTGGGCTACAATCGCCCTCACACTAAATCGCTACACACAGAACAAATAACATTTTATGTTCTACCTGAGGCTATTATCCCAGTTCTGTTGGGACTAACCTCAATTCGCAAGCACACACCTATACTTGTCTGGAATTCTGAAGAAATTCTTCAGTGGGGACCCTGCTGTCAATACAACTGTCTGACTGTGATTCATCCTACCCGACCATCAGTGTCTGAGTTGCTCCCTGGTCTGCCTCTGCAATATGCCTGCTGTCATGATCTAGAGGTATGTGGACCCACTAGGCCGCTCCACCGTAGTGGAGTGGAGGCTGGCCAAATAACACACTTTAAAGTCTATGCAAAGTCCTTAACACAAGAGTACCTGTAAGAGTCCAGACAGTAGCAGAGGCTTTGTCATGGATGGAATTTGACGTGACAGATGACGCCAGATGTGGCGGATGATATCACACATGGTATATGATAGCAGGCGTGGCAGATGATAGTAGACGTGGCAGGTAACACTAGGCATGGTAGATGACAGCAGACGTGGCAGGTGACAGCAGGCGTGGCAGGTGACAGCAGGCGTGGCAGGTGACAGCAGATGTGGCAGGTGACACAACACGACTCCAACACTAGATAAGGCACAGGAACAAACACAGCACTGGATACAGGAAGCAGGATACGGGAACACGATACAACTAAGGACCATTTGCTAAGACTAACATGGGAATACAACAACACTCAGGCAATGAGTGAAAGGGCAGAGCCCTTTTTATAGTCTAGGGTGATCTGGTAATAATGGGATTATTAAATGCATGTGCGTGCGCTGTCCCTATAAGGCCTGGGACGGGGTGTGCGCATACCCTAGAGGAAATCCCACAGAGTGGTGCGGCCGCATGTGCTGGCGTCTCCTGGGAGGGAGATGCCGGCAAAAAGAGAGAAGTCTGCGGTCGCGGCCTTCGGGAGGTAAGGAGAGGCGACGGACCGGGACTGATACAGTACTCCCCCTTAGGCCCCTTTTCTTGGGTCCAGAGCGTGAAAGGAATTTGTTAATGAGAGTAGGGGCATTAAGGTTTTCCTCTGGCTCCCAGGACCTCTCCTCAGGACCAAACCTTCTCCAGTGCACTAAATAGAAAGTCCTTCCTCCTACTCTCTTGTAGTCCAGGATCTCCTTCACCTCGAACACATCAGAAGAACCGCTGGGAGCAACTTCAGAACTGGGAGCTTTACTTTAGCGGTCCAGAACCACAGGTTTCAGGAGGGGCACATGAAGGGGGTTGGGGAGGGTAGGGTAGGAGGCAGCCATAGGAGCTTATAGGAGACAGGGTTTATCTCTTGCAGGATCTCAAAATGTCCGAGGAACCTCAGAGCAAATTTGTACATGGGCACCTTCAAACGAAAATTCTTCGAGGACAGCCAGACTTTGGTTCCAGGAAGAAACTGAGGCATCTCAGCCTCCTTGCTGAAGACGTCTGCAAACTGTGCATAGTGAGTGGGTAGTCCCGCTAATGACTGGGACAGAGGAGGCTAGACAGGACAGATCTGTGACAGGCAGCGGTGGAGACATTTGGAGCCCCATTGGAGAACTTCTCCAGAATTTCAGTCAAGGACTGGGGCATGCAGCCGGAGCCAAGGCAGTTCCAGCAAGAAAAGATTGATGGCTTTAGGCAAGACAAGGAATGCAATCTGTTCAGTGTGAAGAACTCCAACTTGGAACCTCAGTGGGTTAGTCTCAGGCAGGATCAGGCAGAGGAAGTCCATTCACCGAGGCAACAGCCAGGGGGGTCTCCAGAGGAACCGTGGGCAACTGGAGACGATCGACTAGGTCCTGTTGGATAAAGTTTGCCGCGGATTCGGAGTCCAGGTAGGCAGAGACCTGGTGCATACTTGCTCACTGAGGTGTCTCCTTGGCGAAGGGTCAGCAGAGATGCAGTTGCAGAAGATGTTCTCCCAGGTTCCTCAAATACCGTACGGAAAGTCTGTAGGAAAATCTGTAGGTTAAAGGTCTCCTCATGTTCCCAAATCGGGTTCGCCCATTCCAAGGCCTTGCCAGTAAGGAGAGAGACTATGAAGGTGATCCTCGCGTCATCAGAAGGAAGTGACCTCCCGTGCAGCCTGAAATGGATCTGGCATTGATTTGAAAATCCCGTGCAGGTCCTTGCATCCCCATCGTAGCCAGGAGATAATGGCAAGGAGAGTCTGGGATCGGTACTGACAGGAGGTGTAGCGGGAGGGACAGCAGGAGCAACAGGAATAGGTGCCGTGAAGACTGCAGCTTCAGCATCCAGACGATGTGCAATGGCGTGCACCGCCTGAAGGAGTTGGTCCTGTCGTGACTGGATGTCTCGCATATCTGCCTGCATTACTTGCAAAGCCGGCATGGTCTTGGGTTGACCAGCGGGATCCATGGCCTGAGCGTACTGTCACGATCTAGGGCTATGTGGACACACTAAGCCGCTCTGCCATAGCGGAGTGGCAGCTGGCCAAATAACAGTCTATAAAGTCTATGCAGAGTCCTTAGCAGAAGAGTACCTGTAAGAATCCAGACAGTAGCTGAGGCTTTGGCACAGATGGAACTTGATGTGGCAGATGACGCCAGATGTGGCAGACGATACCAGACGTGGTATATGACAGCAGACATGGCAGATGTGGCAGGTAACACCAGGTGTAGCAGATGACAGCAGGCGTGGCAGGTGACACTAAGCGTGGTAGATGACACAACATGACTCCAACGCTAGATAACGCACAGGAACAAACACAGCACGGGATACAGGAAGCAGGATACGGGAACAGGATACAACTAAGGGACCATTTGCTAAGACTAACATGGGAATACAAAAACAACGCTCAGGCAAAGAGTGGAATGGCAGATTCCTTTTTATAGTCCAGGGTGATCTGGGGATAATGAGATAATTAAATGCATGTGTACTCTAGAGAAAATCACAGAGTGGTGCGGCCGTGTGTGCTGGCGTCTCCCAGGAGGGAGATGCAGGCAAGAAGAGAGAGGCCTGAATTCGCGCACGTCGTGAGGTAAGGAGAGGCCACGGTCGTTACACGTGGCCGTTACACCTGCTATACAGATGTGTTTAGCAAGAAGGAAGCATCGCCCATACGACTGTCCAAGCGAGTTGCTTCCTGGGACTTCACATCCTCGTGGACGAGTATATCCTCTGTCTCTGCCCGAGCCTCAAGCCATGTTGGCCTATGTCAAGGAAAATCTCGGGAGGGGGTTTATTAAGAAGTCGACTTCTCCAGCCAGAGCCGGATTTTTCTTTGTAGAGAAAAAAGATGGGTGCCTCCGGCTTTGCATAGACTATTGTGGTCTGAATAAGATTACTGTCAAAAATAAGTACCCCTTGCCGCTGATCTCCGAGCTCTTCAATAGAATCCTTGGAGCCAAGATTTTTACAAAGCTGGATCTAGGTGTGGCTTAAAACTTGATTCGTATCCGTAGAGGTGACGAGTGGAAAACCGCATTCAACACCAGAGACGGTCACTACAAGTATCTCGTGATGCCCTTCGGATTATGTAATGCTTTCAGCTGTGTTCTGGAAATTCGTGAACGAAATATTCTGGGATCTACTGTATGTCTGTGTGGTGGTGTATCTGGACCATATCTTAATCTACTCACCTGATCTGACGATACACCGGAAGCATGTTCGCCAAGTCCTGTCGAGGTTAAGGGGGAACAACCTGTATGCCAAAAGTGCGTGTTCGAAAGTAAATCCTTGCTCTTCCGGGGGTATATCATTTCCGATCATGGACTCCAGATAGATCCAGAAAAAGTAAAGTCTGTCCTAGATCTCCATGCTATACATAGGTTTCTAGGATTTGCAAATTTCTATCATCAGTTTATCTGTAATTTCTCTTCTATCACTGCTTCTATCACTGCCCTCACAAAAAAGGGGGTGAACGCATAAAGTTGGACCCCTGAAGCGGAATCTGCATAAATTAAACTTAAAAGGTCCTTTACTTCTGCCTCCGTTCTTTATCAACACGATGTTTCAAAGCAGTTCTCATTGGAGGTTGATGCCTCTACCGTTGGTGCTGGAGCAATTATCTTTCAGAAAAACTCTAAGGGTATGTGCACACGACCCCTTTTCAGACATAATGGAGGCGTTTTACGCCTTGAATTACGCCTGAAAAGACGGTTCCAATACGTCGGCAAACATCTGCCCCTTGCTTGCAATGGGTCTTACGATGCTCTGTACAGACGAGCTGTCATTTTACGCGTCGCTGTCAAAATACGACGCGTAAAATGACGGCTCATCAAAAGAAGTGCAGGGCACTTCTTGGGACGTTTTCGGAGCCGTATTCTCATAGACTCTATTGAAAACAGCTCCAAAAACATCCGTAAAAAAAGGCAGCGAAAACGCAGCGAAAAATGCGGCGAAAAACGCGTGAAATTCAGGGGCTTTTTTCCCTTGAAAACAGCTCCGTATTTTCAGATGTTTTTTGTTAAGCGTGTGAACATACCCTAAAGGAAAAACTGTTCCCTGTGGCCTCTTCTCTAAAACTCTTCTCTGCAGCAGAGAGGAACTACTTTATTGGAGATCAGGAGCTTTTGGCCGTCAAATTGGCCCTTAAAGAGTTGAGGCATTTAAATGCAGGAAGGTTCTGTTCATCCAGTAGTCAACTACACTGATTACAAGAACCTCACCTACTTGCAGTCGGCACAATGCCTTAACCCACGTCAAGCCAGGTTGTCACTCTTCTTTGCCAGATTCAATATCCAACTCCATTTCCGTCCAGACAACAAAAATGTGAAAGCGGATGCACTATCTCATTCTTTTGAAACAGATGACCTAGAAGAGGATCCTCAGCATATCATCGACCCTTCCTGTATTATTCCGGTTAACCCTCTGCAGATCAAACATATTCCTCCTGGGAAAATTTTTGTTCGTCCTGCAGACAGAGAGAAAATTCTTGCCTGGGGTCACAACTCTAAGTTGGCAGGTCACGCGGGCATTCGCAATACTCTGGACTTTATCTCTCATCATTATTGGTGGCCCACACTAGCCAAAGATGTTTTGGACTACATCTCTTCCTGTACCAAGTGTGCCCAATATAAGATGCTCTTGTTTAGCATTTCTTTCATCTGCATGGATTGCCTCTGCATATTGTGTCTGATCAGGGCATCCAATTCACATAAAAATCCTGGAGAGCCCGATGTAAACTTCTGGACGTGAAATTGGACTTTTCATCTTCGTACCGTCCACAATCCAACGGCCAGGTTGAACGAATTAAGTGCTTGAAAATTATCTCAGTCATTTTATATCTGTGTCATGTTCGTGGCTGCGGGCTGTCAGGTTCACTCTCCCCCTAACGGCCGCAGCCATGGGTCGGCGAGCGCTGGCCCCAGTCTCCTCCTCAGGAGACGCCAGTGCTCACTTCCACTCACCTCGGCCAGATTCCGTAGGGGCAGCACGCGCACCGGACTTTAGTGAAGTATAAGCCCATGAGTGCCCTGGACTATAAGAGGGGTTCAGCCCCTTGCTTCTATGCCTGAGCGTTGTTGTCGTACCCTAAGTTTGTCTATGCGATTGTCTCCTAGTGTGTTCCTGTTACCTGTATCCCGTGGTATCCTGGTCGTATGCCGTGCTGAGCCAAAGTCGTGCTGTGCTGTATACCACGCCTATCCTGTTTCACCACGCCTGACATCTGCCTGCTGCCTAGTCCCAGTCGAGCCTGCCTTGCTACTGTCCGAGCTGCCACAGGTACCCTATACGAACTATAGACTTTAACCTGCTCCCTGTTGGCCAGCTGCCATACCGCCAAAGCGGTACGGCCAAGTGGGTCCATGAACCCCACGTGACAGTACGCTCAGGCCATGGACCGGCTGCTCGATTCAAGACCATGACGACGTCACAGGAGATGTGGGCGTATATGCTAGACCTCCGGGCTCAACAAGACCAACTCCTCCAGGCCTTGAACATTCTCGCACGTTGCAGGAGGCACAAGCTGCCGTTACTACTATAACACCTCCTGGCAGTGTTGATCCTCAGACTGCACCTCCTGGCAGTGTTGACCCGCATTTTTCTTTGCCACTTCCTGACCGCTATGATGGAGACGCAGGTACCTATCGTGGATTTTTTAACCAGTGCCAGATCCACTTCAGCCTGTATACTAGGACATTTTCGTCTGATGGCGCAAGGGTCGCTTTCATCATCTCTCTCCTCACTGGCAAGGCCCTTGCATGGGCGAACCCTATCTGGGAGAGACAAGGACCAGAGACCCGTGACTTGCAGGGCTTCCTCCGGACTTTTCGCATGGTGTTTGAGGAGCCTGGACGGGTCTCATCTGCAGCGGCTTCCTTGATTAACCTACGCCAAGGAGACAACTCCGTGAGCGAGTACACCATCCACTTCCGCACCCTGGCGGGAGAACTGCTATGGAATAATGAGGCCCTGGTGGCTGCATTCTGCCATGGACTGTCTCCTAAGATTAAGGACGAACTTGCCGATCGAGACCTGCCGTCTACACTGGATGACCTCATCCTTCTGTCCGCCTGTATTGATATGCGCATCCAAGAACGCCTACAAGAGGTTCGTCGGGAGGGAGGCCTTCCTAGTCTGGTCCCTACTTTGCAGCAACCCCTGCTGTCCTCAGATGTTGATCCTCCTAAGGAGACTGTGATGATGGACCAGTGTAAGCGATCCACCCAGGAGAGACAACGCAGACGCACTTCGGGACTGTCTATATTGTGGCCTCGGTAGCCATCTTGTGCGTCTGTGTCCCCAAAAATCCCAAAGCCTAGGGTTGCTAGGAGAGACAACCTTGGGTAAGAAAGGACTTCCGTCTAAATTGTCCATACCAGTGACCATAGTGTCCGGCTAGAGAACGCATCAGGTCTCTGCGTATCTGGACTCTGGATCCACTGCTAATTTCATCCGTAGAGGCCTGGTGGATCTTCAATTACCCACCACCCCCCTGGAGGGGCTGTTGACGGTTGCATCTGTAAACGGACTACCTCTGCCAGACCCAGTTATAGCTGTGACAAAGCTGCTGAGTCTCCAAGTGGGAGCTCTTCACTCCGAACTTCTGTCGTTCTATGTCCAATCCAAAACTGTTAACCCTGTGTTGCTGGGCCTGCCTTGGCTCCGACTATATGCCCCAGTCCTGGACTGGAATTCTGGAGAGGTTCTCCAGTGGGGCCCTGAGTGTCAAAGCCGATGCCTGGTGCAGATTCGTTCGGCTCAGCCTTCGCTGCCTCGGTCATTGGCAGCATTGCCGGGTCATTATGCTGCATTTTCGGACATCTTCAGTAAGAGGGAGGCGGAGACATTGCCTCCACACCGGACATATGACTGCCCTATCGAGCGGATTCCTGGTGCATCCCTTCCCCGTGGTAGGGTATATCCTCCCTCCTAGCCAGACACTCTGTCCATGTCCACCTATGTGAAAGAGAACTTGGAGAGGGGCTTCATACAGGAGCCGGGTTCTTCTTCGTCAAAAAGAAGGATGGTTCTATTCGTCCTTGTATTGACTACCGAGGTCTTAACCAGATCACAGTGAAAAATAAATATCCGTTGCCACTGATCTCAGAACTGTTTGATCGTATACGTAGTGCCAAGATTTTTTCCAAACTAGACCTGCGTGGGGCTTACAACCTAGTCCGGATTCGCCAGGGTGACGAATGGAAGACTGCATTTAACACCCGTGATGGACACTATGAATGTCTAGTAATGCCCTTTGGCCTGTGTAATGCTCCCGCGGACTTCCAGGAGTTCGTTAATGACATTTTCCGTGACCACCTCTATGTTTGTGTAGTAGTCTATCTTGATGATATCTTGTTTTTTTCTCCAGATCCTATGACGCATCAGAGACATGTCCGTCAAGTTTCGCTGAGGTTAAGGGAGAATCGTCTGTACGCTAAGTTGGAGAAGTGCGTGTTTGCAAAAGTTGCTCTACCCTTCCTGGGCTACATCGTCTCGAATTGAGGTCTCGAGATGGATCCTGGAATGGCCACGCCTTCAAGGCTTGAGGGCCATAGAGCGCTTTCAGGGATTCGGCAATTTCTACAGACAGTTTATTCCAAACTTCTCCTCACTGACTTCTCCTATCTCTAACCTCACTAAGAAGGGCATGAACGCCAAGGTGTGGACCCCTGAGGCAGAGTCCGCATTCAATAGCCTGAAGAGTGCCTTCACCTCAGCCTCTATCCTCCATCATCCAGATGTTTCTCTACAGTTGGAGGTGGATGCATCCTCTGTCGGTGCTGGTGCACTCCTGTTCCAGAGAGGCTCCAAGGGCAAGTCAATGGTATGTGGATATTTTTCTAAGGTCTTCTCTTCCGCAGAACGCAACTACTCTATTGGGATTGGGAGTTACTGGCCATCAAATTGGCTCTGGAGGAGTGGAGACATCTACTAGAGGGCGCAGCCCATCCCATCCTGATTTTTACGGACCATAAGAATCTCACCTATCTTCAGACGGCCCAACGGCTGAACCCTCATCAGGCCAGGTGGTCACTGTTCTTTACCAGGTTCCAGTTTGAGCTCCATTATCGCCCGGCTGACAAGAATGTGAGGGCCGATGCCTTGTCCAGGTCTTTCGAGACAGAAGACACCATGGAGATTCCACAGAACATTATTGATCCGTCTTGCATTGTCTCTGTCAATCCCCTGCAAGTTGGGGACATTCCTCCAGGGAGGACTATTATGCACCTGGCTGACCGTCGAAGAATCCTCCGCTGGGGACACTCCCCTAGACTGGCAGGTCACGCGGGGACCCGTAAGACCCGGTATCTGATTGCTCATCATTTCTGGTGGCCCGCGCTGCCCAAGGACATTATGGACTTTGTTTCTTCCTGTTCAGTATGTGCAGCCAACAAGGTCGCTCACTTCAGACCTGCTGGTTTGCTCCAGCCATTGCCTGTGCCTAATGTTCCCTGGCAGCATATAGCTATGGACTTTATTACTGACCTGCCTCTCTCTGCCGGATGCAGTACTGTCTGGGTGGTGGTGGATCGATTTTCAAAGATGGCCCACTTCGTTCCTCTGACCGGTCTTCCTTCTGCTCCTCTGCTGGCCAAGCTGTTCATCCAACACATCTTCCGCCTGCACGGCTTGCTGCAGCATATTGTGGCTGATCGTGGGGTTCAGTTGACCTTGAAGTTCTGGAGAGCCCTCTGCGGACTCCTAGGTATAAAGTTGGACTTTTTCTCGGCCTACCATCCTCAGTCCAATGGTCAGGTCGAGAGGATCAATCAGATCTTGGAGGACTACCTGCGCCACTTCATCTCCAAGCAGCATGATGACTGGGTGCAGTTGCTTCCGTGGGCGGAGTTCTCTTACAATAATCACACCAGCGAGTCCACACAGAAGACACCATTCTTTATTGTCTATGGCCAACACCCACAAATTCCTCTCCCGGTCGCTGTTACGTCCGAGGTGCCAGCTGCTGACACGGCTTTTGGGGACTTTCTGCAGATCTGTCAGCAGACTCGATCCTCCATCCTGCAGGTGGTCAACTGCATGAAGCGCAAGGCGGACACAAGGAGAAGAGAACCTCTTCCGGTTCCTGCTTCATCTCTAGTTCCTACAGCTAATGTTTCTTATGGAAATTTTCTTCAAGTCTGGCAGCAAACCAAATCTGCGATCCTGCAAGCAGTGAATCGCATGAAGAAGTACGCTAAGAAATGAAGGCCGTCTCCCCAGTTCCTTCCTGGCGTTAATCTTCTAAGAATATGCGCCTGAAAATTTCCTCCTACAAATTTGGTCCTGAGGAGAGATCTTGGGAACCTAAACAGAACATTGATGCTTCCGCTCTCATCAAAAAATTCCTCTTACGCTCTCTACCTAAGAAAAGGGGCATAAGGGGGGTACTGTAGCTCCGACGGGTCTCACTCACCCAGCTTCCACCCACTTGCGTGTCCTCATTGCTGGCGTCTCCCTTGCTAGGGACGCCGGCACGCTCTGCTCTCTCCTTCTCGCCGGCTTGTGCCCGTAGTGTGGACGCGCGCATGTGTCCCAGTTCTTAAAGGAAAAGGATTATTGCTACCAGCCTATCCCAGTACACCTTGCACTACTTAAAGAACTCTGCCCACTTCCTCGGTGCCTGAGTAATGTTGTTACTAATCCAAAATTAGTCTGCGAAGGCTCCATAGCCTGTTCCTGAAACCTGTGTATGTGACTAGTCCTGTATCCGTGTTCTGTCATGTATCCGAGTCCAGTGTCCGGGACTAGTCCAGTGTCTGTGATAAGTCCAGTATCCGTGTCCAGTATCCGTGATGAGTCCAGTATCGATGTCCAGTGTCCTTGATAAGTCCAGTGTCCGTGACGAGTCCAGTATCCGAGTCCAGTGTTCGTGACAAGTCCAGTATTGGTGTCCAGTGTTCGTGACAAGTCCAGTATTGGTGTCCAGTGTTCGTGACGAGTCCAGTATCCGAGTCCAGTGTCCGTGACGAGTCCAGTATCCGAGTCCAGTGTTCGTAACAAGTCCAGTGTCCGTGACAAGTCCAGTGTCTGTGACAAGTTCAGTATCCGTGTCCAGCTACCCTGCACAAGCCAGCTTCCAGCCACCCTGCAGGAGCCTGCTTCCAGCTACCCTGCACCAGCCTACTTCCAGTAATTCAGCACCTGCCTGCTTCCAGTAATCTGGCACCAGCCTGCTTCCAGTAATCCGGCAACAGCCTGCTTCCAGCAATCCGGCAACAGCCTGCTTCCAGTAATCCGGCACCAGCCTGATACCGGTAATCCGGCATCAGTCTGCTACCACTACCGGCAATCTGACCGTGTCCAGCCTGCCATTAAGGTACTATCTACCAATGACTGTCCAATTCCTGTCTGGCCAGCAGCTACTCCGTTACGACGGAGTAGTCATGTGGGTCCAGATCCCCAGTGGACGTTACAGGGCCTACTAAATGGCCATCAATGCAGCAAGTCAGTGGTCAAAAGAAGAGACACTGCATTTTCCTGTGACCACCAGAAGCTCTGCTTAATGGTAAAGATCCTTTTACATTTCCTGACCACAAATTATTAGCCAGTGAAATAAGGACAAAATGCTAAAACTTGCATACATAAAAATAACCATTACCGTTTGGGAATTTGGATAATGTAAATGTTTCCTTGCCTTTCCTCTGAGCAGTAATAGAAAGTCTATGAAAGGCCATAGAAAGTCTGAGTCCATACGCCGCTTGCTCTGCATTTCTGAGGAAAGCCGATCAGAAACGAAGCAGCGCAGCGCTCACTCGAGCGTTTCTGCCGCTTCGTTTTAGTGATCGGTGGGGGTCTCAGTGCTCGGTCCCCCACCAATCAAGACTTCTGACATGTTACTGTGACATGCCAAAAGTTTTTTGAAAAGTTTAGTTACCCTTTAACTACATTGCCGCTGAACAAACTTGCGTTAAAAAATGGTGGCTTATGTATGAAAATTGTTGATGGAAATATTTATCTAATGAGCATAATGATTTTTTAATCCACCAAACTCTCGATGCTGCTTTGAATTATTGTGTCGGGGAAACAGGCTTTTAGAGTTGCTTACAGTGGGGAGAGGCATATGTTGTTAACTTTTTTCAGACCCCTGAAGCAGTCACAGAGGCCCTGGCGCAAAGGGACATTTAATCATTACCGAGAAGCTGTGCGAGGTGGAATGGTACAAAAGGAATGTACTGTATATGAGTAATTGTTTTCCTTCTATTCTCTATTGGATGTTTCTTCCTTGATTATTTTATAAACATACCATACATTATATAAAGCTAAGCCTCTTATGGGGCTTATTTCATAGCGGTGACATAAACAAACTCAGTGGCGCTCAAGGCGATTGGACCATGATTTGAAAAATATGCCACATATATGTCTGTTTCCAAAGCAAAAGACTGGATGGAGATTTCCACAGTCACTGCTGGTCTCAAAACTTAACCTGTTATTAGACAAAATAGAGGAAGGAGTTCAACCTGTAGTGGTTGTTTTCATTCACAGAAGGGCGACATGCAAATACAGATAGCAGAAAAGTTTAGTTCTGTTTAGTAGCTTGTAAACGCCACAATAAAAGTTTTTCTAAATTCATTGATGCATTATTTTTCATTTGGAAAATTATCTAAAGTGGAGTTTTCACAAGATACAGTACTGCATTGTGAGACCAATCTGTTGAGGAAATAGGCAATATGTGTACAGTCAATATTAACCCTTCCCATCGCTGCCACTTTTGGACTAAATGACAGAGCCCCATTTTTAAAATATGACATGTGCCACTTTATGTGGTAATAACTTTGGAATGCTTTCATCTAGCCAAGCGATTCTGAGATTGTTTCTCATGACAAATTGTACTTTATGTCAGGGGTAAAATTTGGTCGATAAATTCATTGCTTATTTGTGAAAAACATCAACATTTTGAGAAAAATGGCAAAAATAAGAATTTTGAAGAAATTTTAATGTATCTGCTTGTAAGACAGATAGTAATACCACACTAAATAGTTGCTAGTTAATATTTCCCATGTCTACTTTATATTGGCATCATTTTTTTGAATTATTTTATTTTTCTACTACGTTCAAGGCTTATAAGTTTAGCAGCAATTTCTCACATTTTCAAGAAAATTTCAAAAGCCTATTGTTATTGGGTCCAGTTCAGTTCTGAAATGGCTTTGATGGGGCCTATAATTTGGGAAACCCCCATAAATCACCCCATTTTAAAAACTGTTCCCCTCTAAGTATTCAAAATAGCATTTAGAACGTTTCTTACCCCTTTAGGTTTTGCAGAAATTCAATTTGAATCCAACTTTTCTGTAACCCAGAAGGTTTTACAAGAGAAACACAACTCAATATTTATTGCCCGGATTCTGCAGTTTTTAGAAATGTCCCACATGTTGCCCTAGAGTGCTAATGGACTGAAACACAAGCCTCAGGAGCGCCTAGTGGATTTTGGGGCCTTCCTTTTATTAGATTATATTTTAGGCACCATGTCGGGTTAGAAGAGGTTTTGTGGTGCCAAAACAAAGGAAACACCTAAAAAAAATACCCCATTTTGGAAACTACACCCCAGTGATTTTATTAGATTTTATTAGAATTGGGCCATGAAGATTTAAATCTACTTTAATGGCAGGAAGGAGGTGAAGGGAAAGTGAGCCCTAATCTACCCACCGCCCTGTCCCTGCCTACTTGCAACGACCCGCCCTAGGCGACGGGGTACAACTGGGCGGCGGTCCCTACGCTGTCTAAGTGCACGGGAGAACAAACAGGGAACACGCAAGGGAAGGGGCAGTAGCCCACGGAACGCCGCGAGGAAACGGAGCGGTGAACGAATAGTCAGGACCAGGATGAAGTGGAGTATACCAACGTGAGCACGGAGAAGGAAGCAAGCCAGGGGCAAAGCGAAGCAGGTAAAGCGGAACTGCAGCAAGGCAGAAGCACGGCAGAAGCAGGCTGGAGCAAGCAGCAGTGGGACCAGGAATCCAGAAGAATTACAAGCACTGAGGAAGAGAACACGGCAGGTAATAAAGGACAGGGGGCGGAGCTAACTCCGACTGACCAGGCCGCGATAGGCTCTCCCACTCCTGAGCCTGCCACCCTGGTTGGTGGGAGATGGTGTCAGTCTAACAGGTCTGGCCTCAGGTGTGGATTGATTAATCCCAGGAGTATACCTAGACGTAGTACCTGGCAGATCCCTAACAGTACTCCCCCTTTTATGAGGGGCCACCGGACCCTTACTAAGAGGACCCGGTTTAGTAGGGAAGAGAAGGTGGAACCTCCTGATCAATACCCCAGCGTGAACATCACGGGCAGGTACCCAAGTCCTCTCCTCCGGCCCGTATCCTCTCCAATGGACCAGGTACTGGAGGGAGCCCTGGACCATCCTACTGTCCATAATCTTGGCCACCTCAAATTCCACCCCCTCAGGGGTGAGAACGGGAACAGGAGGTTTCCTCGAGGGGGACCAGGACGGGGAGCAGCGTTTGAGGAGAGAGGCATGGAAGACGTCATGTATGCGAAAGGATGGGGGCAGCTCCAGACAGAAGGATACAGGGTTGAGGACTTCAATGATCTTATAAGGTCCAATAAATCGGGGAGCAAACTTCCTGGACGGGACCTTAAGGCGCAAGTTCCTGGACGACAACCAGACCAAATCCCGGATGACAAACCGGGGGTTAGCAGAACGTCTACTATCAGCCTGAATCTTTTGTGCGCTCTGGGACGCCTCTAGGTTCTTCTGAACCTGGGCCCAGACTGTGCACAGTTCCCGATGAACATCCTCTACCTCAGGATTATTGGAACAACCAGGGGAAACGGAGGAGAACCTTGGGTTAAACCCGAAATTACAGAAAAACGGGGAGACCCCTGACGAGTTACTGACCCGGTTATTCAGGGAAAATTCAGCAAGGGGAAGGAATGAGACCCAATCGAATTGACAGTCAGAGATGAAACACCTTAAATATTGTTCCAGGGATTGGTTAGTCCTTTCCGTTTGGCCATTAGTTTCGGGATGGAAGGCGGAGGAGAAGGACAGATCAATCTCCAACTTTTTACAAAAAGCTCTCCAAAATAAGGAAACAAATTGTACCCCTCTGTCAGAAACGATATTGACTGGGGCCCCATGAAGACGCAGGATGTGTTTCACAAACAAAGAAGCTAACGTCTTGGCGTTAGGTAGCTTCTTAAGGGGCACAAAGTGGCACATCTTGCTGAAGCGGTCTACTACCACCCACACCACCGACTTGCCCTGAGATGGGGGCAAATCGGTGATAAAATCCATGGAGATATGGGTCCAAGGTCTCTGGGGAATGGGCAAGGAACGTAGTAGGCCCGCAGGTCGGGACCTAGGGGTTTTGGACCTAGCGCAAACCTCACAAGCGGCGACGTAAGCCCTAACGTCTTTAGGCAACCCAGGCCACCAATAGTTTCTGGTAATGAGGTGTTTGGTGCCCAAGATGCCAGGATGACCAGATAGAGCGGAGTCATGGTTTTCCCTGAGTACCCTTAGCCGGTATTGCAGGGGAACAAACAGTTTGTCCCCAGGGACGTTCCCGGGAGCTGAACCCTGATCAGCCGCAATATCAGAAGCTAAGTCAGAATCCGTGGCAGAAACGATTATACCAGGGGGTAAAATACAAGCAGGATCCTTCTCGGAAGGAGGATTGGCCATGAAACTACGTGACAGAGCATCAGCCTTAATATTCTTGGACCCAGCCCTATAGGTAACCAAGAAATTAAATCTGGTAAAGAATAGTGCCCACCGAGCTTGTCTAGGATTAAGCCTCCGGGCCGATTCTAGGAAAACCAGATTCCTGTGATCCGTAAGGACCGTTACCTGGTGTCTGGCCCCCTCCAGGAAGTGCCGCCACTCTTCAAAAGCCCATTTAGTGGCTAGAAGTTCGCGGTTGCCAATATCATAGTTACTCTCCGTGGGCCGAAAACTTCCTAGAGAAGTAAGCACAGGGGCGGAGATGGGTGAGGGAGCTGGTACCCTGGAACAAGACGGCCCCCACTCCCACCTCGGATGCGTCAACCTCCACAATAAATGGCTCCTCTTGGTTGGGCTGAATCAGCACGGGGGCCGAGATAAAGCACTTTTTGAGGGTCTCAAAAGCCTGGACGGCCTCAGGGGGCCAATGGAGGACATCAGCACCCTTGCGAGTAAGGTCCGTAAGAGGCTTAGCGACGACCGAGAAGTTGGCAATAAATCTCCTGTAATAGTTGGCGAACCCTAAAAAACACTGTAACGCCTTAAGGGAGGCAGGTTGGACCCATTCCGCCACAGCCTGAACCTTGGCAGGGTCCATGCGGAATTCATGAGGAGTGAGGATTTGCCCTAAAAATGGTATCTCCTGTACCCCAAAGACACATTTTTCAGTCTTAGCAAACAGATTATTCTCCCGAAGGACCTGGAGCACCTTCCTGACATGTTCCACGTGGGAGGACCAGTCCTTGGAAAACACCAGTATGTCATCAAGGTACACAACAAGAAAATTACCCAGGTAATCTCTCAGGATTTCATTAATAAAATTCTGGAAGACAGCAGGGGCATTACACAACCCAAAGGGCATGACCAGGTATTCGAAATGACCCTCGGGTGTGTTGAACGCCGTTTTCCACTCATCCCCCTCTTTGATGCGGATAAGGTTATATGCCCCCCGTAGATCGAACTTAGAAAACCATTGGGCTCCCTGAACCTGATTAAAAAGATCCGGAATCAAAGGAAGTGGGTACTGGTTCCTTACGGTGACCTTATTCAGGTTACAATAATCAATGCACGGCCTAAGACCACCATCCTTCTTCCCCACGAAGAAGAAGCCAGCACCTACAGGAGAAGTCGAGGGGCGAATGAAACCCTTGGCCAGGCATTCTTGGATATACACCCTCATAGCTTCACGTTCAGGACATGAAAGGTTAAATATCCTACCCTTAGGAAGCTTGGCACCAGGCACCAAATCGATGGCGCAATCGTAATCTCTATGGGGGGGCAACACCTCGGAGGCCTCCTTAGAAAACACATCGGCGAAGTCCTGAACAAACTCAGGAAGCGTGTTTACCTCCTCCCGGGGAGAAATAGAGTTGACAGAAAGACATGACATACTACATTCATTACCCCATTTGGTGAGATCCCCAGTATTCCAATCAAACGTGGGATTATGCAACTGCAACCAGGGAAGACCTAATACCAGATCAGACGATAATCCCTGCATCACCAGTACAGAGCACTGCTCCAAATGCATGGAGCCAACCAGGAGTTCAAAAACAGGAGTATGCTGATAAAATAACCATTAGCAAGGGGAGTTGAGTCGATACCTACTACAGGGATAGGATAAGGTAAATCAATAAAAGGCATCTTTAGAGACATAGCAAATTCCACAGACATGATATTAGCAGATGAGCCAGAATCCACGAAAGCACTGCCCGTGGCAGACCGGCCAGCAAACGAGACCTGAAAGGGAAGCAAAATTTTATTGTGTTTCACATTAACGGGAAATACCTGTGCGCCCAAGTGACCTCCCCGATGATCACTTAGGCGCGGAAGTTTTACGGCTTTTTATTCTTGCGCCTGGGACAGGTGTTCAGTAGATGCTTGTCGTCCCCACAGTAGAAGCAGAGACCATTCATTCTGCGAAACTCCCTACGTTGTCGAGGGGACATGAAGGCCCCGAGTTGCATAGGTACCTCCGAGTCCTCCGTGGAGGGGCGAGGGGACAGGACCTCGGGGGGATCGCAGAAAAGTCAGAGGGGAGCACATTGAAACGTTCAAGCTGACGTTCCCTGAGACGTCGGTCAAGTCGTACTGCTAGGGCCATAACCTGGTCAAGGGAGTCAGAAGAGGGGTAGCTAACCAGCAGATCCTTCAGGGCGTCAGATAATCCTAACCTAAACTGGCACCTCAGGGCCGGATCGTTCCACCGAGAAGCTACGCACCACTTTCTAAAATCAGAAAAGTATTCCTCAACCGGTCTCCTACCCTGACGTAAGGTCACCAGCTGACTCTCGGCAAAAGCAGTCCTGTCAGTCTCGTCGTAAATGAGTCAGAGGGCAGAGAAAAAACGATCAACAGAGGAAAGTTCAGGAGCGTCAGGAGCCAAGGAGAAGGCCCACTCTTGGGGCCCTTCCTGGAGTCGGGATATGATGATACCCACCCGCTGGTTCTCGGAACCTGAGGAGTGGGGTTTTAGGCGGAAATACAGTCTGCAACTCTCCCGGAAGGAGAGAAACGTCTTACGGTCCCCTGAGAACCGGTCAGGTAACTTGAGGTCGGGTTCTAGAGGTGAGGTGAGGGGTACTACTAAGGCAGCGTCACCCTGGTTGACCCTCTGGGCCAGGGCCTGGACCTGTAGGGAGAGGCCCTGCATCTGCTGGGTCAGGGTCTCAAGGGGGTCCATGATAGCGTCAGCGTAGGAGAATGGTAGACTAGGTATGGGCTTGTAATTATGTAATGGCAGGAAGGAGGTGAAGGGAAAGTGAGCCCTAATCTACCCACCGCCCTGTCCCTGCCTACTTGCAACGACCCGCCCTAGGCGACGGGGTACAACTGGGCGGCGGTCCCTACGCTGTCTAAGTGCATGGGAGAACAAACAGGGAACACGCAAGGGAAGGGGCAGTAGCCCACGTAACGCCGTGAGGAAACGGAGCGGTGAACGAATAGTCAGGACCAGGATGAAGTGGAGTATACCAACGTGAGCACGGAGAAGGAAGCAAGCCAGGGGCAAAGCGAAGCAGGTAAAGCGGAACTGCAGCAAGGCAGAAGCACGGCAGAAGCAGGCTGGAGCAAGCAGCAGTGGGGCCAGGAATCCAGAAGAATTACAAGCACTGAGGAAGAGAACACGTCAGGTAATAAAGGACAGGGGGCGGAGCTAACTCCGACTGACCAGGCCGCGATAGGCTCTCCCACTCCTGAGCCTGCCACCCTGGTTGGTGGGAGACGGTGTCAGTCTAACAGGTCTGGCCTCAGGTGTGGATTGATTAATCCCAGGAGTATACCTAGACGTAGTACCTGGCAGATCCCTAACATCTAAATTTTTTTTAAATAATATGTTGTTTTAGCTCAACATTTTTCATTTTTACAAGGAATACAAGAGTAAAGACACCCTAAAATTTGTCACGCAATTCCTCCCGAGTAAGGCAATACCTCATATGTGGTCGTAAACTGCTATTTGGACACACAGCAAGGCTCTAAAGAGAAGGAGCGCCATTTGGTTTTTTACAGCCCAGGGTGATCTGGGAATTGCTTAGGGAACTTTTACCTGGCGCACGCTGGCCCTTCAAGGCCGGGGACGAGCATACGCACGCACCCTAGGGGAGGCTGCAGTACAGCCGTGTGTGCTGGCGTCTCCGGGGAGGGAGATGCCTGCATGTGGTCAGAGGTCTACGGTCGCAGCCCCTGGAAGGTGAGAGAAGGTGGTAGTCCGCGACCGTGGCCGTTACAGTACCCCACCCCCGACACCCCCTCTTCTTGGGTTCAGAGCATGAGAGGAATTTTCTAATGAGGGTAGGGGCATTGATGTGCTCTTCTGGCTCCCAAAACCTCTGCTCAGGACCAAAACCTTTCCAGTCCACTATATAGAAAGTCTTTCCTCCTACTCTCTTAAAGTCCAGAATTTCCTTTACCTCAAAGATGTCAGAAGAACCGCTTGGAGCAACTGCAGAACCAGGGAATTTGCTGTAACAGTTCAGGACCACAGGCTTTAGGAGAGAAACATGGAACGAGTTGGGAATTTTGAGAGTAGGAGGCAGCCGAAGCTTATAGGACAAAGGGTTGATTTAGCCTAACACCTCAAAGGGGCCAAGGAACCTGGGAGCGAATTTGTGGGAAGGGAACTTCAGACAAATGTTCTTTGAAGAGAGTCAGACCTTGACACCGGGAAGAAACTGAGGAGGAACCCTTCTCTTCTTATTGGCATGTGTTTTAATGTGGTCCACTACCTGAAGAATTGCGAATTTGGTCTGCTGCCAGATGTGAAGAAAAGTCCCGAATGAAGAATTTGCTGCAGGCACTGGAAGAGGAACTCGTGGATGCTGACTGTATACAATATAGAATGGAGAGGAAGCAGTAGACTCACTTGTATGGTTGTTGTACGAGAATTCCGCCCAAGGCAGAAACTGCACCCAGTTATCATGTTGGACAGAGACATAATAACGGAGATAATTCTCTAGTATTTGGTTGATCCTCTCCACTTGACCTTTAGACTGTGGGTGATATGCAGAAGAAAAGTCCAGCTTCACATCTAAAAGATTACACAGGGCTCTCCAGAATTTAGACGTAAACTGTACACCCTGGTACGAAACAATATGAAGGGGCAGTCCATGTAGACGAAAGATGTGTTGGATGAACAGAACTGCCAGACGAGGGGCTGAGGGAAGGCCCATTAACGGAATAAAATTTGCCATATTGGAGAAATGGTCTGCCACTACCCAGATCGTAGTACATCCAGCAATAGGGGGGAGTTCAGTTACAAAGCCCATGGAAACGTGTTGCCAGGGAGCGTCAGGCACCGTTAGAGTTTGGAGCAGACCAGCAGATTTAGAAAGAGAAGACTTATTTAGGGCACAATTAGCACAGGAGGAAACAAAGTCCAAGATATCGCTAGGTAGTGAGGGCCACCAATAAAGACAGCCAGTTTGGAATTATGCCCCCAGCTGAGAATTATTTTCCTGTCAACAGGACGGAAAAAGATCTTTCCAGGAGAAACGTCCTTAATCTGCAGAGCATTTACAGTAATAATCCTAGAAGGATCAATAATGTGTTGAGTCGTCCGTTTCAAATGACCGAGACAAGGCATCGGCCTTAACGTTTTTGTCCACAGGGCGGAAGTGAAGAAAACGGAACCTGGCGAAGAACAGCGACCATCTAGCTTGACGAGGATTTAGTCGATGGACAAATGGCAGACATATAAGACTTTTGTGGTCGATGTAGACCAGGGGTCTCAAACTCGGGCAGGTAAATGGGCCGCACATAGAAAAAATTTGAAGTTGACGGGCCACATTACTTTCAAATTTGATAAAATACTAAATTATTGTTAATCAAATACTATAATAATACTGCTAGGTTTAAACTTACCATAAATTTGTGAGTTTACTCCACGTGCTTATTTTAACAATCCAGTTTTCCAGTTTAAGGGTATGTTCACACGCAGTGGTTTCAGATGTAATTCAGCCGCTTTACGCCTCAAATTACGCCTGAAAAAACGCCCCTAATACGCCTACAAACATCTGGCCATTGCTTTCAATGGGAATTACGATGTTCTGTTCCCACGAGCCTTTATTTTACGCGTCGCTGTCAAAATACGGCACGTAAAATGACGGCTCGTCAAAAGTAGTGCAGGACACTTCTTGGGACGTTTTTGGAGGCGTTTTTCATTGACTCCATTGAAAAACAGCTCCAAAAATGGCCGTAAAAAACGCAGCGAAAAAGCGAGTTGCTACAAAAACATCTGAAAATCAAGAGCTGTTTTCGCTTGAAAACAGCTCCGTATTTTCAGACTTTTTGGTCACTACGTTTGAACATACCCTAAGTGTCGCTAAATGCAGTCTGGCTGCTCAGTTGGCAGCATTTGGCAGACACAAAATTGTCAAGATTGGGAAGCTCATTTTTAGATAGTGCCATGGTGCCCTCTGTAGATACTGCCACCACCCCCTGTAGATAATGCCACAGTGCCCTCTGTAGATAGAGCCACACCCCCCTAGATAAGTCCCCAGTGCCCTTTGAAGATAATGCCACAGTGCCCTCTGTAGATAATGCCGGTGCCCTCTGTAGATGATGCCACAGTGCCCTCTGTAGATGATGCCACAGTGCCTCATAGATAATGCCACATTGCCCTCTGTAAATAATTTCCCAGTGCCCATATATGGACAGTTACGTCAGAGGCCTCGTCTATCAGTGGAATCCCAGACCAGAGTGCTCTGGCTGGGGATTCCACTCCTAGAGGGAGTACCAATGAAGCTATCTATAGAGAGGGGGCTGTAGCACTGTCCACAGGGTGGTGTGTGTGGCGTGGCACGATCTACAGGGGGGTGTGCTCCTCCTTCAGCCTGCTCTCTCCTCTCCCGCTGTTAGCAGGCCACAGATGACAGCTTCAAGGGCCGCATGCGGCCCACGGGCCGCGTGTTTGAGACCTCTGGTGTAGATAATGATGGGGTGAGCAGTCCCCTCAAGCAGGTGTCTCCATTCTTCCAAGGCCGATTTTACAGCGAGCAATTTTTGATCCCCAATGGAATAGTTGAGCTCAGCAGGAGGGAAGAGTTCAGAGAAGAATCCGCAAGATACTGCCTTACCCTAGATTTCTTTTAAAACAGGAGTGCTCCAGCACCAACGGAAGAGGCATCAACCTCCACAGAAAACTGCTGAGTAACATCAGGATGACGAAGAACAGAAGCAGAAGTGAAGGCGCTCTTGAGGTTGGTGAATGCTGACTCTTCCTCAGGAGTCCAGTCCTTAGCGTTCACTTTCTTTTTGGTTAGAGCTGAGATGGGAGCAGTAAGGCATGAAAAATTTGGGATGAATTTGCGAATCCAAGAAATCTTTGAATAGCTCAGAGCCCCTGAGGAGGTTGCTACTCTAAGATGGCCTTCACCTTTTCGGGGTCCATTTGAAGACCACGATCAGAGACAACATAGCCCAGGAAGGGCAATGACCTCTTTTCAAATATGCACTTCTCCAGTTTCGCGTATAATTTTCCCCCTTAACAGGACTTGGCGTACATGCTACCGATGCGTCGTCAGATTGGGTAAGTAGATCAAGGTGTCGTCCAGATGTACCACCACACAGACATACAGAACATCACGGAAGACGTCGTTCACGAACTCCTGGAACATTGTTGGAGCGTTACACAGTCCAAAGGGCATGACAAGATACTCGTAGTGACCGTCTCAGGTTATACAAATTAGGTTATAGGCCCCGCGTAAATCCTGCTTAGTGAACACCTTAGCTCCACGGATCCTGTCGAAGAGCTCAGAGATAAGCAGCAAGGGGTACTTTATTTTCTACCGTAACTTGGTTCAATCCACGATAATCAATGCACAGCTGGAGTGACCCATCCTTTTTCTCCACAAAGAAGAATCCAGCACTGGTTGGTGAAGTAGACTTCCTGATGAACCCCTCATCAGGTTCTTCTTGACATACTGCGACATGGCCTGGGTTTCAGGCAAGGAAAGCGGGTAGACCCATACACGAGAGAGTGAGGCTTCAGGAAGCAACTCTATAGGATAGTCATATGGACGATGAGGAGGAAGGACCTCTGCCTCCTTCATGCTAAAGACATCAGCATAGCTGGCATACCGTGGAGGCAATCCAGAAAGTGATTGAGGCAGTGTAGAAATAACGGGACGAACCTGAGGCTAGCAGCAGTGCAGACATCGGGGTCCCCACTGGAGGACGTCTCCGGAGTTACAATCAATAACTGGAGCACGTTGGCAAAGCAATGACAATCCCAGCAGGAGGGGGTTAATAGCTTTGGACAAGACATAGAAAGCAACCAGCTCTGAAGGAAGGATTCCTATCTGTAGTCTCAGTGGTTTGGTGATAAACAGGATAGGGTCAGGCAGAGGTTGTCCATCTACAGATGCAACCACCAGAGGTTTCTCTAGAGGAACTGTTGTCAATTGGAGACGATCAACTAAGTCCTGCTGGATAAAATATGCAGCCGCTGCGGAAGCCAAGTAAGCAGGCACACAGTACGATCCTTCACTGGTGACAAATGACACAGGAATAGACAGTTTGGGAGAAAATTTAGTGGTAGTGGGAGATTCACCTAGGTTTGTCTCTCGAATCAAACCTAGGTGCTGGAGTTTCCCGGCTTTTGAGGGCATTGGCGCACAAAATATCCCTTGTGCCCAAAGCACAGACACAATCCAGTCGATGATCTGCGTTGCCATTCCTTGTCGGACAATCGGAGTCTATCCACCTGCATAAACTCCCCCGGAGGTTCGAAAGAACTGGGTAGTAGCGGCCTTTGAAATTTTGGTGCCAGTCGACAAGATCTCCTCTCCCGATGGACTTCCAGAGTGCGCACTTGGATCCGCATATCGATCCGGGTTGCCAGAAGGATTAAGGCATCCAAGGTAATGGCAGTTCTCAAGCTGCTAGTTCACCTTTAATACGAGGAGCAAGAGCCTGCCAAAAAGTCGCCACCAAGGCCGCCAGCGTATGTAAGGAGATGGCATACTCCTCTTGCTTGAGGATCAGCAGTGAGGCAGCTGCAGTGGATGTTCGACTCGGTTCCTCGAAAACTGTACGAAAAGTCTCTAGAAACAGTGGTAGATCTGAGAATTCCGTTCCAAGATGGGGTTTGCACATGCCATGGCTTTGCCAGCGAGAAGAGAAATAATAAACGCTACCTTGGAATCATCAGAGGGGAAGAGAAGGGGCGTAACCTAAAGTGGCTCGTACATTGATTGATGAAGCCTCTACAGACCCTAGGATCCCTGTCAGAGCGAAGCGGTAGAGGCAATGAAATTCTAGACCGAAGGCAGGCAGGTAACAGGTAGTGGAACAGCGGAAGCATCCAAAGGAGGTGCAGTAGGATGATCCAAACTGATGAGTATAGAATTTACTCCCTGTAGGAGCTGATCCTGGCATGCCCAGAGGTCACCCATGTCTGTTTGCATCACCTGGATCACCGTCTTAGGTTGACCAGCGGGATCCATGGCCTGAGCGTATTGTCACGATCTTGGGGTATGTGGACCCACTAGGCCGCTCCACCATAGCGGAGTGCCAGCTGGCCAAACAATAGTTAATGTGAAAGTCTTTAACAAAAAAGTACCTGTAAGAATCCAGATAGACACGAGGTGTAGCAGATACTTTGGCACAGGTGGTTCATGGCACAGATGCTTGACGTGGCAGATGACACCAGACGTGGGAGATGATACACACACGACTCCAACAATTGGCTAAGGCTCAGGAACAAACACAGCAACAGGATACAGGAAGAAGGATACGGGAACACTGGGAGCAGGATACAACTAAGGGACCATTTGCAATACGAACATGGGTAGACAACAACAACAACAAAGCTCAGGCAAGGGGAGGAAGGCAGAACCATTTTTATAGTCCAGGGTGATCTGGGGATTGGTAATGGAACTTTTACCTGGTGCGCGCTCTGGCCCTTTAAAGGCGGGGACGAGCGTGTGCACCCTAGGAGAAGTTGCAGGGCAGTACGGCCATGTGTTCTAGCGTCTGCAAGCGGTCAGAGGTCTGCGGTCGTGGCCTCCAGAAGGTGAGAGAAGGCGGCTGTCCGCGATCGCAGCCATTACACCAGGTAATTCAACCTTAACCATGGTAATGAAATGATAGATTAAGTAAGTAAGGGTCCTATTACACGCTCGTTGATCGGCGCTCGTTTTCTACGTTCACAAGGAGGAAGTATGGGGACGAGCAGTCGATATTACAATCGCTCCTCCTCAAACATTTCTATCATGCCGACACCATGTCGAGATGTGCTGCCCAGAACGATAATATTTTAGGTTGAGTAAACTACGCAATCAGCTGATGAACGAGCGTTTGCTCATTTTATCGGCGGATCGTTGCCCTGTATTTACTCAAGGCAATTATCGGAAATGAGAGTTTTGTGAACGCTCGTTTGCCCGATAATTGACCAGTATAAAAGGGCCCTAACTCCTTATGTAAACAAAGCATAGTGCTGTGTGCGACATCAGCCGGTCCTCGGTGTATAAAGTGTTTATTTATATCGTTTAGAGTGTCTTTTGGTCTTGTTAAATTGTTGGCTTGTAACAATAAATTACAAGTAAACCAAATATAAACGTTCAGCTTTAATGTTTTTAAGTACAATAGTTAAAGTACAATTTACAAGTTAGGGAATATAAGTGTGAATTCTATAAGAGAAACCTTCTAGCCTTGTTATATACAGTGTGCTATGTGCGGATGCAATAACTGAACTAGTGAACTACTTGACTTGATGCATTTTAGTGGTTAGAGAAATTTGTAATGATCTTAGGTAAGGTTTTGGGAGTATTCACACAAGAAGGATTACAGCATCCCTTAAGGCCTGTTCACATCAGCGTTGTCTTTCCGTTGAGGGGTTCCCCCGATGGATCTCTTCAACGGAAAGACAATGCTGATGTGAACACAGCCTTAGTTGTCCATTGTTATGGTTGTGGCAACAATATACATGTAATTGGTCAGATACGGTTTAATGTGGAAACATACAGAGTGAATGTTATAGTTGGATACCTCATATGTAGCAAGTCACATATAATAGTGTGGATCCTCATTGTTAACAGGCCTCATGTCAATATTTCCTCTGTTCTTAAAAGCAGAAAATGCTTTCAAGGAGTTTAAAGGTCATGTGAGTTCTCTCGGGGCTGCAGAATGGCAGAGAAAGCTCACTGATGTGTTAGAATATGCTTTAGCATATGGGAAACGCTTTATTTGGCCCCTGTGATTTGGAATTGCAGCCACTAATGTATATTTATACTGTAATAATTTAAAGTATAGGTTTACCTTTGGTGAACCTTTGAAGGTATATCAAGGAACTGCATGTAGAACACCAAAGTAATATACTCCTACTACCTAATGTTACTCCCCTCATCTGACTCCAGAGACTAGCCTCAGCAAGCTAAACCGTTGGAGGAGCCATAGCTGCATTTGTGACTGCTCCAAGTTCTGTATTACAGTGCACCCACCGCCAATTAGTGACTATTCTGGTGGCCGCGACCTGGCAATCTGATCGGAAAAGACCATACCTCCGTGCTTGGGTTAAAGGTGCAAAGGTGAAAAGAGGTCCTTATACTCTGCACCCTAGTCTAGCCAGCACCAAACCCATTGCAACTAAGAGAATATACTTCTTCGTTGAGAAACGTAAGTCCTAAATTGCTCCCTGTACAAGCAGGAAAAATTTAGGTCTAAGGGTCCTTTTACACCAGCCGATTTTGGCCATAACAGCGAGCGCCAATCAACGAGATCGGCGCTCATTTGCTCCTTTCACAAAAAGCTATTATCAGTAAAGTATGGGGACGAGCGCTCTTTACTATGATCGCTCGTCCCCATACATTTCTATTATGTCAGCAGCACGTGAGGTGTGCTGCAAACAACAATATTTTCTGCTGCAGAAACAATACAATCAGCCGATGAACAAGCGCTTGCTCGTTCATCGACTGATCGTTGCCCTGTTTATACAGGGCAATGATCGGGAACAAGCGTTCTGTGAACGCTCGTTATCCTGATAATTGGCCTGCTGTGCATGGAACTGCAGCTCTGCACAAAGAATGCCCGGTGAATGGGCAGCGATGTGGCACTTTTATTACATGTAAGATGGGAAGCAGTAACAAATGTATTGTATTTCTAAGTGTATCATATTGCAACTTCTCATTGTTAATGTAAACAGCAATTAACTTGAAGAGTTTTTACCCTCTACTAAACACCAAGATACTATTCTTGTCTGGCAACAGGAAAATAAACCATAGTAAAGCAACAGTGCTATCTTTATGAGTGCTTTTAAAAATGTCAGGTTGAAACATAGGTCATGTGACAGCATTTTACAATAGTAAAATACCAACCCCAACATGTATACTCTATGTAGTACTTGTGTAATAACCTCTTTTGCGTTTCATACTGAATACAGGTTTAAAATAATGATATCCCAATGTAATACAACGCAGTTGAAATGAACCGGGCCCTACAATCTACCATTAAGCTCAGGGGCATAGCTAAAGGCTCATGGGCCCCGGTGCAAGAATTCACTCCTACCACTCCCCAACACCACTAGACCCCTGCGCGCGACTATGCCCAGCCGCCTTGCTGAACAGCCCCCATAGTATAATGCCCCCACAAAGTATAATGCTCCCATAGCTGTCCCCACACAGTATAATGCCCCCATAACTGCCCCATACAGTATAATGCCCCCCATAACTGCCCCAAACAGTATAGTGCCCCCAATACAGTATAATTCCCCCATATCAGCTCCCCATACAGTATAATGCCCCCATATCAGCTCCCCATACAGTATAATGCCACCCATATCAGCTGCCCATACAGTAAAATGCCCCCCATATAAGCTTCCCATACAGTATAATGCCCCCATATCAGTTCCCCATACAGTATAATGCCCCCATATCAGTTCCCCATACAGTATAATGCCCCCCCATATCACCTCCCCATACAGTATAATGCCCCCCATATCAGCTCCCCATACAGTATAATGCCCCCCAATATCAGCTCCCCATACAGTATAATGCCCCCCATATCAGCTCCCCATATAGTATAAAGCTCCCATACAGTATAATGCCCCCAATATCAGCCCCACATACAGTATAATGCCCCCATGTCAGCTCCCCAAACAGTATAATTCCCCCATATCAGCTCCCCATACAGTATAATGTCCCCCATATGAGCTCCCCATACAATATAATGCCCCCGGTATCAGCTTCCCATACAGTATAATGCCCCCATATCAGCTCCCCACACAGTATAATGCCCCCCCATATCAGCTCCCCATACAGTATAATGCCCCCCCATATCAGCTACCCATACAGTATAATGCCCCCAATATCAGCTCCCCATACCGTACAATGCCCCCCATATCAGCTCCCCATACAGTATAATTCCCCTCCATATCAGCTCCCCGTACAGTATAACGCCCCCATATCAGCTCCCCACACAGTATAATGCCCCCCCCATATCAGCTCCCCATACAGTATAATGCCCCCCAATATCAGCTCCCCATACAGTATAATGCCCCCAATATCAGCTCCCATACCGTATAATGCCCCCCATATCAGCCCCTCATGCAGTATAATGCCCCCAATATCAGCCCCTCATTCAGTATAATGCCCCCAATGTCAGCTCCCCATACAGTATAATGCCCCCCATACAGTATAATGCCCCCCATACAATATAATTCCCCCTGCCTTATCAGCCCCTAGTGCCATATCAACCCCCATACAGTATAATACCCCCGCCATATTAGCCCCCATACAGTATAATACCCCCCGCCATATCAACCCCCACACAGTATAATACCCCCCCGCCATACAGTATAATACCCCCCACCATATCAACCCCCATACAGTATAATACTCCCCGCCATATCAGCCCCCATACAGTATAATAAGTGTACCATGTGACCGTAACAAGGAAGTGCCGGCTTCACGGCACAGAAAATTAATTTAATCAGCACGCTATATGGCAACGGGGGCACCGTGGGCCCCCCAGGCTTAGGGGCCCGGTCGGAATTGCGACCGCTGCGACCCCTATAGCTACCACACTGATTACGCTGTCTACACACCTACTCAGGGCTGTAACAAGGTCTATATAGTGACCTCTAGTCAAGACATTTTGTTGGGGCGCCTATGTTATTTCTGGAATGAATAAAAGCAACAGTATGATACAGTTGAAAGATCAAAATTATACTACAGTATATTAACCCCTTAATGACCAGCATATTTTAAACCTTAATGACCAAGGTATTTTTTAACTTTTTCCATCGTCGCATTCCAAGAGCTATAACTTTTTTATTTTTGCGTCGACATAGCTGTATAAAGTCTTGTTTTTTGCGGGACAAGTTGTATTTTTTAATAGCACCATTTTGGGGTACATATTATACTTTTACACAGTAAAAACACTCTTTTTTCAAAACTATTTGTTTTTGTGTCTTCATATTTGAAGAGCCATAACTTTTTTATTGTTCCGCCGATGCAGTTGTATGAGGGCTTTTTTTTTGTGGGACGACTTGTAGTTTTTATTAGTTCCATTTTGGAATAGATGCGACTTTTTGATGACTTTTTATCACATTTTTTTAGTCAGTAATTCACAGAAAACAGCAATTTTTCCATTGTTTTTTATTTGATTTTTTATGGCGTTCACCGTGCGGCTTAAATAATGTAATAGCTTTATAGTCGGGGTCGTAACACATATAACGGACACGGCGATACCAAATATGTGTAACTTTTTTGCTTTATTTTGTTTTTTAATAGTAAAGCAGCTTGTAAGGGGAAGAAGTGGAATTTTTTATTTTTTTTTAATTAACTTTATTAAACTTTTCTTTTACTTTTTTACTAGTCCCACTAGGGGACTTTAATATGCTATCCTCCGATCACTATTATAAGACACTGCAATACTTCTGTATTGCAGTGTTTTACTGCCTGTCCGTTTTAAACGGACAGGCATCTGCTAGGACATGCCTCTGGCATGACCTAGCAGGCATTCACTATAGGCAGACCTGGGGGCCTTTATTAGGCCCCCGGCTGCCATCGGAGACAGAGACACTCAGAGATCTTATCGCCGGGTGTCAGTGGGATGAGAGGGAGCTCCCTGCCTCTTTCCAAAACCACTCAGATGCGGCGCTCGCATTTGAGGGGTTAAACGGGTGAGATCGATACTTATATCGCTTATATCTAGCTGAGAGCAGGGATATTTAAAGAGGCTCTGTCACCAGATTTTGCAACCCCTATCTGCTATTGCAGCAGATCGGCGCTGCAATGTAGATAAGAGTAACGTTTTTATTTTTAAAAAACGAGCATTTTTGGCCAAGTTATGGCCATTTTTGTATTTATGCAAATGAAGCTTGCTAAAGTCCAACTGGGCGTGTTTAAAGTAAAAGTCCAACTGGGCGTGTATTATGTGTGTTACATCGGGGCGTGTTTACTTCTTTTACTAGCTGGGCGTTCTGACGAGAAGTATCATCCACTTCTCTTCAGAACGCCCAGCTTCTGGCAGTGCAGACACAGCGTGTTCTCGAGAGATCACGCTGTGACGTCACTCACTTCCTGCCCCAGGTCCTGCATCGTGTCGGACGAGCGAGGACACATCGGCACCAGAGGCTACAGTTGATTCTGCAGCAGCATCGGCGTTTGCAGGTAAGTCGATGTAGCTACTTACCTGCAAACGCTGATGCTGCTGCAGAATCAACTGTAGCCTCTGGTGCCGATGTGTCCTCCACGATGCAGGACCTGGGGCAGGAAGTGAGTGACGTCACAGCGTGATCTCTCGAGAACACGCTGTGTGTCTGCACTGCCAGAAGCTGGGTGTTAACGAACAGAAGTGGATGATGCTGATTCGTCAGCATCATACACTCCCATTCCTAACGCCCAGCTAGTAAAAGAAGTAAAAACGCCCCGATGTACACACATAATACACGCCCAGTTGTACTTTTACTGTAAACACGCCCAGTTGTACTTTTGCAAGCCTCATTTGCATAAATACAAAAATGGTCATAACTTGGCCAAAAATGCTCGTTTTTTAAAAATAAAAACGTTACTGTAATCTACATTGCAGCGCCTATCTGCTGCAATAGCAGATAGGGGTTGTAAAATCTGGTGACAGAGCCTCTTTAACAGTGTTCCTGCTGTTTATTTATTCTGATGCAGCGCCGTAAAAAGGCTTATGCATCAGAATAAGCCCATTAGAGGCCGCTGTGAAAAGGCATATTGGCGGTCACTAACGGGTTAAAACACTAAAACTAGTAGCACAATCACAACAATAATTATTTAAAAACTTGCATTGTGTAAACACATCATGCATGCCCCTTTATATGGGAGGCCCAGGGTATTTGCCCCTTTGCCTACTACATGTTTTCCATATTACGTATGTCCACCTTGCTTTATTTAACTTCTCTGTAAGAGGTTACCATGTTACACTGAACTTCTTGTCTACAGTGGCAGCTTTACAGACTTGTTGACTCATACACAGTGTTGCTTCAGTGATACCAAAGCTACTCAAATTACAGTTTTCTCAGATATTTGGACTTGTGCCAGGTTTATTGACACTGTCTCTCAAGGATGATGGAGCACTTTCAGATGTCTCACGTGGTTAGGTGAGGTAACAGTTAAAAGTCTGACAGATTTTCAATGTTACATTTGCATGAGTATAATCGTGCATTATATACAAAATATCTGTAGCTAGAGTGGAAGGGAAGCCTTCATGTAAGATCAATAGGCCTGCATAGGAACAATAGTTTTAAAGAGGCTCTGTCACCAGATCATCAGCGTTTGCAGGTAAGTAGCTACATCGACTTACCTGCAAACGCCGATGCTGCTGCAGAATCATCTGTAGCCTCTGGTGCCGATGTGTCCTCGCTCGTCTGACACGATGCAGGACCTGGGGAAGTGACGTCACAGCGTGATCTGCCAGAAGCTGGGCGTTCTGAAGAGAAGTGGATGATACTTCTCGTCAGAACACCCAGCTAGTAAAAGAAGTAAAAACGCCCCGATGTACGCACATAATACACACCCAGTTGTACTTTTACTTTTCAACACGCCCAGTTGTACTTTTGCAAGCCTCATTTGCATAAATACAAAAATGGTCATAACTTGGCCAAAAATGCTCGTTTTTTAAAAATAAAAACGTTACTGTAATCTACATTGCAGCGCCTATCTGCTGCAATAGCAGATAGGGGTTGCAAAATCTGGTGACAGAGCCTCTTTAAACTGGAATCACACATGCAGTTTTTTGTTGCTGTTTTTTTTTTTTTTTTTTTTTAACCAAAAATAGAAGTGGATCCAAAAAGTAGTAAAAGTATAAAGGAGAAATTGATATATCTCCTCTCTTTTTTATTCACTTCTGTGTTTGGTTAAAAAAAAAAACGGGCACAAATCTGCATGTGTGATTTCAGCCTTTTCCTGGTTCATTGGGGTTAGGTGGTGGAAGATGGAGGTTGCTAGTTTTAACATGGGCAGATTTCATGATCGGTAACGAGCGCTAATATAGCACGTCGATTGGCGTTAGTTTAACTCCATTTACATGGAACAATGGTCGGATTGTATGGCAATGGGACCCGCAGTTCTATCAAGAACGGGGGTCTCCCGAACCCCACTTTGCATGGTGTGGCGGCCGTTAGCTGCAGAATCCAGACGGCGACTAGTGGAGAGAGGGTCGCTCATGAGTGTGGTTCTCTCGATACTGTTCAATGGACGTTTCAGAAACAGACGAGCAAGCGCTGCTTGGCTGTTTCCATAACAACCGTTCTGTTCAATGGGAGTTACAAAAACAGCAAAGCAAGCGCTGCTCGGCTGTTTCAAAACTCCTATTGAACAGAATGGAGAGCGTGGCGCACAAGGGTGACCCTCTCTCCACTAAACCCTGTCTGGATTCTGCAACCAGCGGCCGCTGCACCAGTTGGAAGACCCCCATTCTATATAGGTGCGGGTCTCAGAGCTGGGACCCCCATCTATCAGACATTTATGGCATATGCTGTGGACATGCCATAAATATCTAGGATGGGAAAAACCCTGTAAACCTGTTACCTTTACAGTTAGCCATCTGCAACAGAGACATCTGCCTTTAAGGATATTAGATACGTGACCCAGGAATGCAGCATAAAATCAAGTGAGCAAGTTTTCTGTGGATCTGTCCACAGAAGAACCGTAAAATTGAGCGATCCGTATGACTTCAAACGAGCCAAGGTCATCAGTGTTACTCTAGCCGGGGCCAGTATTTCAAAAACTGCCAACCTTGTGGCCTTTTTTTGTACAACAGATTCAAGTAAACCGAGAATAGTGTGATCAAGGACAAACATCCAGCACAAGTGGATCCTGTGGACGTAAACTACTTGTCGACAAAAGGGGTCAGAGGAGGATGCCAAGAATCATTCCGAGGGACAGGCTGTGCACACTCAAGTAAATTACAGCCAAATGCAACACTGGTGCTCCAACTAACGTGTCTGAATAAATAGTCGTTCCTTAGTAACGATGGGCTATAACAGTAGATGACCAGTTTGAGTGCCATTGCCGTCTAAGGGAAAAAGAAAGACAAATCTCCAGTGGAAAAAATAGTGCAAAAATTGGATCAATGAGCAGTGGAAACACACCGCCTTGTCAGATGAATCCAGATTTCTGTTGTACTATGCTGGCGGGAGGGTCAGAATTTGAAGCAAGAAGCATGAATCAATGAAACCTTCCAGTCAGGTGTCAACATTTCAGGCTGGTGGAGGGTAGTACTGGTGTGGAGAATGTTTTCTTGGCATGTCCTGGGTCCTCCCATACCCATGGATGGACGTTTCAACATTGAGGTGGCAGCTGTTCACGATATGGCACTTTAGAGGCAAATGTGAGAAGCTATTCCGTCTGCATGGGCCAATATTCCTGCAGAACAATTTCAACACCTATTTTAAAATTCACCTGTCTCATAAAAAATGGACATTCAATTATTAATTCAGCTCTGCTATATCTACAGTGGATATAAAGAGTCTACACACCTGTAATGTCAGGATAGGGAGACAGACAGGTGAGCCCTAATCTACCCGCCACTCAGTCCCTGCCTACTTGCACAGCCCTACACTCAATATGTGCACGACAGACAAACAAGACAAGGGAACACAAAAGCAAGGGATGTGGGGCAGTTGCCCACGGCGACACCGTGAGCAACAGAGTAGTGGATGAGCCGAGTCAAACCAGGAGTGTACGAGGTAAAAAAAATGCAGAGCAAGAGAATAGTCAGTCAAGCCAGGGTCAATAAGAAGCAGCGGTCAATGGTAACAGCAGGAACAGCAGAGCCAGGAAACAAGAGAATCACAGGCAAAGGACAAGCAGCAAATGAAGGTATAAGTAGACCAAGGGCGGGAGCTAGAACCGTATGGCCAGGCTGCGATAGGCTCTCCCACTCCTCAGCCTACCAGCCTGAGTGGTAGCAGATCGAGTCACTCTAGCAGACCTAGGAACAGATGCAGGCTGATTAACCACAGGCGTCGACACAGAAGCTGTGTCAGGCAAATCCTTCACAACATCCCTCTAAAATGCCATTTTATTGTCATGTCAAAAAATCAGTACAAGATTAATCATTTTCAGAACTTTTTCCACCTTTAATGTGACCCATAATCTCTACAGTTCCATTGAAAAACAAACTGAAATCATTTAGAGGGGAAAAATATAAATAACATAACTACAATAATGTGGTTGCATAATTGTGAACACCCTCTTATAATTGGGGATGTGGCTGTGTTCAGAATTAGCCAATCACATTTAAACTCATGTTAAATACTAGTCAGTACACAGCTGCCATTATTTAAAGTGATTCTGAATAACTCCATATAAAGTCCAGCTGTCCTATCAGGATTTTCCTGACATTTTCTTTGTTGCATGTGACAGCAAAAGCCATGCTCTGTAAAGAGCTTACAACACATCAAAGGGATATGATTGTTGAAAGGCATTGGTCAGGAGAAGGGTACCAAAGAATTTCCGAGGCATTTATATATACCATGGAACACAGTGAAGACGGTCATCAAGAAGTGGATTACATTTGGCACAACAGTGACATTACCAAGAACTGGACGTCCCTCAAAACTTGATGAAAAGACAAGACGAAAATTGGTCCGGGAGACTACCAAGAGGCCTACAGCAACATTAAAGGAGCTGCAGGACTGGCAGGTACTTGTTGTGTAGTGCATGTGACAACAATCTCCCATATTCTTCATATGTCTGGGCTGTGGGGTAGGGTGGCAAGACGGAAGCCTTTTCTAACAAAAAAAACCATCCAAGCCCGGCTATGTTTTGCAAAGACCTACATCAAGTTTGCCAACAGAATGTGGGAAAACGTATTATGGTCTGATGAGACCAAGGTTGAACTTTTTGTCCATAATTCCTAAAGGTATGTTTGGCGCAAAGCCAACAGTGTCACGATGCGGGATATGGACCCACTGGGTTGTACCGCGTCGCTGGATGGCAGCTGGCCAAACAGGTATAGTACAGAGTCTATAGTCCAGAAAGGGTACCTGTGGCATCTTGGACAGTAGCAAGGCAGGCTCGGCTGGGACCAGGCAGCAGGTAGACGTCAGGCGTGGAGTAACAGGACTCAGCAACAGCTTCAGCACGGCACTTGACCAGGACAGCACGGGATACAGGATACACTTGGGAACTGGAAGACACTAGGAGACCATTTGCAAGACAAACTTTGGGTAAGGAACAACGCTCAGGCAAAGAACAAGAGGGCAGAGCCCTTTTTATAGTCCAGTGGCATTCTGGGCTTGATTGCAGACTTCCTGCAATTATGCGCGCACTGGCCCTTTAAGACCGTACACGCGCCATCTAGAGACACTCTCGATACCAGGAAGTGAGTGCCGGCGCCTCACAGAAAGAGGAACTCACATGTCCATAGCCGCGGCCGTCGAGGGATAAGTCAGAACGACGGGCCGCGACCATGGACGTTACAAACAGTGCACATCACCAAAAGAACACCATACCCACAGTGAAGCATGGTGGAGGCAGCATTATACTTTGGGGCTATTTTTCTGCAGCTGGAACTGTGGCTTTAGTCAAGGTGGAGGATTGAATTATGAACAGTTCCAAATATCAGGCAATATTTGCACAAAACCTGCAGGCCTCTGCTAAAAAGCTGAAGATGAAGAGGAATTTCACCTTTCAGCACGACAACGACCCAAAGCATACCTCCAAATCAACAAAAGAATGGCTTCACCAGAAGAAGATCAAAGTTTTGGAACGGCCAAGCCAGAAACCAGACCTGAATCCCATTGAAGATCTTTGGGATGACCAGAAGAGGGCTGTACACAGGAGATGCCCTCGCAATCTGACAGAATTGGAGCGCTTTTGCAAGGAAGAGTGGGCAACAATTGCCAAGTCAAGATGTGCCATGCTGATAGACTTCTACCCAAAAAGACTGAGTGCTGTCATAAGGACAAAGGGTAATTCAACAAAGTATTAGTTTGAAGGTGTGCATATTTATGCAACCACATTATTTTTGTTCTTTTTTTATTTTCAAAATAGTTTTTATTAACATTTTCCAATAAGTGGTACAGAAAATAAAAAGGGGGGAGGGGAAGGGGGGTAGTGGAAGCGTAAAAACAAGAAAATATAGATACATCCAAAACAGCAAATGTGGTACAACACGTCAGATAAATTTGCCAATATCATTGTTCTTTATTTTTATTTTTTCACCCTAAAAGATTTCAATTTGCTTTTCAATACAATTATACAGATTATAGGTGACATTAACCCCTTGGCGACATGTCACGTACTATTACGTTGCTGTCGCCAAGGTCTTAAGGCAAAGCCACGTAATAGTACGTGATGATGATGGTGCAGGGCTCAGAAGATGAGCCCACACCATCGCCAGCGGGTGTCGGCTGTATATTGTATACATCTGACACCCTGCTGCATGGCCTGGATCGGAGCTAGTCTCCGACCCGGCCGATTAACCCCTAAAATTCAGCGCTCAAAAGCGAGCGCTGCATTTATGGGGTTTTAAAGCAGATCGGAACCCAGCGATGTAATTGCGAGGTTCCGATGACTGCTCTGGCAGACTGGAGGCCTAACAATAGCCTCCTGTCTGCCAAGTATGGAAGCCTCCAAGGTCCCGGCGGGGTCTAAAAGGCTTCCGTCCCCAGAAACAAGATGGCGCAGGCTCAGAAGCTGAGCCTGCAACATCAGCCGCCGGTGTAAGCTGTATATTACAGCTGACACCGTGCTGTAATGGCAGGAAACGGAGCTAGCTTCGATCCCTGCCATTAACCCCTTAGATGCCGCGATAAAGATTGCAGCATCTTAGTGGTTTGTAGCCGATGGGCATCGCTGCGATGCGCAGTGTTTCTGATCGTTGCTATGGCACCTGGAAGCCTAACAATGGCCTCCTGGTCTGCCACGTATGGAAGCCAATTAGGCCCAGCCCAGAGGTGGGGCCTAATAGGCAATAGCCTTACTGTCAGTGAATAACTGACAGATCTATTACATTGCACTACGTGGGACAAAAAAAAAGTTCATAAAAATGTTGAATAAAAGTGTAAAAATAAAAGTTTCACTATACAAAAAAACAAACAGCCTTTTTTCCTATAATAAGCCTTTTATAGGAAAAAAAATGAAAACATTAAAAAAAAAGTAAACATATTTGGTATCACCGCATCCGTAACGACCCAAACTGTAAAACTTTAATGTTGTTTTTCTCGCACGGTGAAGACCGCAAAATTTTTTTATAAAATAACAATGTCAGAATTGCTATTTTTTGGTCACCACCCCTCACAAAACATAGAATAAAAAGTGATCAAAAAGTCGCATTTACCCCAAAACAGTACAAATAAAAACTACAACCCATCAGGCAATAAACAAGCCCTTACACAGCTTTTTTGATGAAATAGAAAAAAGTTATGTCTCTCAGAATATGGTGACACAAAAAATTAATTATTTAAAGACAAAAAAGGGATTTTATTGTGCAAACATTGTAAAACATTAAAAAAAACTATATATATGGTATTCCTGTAATCGTATCTACCCACAGAATAAAGTAAAATAAAGTAAAATGTCATTTATAGCCCACGGTGAACACTGTAAAAAAAAAAAAAAAGAATAAAAAAATGTGTCTGAATTGCTTACTTTTGGTCACTTTGCTTGCCAGAAAATGGAAGAAAAAGTAATCAAAAAAATCGCATGTACCCCAACATTGTACCAATGAAAACTACAGATTGTCCCTCACACAGCTCCGGTGGAGAAAAAATAAAAATTTCTGGCTCTCAGAATATGGCGATGCAAAATGTGCAGAGTGTTCCAAAAGCAGATAAGATTGGACACCATTTATCAGTGCGACACTGGCCACATATCTATGTATTGTTATTTATTTACCGAATTATTATACCCTCTTATTATGCCATGATGTACTCTGCCCAGCTTACATATGTCCCCACATGATAAACTGAAATACCAGCAATACCGCAAACAGAACAACTACCAAGCAAAATCTGCGCTCCAAAAGCCAAATTGCGCTCCCTCCCTTCTGAGCCCTACAGCGTGCCAAAATAGCAGTTTACCTCCACATACATGGCATTGCCATGCTCGAGAGAACACGCTTAACATTTTATTAGGTATTTGTCTTCAGTGGCACAAACTGGGCACAACACATTGTGAACTAAAATGGCATATCAGCGGAAAATTTTAATTTTTACTTCGCACCATCTGCTATGCATTCATTTCTAATGAAAAAACATGCTGAGTCAAAATGCTCACTACACCCCTTAATATGCCCTACTTTAGTAGTTTCCAAGATAGGGGTCACTACTTGGGGGTTTGTTTTACTATTTGACGTCGGAGCCGTGCAATTGTGGACCAATGCTGTGAAAATCACCAAAATAGGCTTCAAATGCGTATGATGCTCCTTACTTCTGAGCCCTGTCATTTGTCCAGGCAAATGATAAATGCCTTGAGGGGTGTAGTTTCGAAAATGGGGTCACTTCTTGGGGACTTTCACTGCACTCTGGTACCACAGGGTTTTGCAAATGCACCATGGCGCCCAAAAATCAAATCAGCATAATCTACATGCCAAACAGAGCTCCTGCCTTTCTTAGACCTGCAGTGTGTCCAAACAGCAGTTTATGACCACATGTGGGGTATTACCGTACTCGCTTTACAAATGTTGGGGTGCTTTTTCTCTTTTATCCCTTGTGGAAATGAAAAAATGTTGATATTAATTTTCACGGCCTAATTCCACTAAGTTCAGCAAAAAAAACCTGCGGTGTCTAAATGCTCACTATACCCCTCGATAAATTCCTTGAGGGCTTTAGTTTCCAAAATGGGTTCACTTTTGGGGGGATTTCCACTGTTTTGGTCCCTCAGCGGCTTTGCAAATACAACAGGACACCCAAAATCTATTCCAGCAAAACTTGAGCTTCAAAAGTCAAATGTCGGGGGGCGTGGCCTGGCACTGATGTGAGCGGTCGCACAGAACTTCGGCTCTGAGTAGAGACCCCTATTATCTATCCTGCGGCGGAATTACTGTGGCCACCATTCCTTACCAATTGCGGAGAAAGGGTAAGAGACCCACAAGGAGCAAGATGGGACCTTCAAAAGCAACAGGTGCCGCGGAAAAGAGTTTGCCCGGGAAGCGGCCCAAGATGGCGCCTGCGGCAAGTCTTCACAGCATGTAGTGGAGGGGCCGGCGAAAGTGCCTGGAGGGCAGACTGCTACACTCCCTGCTACACTCCCTGCTGCTGAGGTAACAGCACAGCCCGGACTGACGCTGCAGCAGGTATCTGAGACACTGCTGGCGGCGATATTAGAGACCAAGACCTCGGTCACTACAAAAATTGAGGAGGTTAAGGTGAATGTGGGTCTCCTGAGAAAGGATCTGCACAACTTGAGAGATCGGGTCGCACACGCTGAAACCAGGCTGTCGGATTTAGAGGAACGCACTGCGAATATACCCCGCACACTCCGTGACCTCTCTGGGAAGGTGGATTTATGGCGCCAGAAAGCGGATGATTTGGAGAACAGGCTGAGGAGAAATAACCTGCGTATCATAGGCCTCCCAGAAAGAGCAGAAGGATCTCGCCCGGATGAATTTACGGAGAAATGGCTGAAAGATTTGTTTCCAGACACCTCGTTTTCACAGGCTTTTGCGGTGGAACGGGCGCATAGGGTTCCAGCTAGGCCGCCACCTCCAGGAGCGAATCCTCGACCATTCCTGGCGAGATTGTTAAATTGTAAGGACCGGGACCTGGTCCTACAGGTTGCCAGAGGCAAGAGGGCGATTAAGGTGGATAACGCCACGATTTCGATTTTTCCCGATTTCTCCCAGGAGTTACAACGCCAACGAGCATCATTTGTGATGATTAAAAGGAAACTGCGGGACCGACAAATCCCCTATTCTATGGCATATCCGGCCCGCCTGAGAGTTGTAGATGGAGATCGAGCTGTATTTTTCACCAACCCTGAGGAAGCGGATGAATGGCTGCTGAGGAATAAGAGGTCGCCTAGACGCTGAAAAATTTTTTGGGGACTTACGCACAGGAATGGTGAATATGTATCCTGAACGGACATTCGCTGTTATATTTTTGTGGCCTTTTCACATGGTTGAGGACAAGGTTCTCTGTTTAATGCATACTGCCTTACCTTCCTGATGTTGTCATATACCTCTGCTTGCTTTCCTGATGATCAGAATGGTTGCAGTTTTATGTACAGCACCTGTAAGAATTTGTGCATGCATAAGGTTCCTCTGGCTTCATCGGGGGGAGTCTTACTAGGGGGACGTTTCCCCTCTAAGTCTTGGCACAGTAAAGCATATTATAGGGGGGAATCTGCTGGAGTACGCAGGCTGTTTTGTGAATCCACTGTGTATATTCCTTAACGGTGGATACTACCCCTTTTCATATATATTATACAGCTCACGAGCTCCTGTTGAGCTCCTGATGGCTTACTGGGTTTTTATATGTTTAAAGTTTCTGATCTCTGTACTAGAATTTGTCAGGCGAAAGGTGCGATACAGATTGGGATTTGGATATGCGAGGCAGGTACTACTTTGGGGGAGGGGGAGGTGGGAGGTAGTAGGGCTGATATTACTATATAGCGAGATTGCTCAGTATGGCATTACTTAAGTTTTTGTCCTGGAATGTGAGGGGCATGGGGACTCCAAGGAAACGTAATATGATTTTCTCTATGCTCAAGAAAGTGAATCCGCATATAATATGTCTACAGGAGACGCATTTGACAGCTGACACAGTACAATTTTTATGTAAGGCCTGGATTCAGTGGAGCAGACACTCTATAAGATCCTCTGCTTCTAGAGGGGTATCTTTATTAATACATAGAACTCTCAGGTGGGAAGTGATGCATACCAAAATCGATCATGAGGGGAGATACGTATTCGTTCATGCTAACATTAATTCCACACCTTACGTTGTAATGGGCGTATATAACCCACCACCAGGGTCTTTGGCACTAATTGGGGAAGCAGTTTCTTTTGTTTCTGCTTATCAAGAGGCCAGGGTGATCCTCCTAGGAGATTTTAAACTTACAATGGATCAGTCTATTGATCGGTTCATGCTGAGGGGGGAAGCTGAAGCGCGACAGGGCACCTTTCCATTGGCCTCTCTCATGGATGAGATAGGTTGGATAGACTTATGGAGAATTAGTCATCCGGGCATTCGTGAATACACATGTCACACACCACAGTTTGATGCACTGTCTCGAATAGATTATATTTTTGGTACACCCTCTGTCTTTAATTCTATGAAAAACATTGAACATCTCCCTAGAGCGATATCTGATCACAGCCCGATACTCCTTCAACTGCTGATACCAGATGTGGGCAGGAGGGGAGCTATTAAGATTCACCCATTTTTGCTTCAATTAATCAAACCGAATGATAGGATCCCAGATCAGCTCGATGTTTTTCTAGAGGTGCACAGGCAGGAGTAGAATGGGTTGCTATTGTGGGATACTTTGAAATCATATTTGAGAGGCTGTTTGAAATCATCGATATCCTATGTGAAGCGTTCCTCAGCTCAAAGGGAAACGGATCTGGCGGGTAGGTGTAGGGAATTGGAGGCCGTGTTTGTAGGTGACCACTCTCCACATAACAGGGAGGCTTGGCTCTCAGCGGGGAGGGATTATCTGCTGTTATTGCAGGAGAAGGCTGACCGTAGAATTTTCTTCACTGGCCAATCCTTTTTTGAATTGGGGAACCAATCCAACAAATTGTTGGCTCAAGTTGTGAGACAAAATACTCCACCAGTGTTGAATATTCGTAATGCCCAGAACGATCTGGTTAATACCTCCCAGGATATTATGGCACAATTTGCAGGTTTCTATAGGGACCTATACACTTCCAGGGTTGGACACTCTATGGAAGATCTGGAGGGTTATCTGGATGGCATTCAGTATCCACAGTTGTCGGCTGATGGAAGTACTTTGCTCGAGTCTCCCTTCACAGTGGAAGAGATCTCTGAGTGTATACTGGACATGACAAAGGGTAAGGCCTCGGGCCCCGATGGGATTCCTTTGGAAGTCTACATTCAATATATTGATACATTGTCGGCCCAACTCTTATCTCTGTTTGAGGTGTGCTTGATGGCGGGTGACCTGCCGGATTCTATGAAAGATGCTACAATTGTAGTTATTCTAAAACCAGGAAAGAACCCAGAGGAATGTGGCTCTTACCGACCCATTTCATTGCTTAACATAGACTATAAGATACTGACCAAACTACTGGCCAATAGATTAGCTCGGGTCATAAAAGAAGTAATACACTCGGATTAATCCGGATTTATACCGGGGAAATCTACCTCGGATAGTATATGTAGAGCTCAGGTGGTTACTCAGATAGGATGGTGGGAGCAGCAGGATTGGGCATTGGCATCCTTAGATGCAGCCAAGGCGTTGATTCCGTTGAGTGGACTTACCTTTTTGAGGTGCTTAGGATATTTGGGTTTGGGACTACTTTTATTAAGTGGATTAAAATCATATATAAAGATCCTTGGGCTTCGGTGGTGGTCAATGGGATTTTGTCCCCTTCCTTTTCTCTCCATAGAGGCACGAGGCAGGGGTGCCTATTGTCACCTCTGCTGTTTGCACTAGCCATAGAACCCTTGGCTATCTGCATCCGGAGTGATGCGGCCCTTCAGGGTATTCGGATTGGCCCGCGAGAAGACCGCATAGGATTATACGCAGATGATATGTTGCTATACTTGGCCAATCCGAATGCCTCGCTACCTAGAGCTATGAGACTGATGGAGGTGTTTAGCAGCTACATATTAATTGGAGTAAGTCCTACCTCATGCCTCTCAATTCTAATAACTGTGGGTGGGATTCACATTTTCAGGGCTTACAGGTTGTGCATAGTTTTAAATATTTGGGTATATGGATATCTCAGGATAGCTCACATTCTTATGATATAAATGTTTACCCCTTACTATCCTATTTGAAAGATAAATTTGCAGTCTGGAAGGCACTCCCCTTATCGGTGGCGGGTAGGATCAACCTCCTTAAAATGGTTGTGTTACCTAAACTGTTATATATCTTGGAACATGCGGACACACTGGTCCCTAAAAAGTTCTTTAATTTGGTCAACTCTCTATTCTCTCCATTTATTTGGGGTAAGAGAAGGCATAAACTCAAACTCGATACCCTGCAGAGACCTAAACAGATGGCTGGTGCGGCACTACCGGATGTGTTTCTTTATTATTTGGCAGGTCTGCTACGATATATTCGGCTTTGGCTCTTAGATGACCCTTTGCCCAACGCCGAACATCATGTAGCCCATTTCCTCAGAGTTCCTAATTTGTGGCCCATTTTAGAACCTCACGACTTTAGTCCTAGACATACTCTACCACTGATTAAACTAGTGAAGCAAGTGTGGTCTCATGCAAAGACATTGTTGAACTATACTGATACTGTTGCTGAAATGCCTATTTGGTCCAACCATGGTCTGCCTCACTTTTTGGGTTTTCATGATCATGCATTCTGGGAAGGTCTAGAGGTGACACAAATGAAACATTTGAGCACTGATGATGGTCATGCTTTGTCAGCTAGGGAGATACAAGACACATTCCAGGTACCAGAGAGGGACACATTTAGATGTGTACAACTACACCATGTACTTAGGTCCCAATTTAGGCACGCTCAGACCTTGATATCTTCCTTACCACTTATAGGGATACTCCGAACACAAGGCCCACGGGGGTTGATATCCGTAGTATATACATTCCTTCTGTCTCAAAGGTTAGCTTGTGCCGAATGTGCGGTGGAACTCAGATGGAAGGGGCTGATCCCTACCTTGACTGAGGGGGATTGGCTCGACGCATTGTCTGCACACCTTTTGGTATCGCCGGCAGCGAATAATAAAATGACGCAGCTATATATGATTCATAGATGCTAGATTACCCCAACCAGGCTATTGCATATGGGAAGAGCTTCCTCGGCAAACTGTAAAAGATGCCATCATGATCGGGCGGACTTTGACCATATGATGTGGCACTGTCCGGTAATTGCCAGTTTCTGGAGAGGGGTTACAGACTTCCTCTCTTCAATAACGGATAAACGAGTCCCCTGCGAGCCTGGTATATGTTTATTGGGTCTGCTCCCATTGGATTCCTGGACACATTATGAAGGTATATTCTTACGTGAGACCCTGTTCATGGCCAGGAAGGCTATTGCACTTCGCTGGATGGGAGACCTTCATACAACAGTTTCACAATGGAAGAAGTTGATTAACTCTGTACTATCCTATGCTAACCTAGTGTACAAACATCGGGGATGTCAGTATAAGTTTATCGCCCCTTGCATCTTTTAACGTGGGAGACCTCAGGGCCTCCCTATCCATGCAGGGGATATATGTGGGTTGAAGTGGTGAGGAGGTGGGTCATAGAGTGGGCGGTTGCATCGTCTGGTTGTAAACAGAGATCAGACCTGGAATGTACAGTTCTTTTAATGTATTGATGTTTGCATTTGTCTAACTTTTCCCTCTAAATGTACTGTTTATATTCTGTGAAGTTCCGGATATTGATGTTCCACATCTCATTCTTATTGTACAAGGAGATCAACGTTGTTCTTTTGTTTTTGTTACATGAAAAATGGGTTTCTTGTATGTCACCCAACACGTTATGATTATCATATCCATGTATCACTTACTTTTCAATAAAAAGAGTTTAAGTCAAATGTCGCTCCTTCCCTCCTGAGCCCTCCAGTGGGTGCAAAAAGCAGTTTATGACCACATATGGGATATTGCCGTAATCGGGAGAAATTGATTTTCAAATGTTGGGGTGCATTTTCTCCTTTATTCCTTGTAAAAATTGAAAATTTCCAAGTTTTATCCGAAAAAAGGTCATTTTTAATTTCACAGCATAATTGCACTAAATTCTGCAAAAAAACAAAACAGTGGGGTCAAAATGCTCACTATACCCCTCAATAAATTCCTTCAGGGGTGTAGTTTCCAAAATGGGGTCACTTTTGGGGGTTTTCCACTGATTTGGTCCTGCAGGGGAATTGCAAATGTGACATGGCGCCACAAACCATTCCAGCAAAATGTGATCTCCAAAAGCCAAATAACGCTCCTTCCCTTCTAAGCCATGCTGTGAGTACGAACATCAATTTATGTCCACATATGGGGTATTGCCATGCTCAGGAGAAATTGCTTTACAAATATTGGGGTGCTTTTTCTCCTTTAGCCCTTGTGAAAATGAAAAAAATTTAAGCTAAGACTACATTTTATGGGAAAATTTAGATTTTCAAAGCCTATTTCCAAGTAATTCTGCAAAAAATCTGTGCGGTCAAAAAGCTCACTATACCCCTAGATAAATTCCATAAGGGGTGTAGTTTCCAAAATGGGGTAAATTTTTGGGGGTTTCCACTGTTTTCATCCCTCAGGGGCATTACAAATGCGACATGATACCAAAAACCATTATAACAAAATTTGAGCTCCAAAAGCCAAATGGCACTCCTTCCCTTCTGAGGGCTGCCGTGTATTCAAACATAAGTTTATGACTACATATGGGGTATTTCCGTAGTCGGGAGAAATTGCTTTAAAAATGTTCGGGTGCTTTTTCTCCTTTATTCCTTGTAAAAATAAAAACATTGTATGTTTTATTTAAAAAAAAATTAGATTTTCATTTTTATGGCTTAATTCAAAGAAATTTAGCAAAAAAACTTTGGGATAAAAATGCTCACTATACCCCTAGATTAATTCCTTGGGTGTAGTTTTCAAAATGGTGTCTTTTTGAGGGATTTCCCTATGTTTTGGCACGACAAGACCTTTTCAAACCTGAGATGGTACCTAAAATATTTTCTAATAGAAAGCAGGCCTGAAAATCCACTAGGTGCTCCTTTGCTTCTGAGGCCAGTGCTTCGGTCCAGTAGTAAACTAGGGCCACATGTGGAATATTTCTAAAAACTGCAGAATCTGGGAAATAAATATTGAATTGTGTTTCTCTGGTAAAACCTTCTGTGTTACAGGAAAAAATTATTACAAATTAATTTCGCCAAAAAAAATGAAATTTGTAAATTTCACCCCTACTTTGCTTTAATTCCTGTAAAGGCTTAAGACACTTTCTTAATGCTGTTTTAAATACTTTGAGGGGTGTAGTTTTTAAAATGGGCTGATTTATGGGGACTTTCTAATATATAAGACCCTCAAAACCACTTCAGAACTGAACTTGGCCCTGAAAAATAGCCTTTTGAAATTTTCTTGAAGATGTGAGAAATTGCTGCTAAAGTTCTAAGCCTTGCAACATCCTAGAAAAATAAAAGGACATTCAAAAACTTATGCAAACATAAAGTAGACAAGTCAACTAGTAACTATTTTGTGTGGTATTACTGTCTTACAAGCAGATACATTTAAATTTAGAAAAATTTTAATTTTTCCAAATTTTCCCTACATTTTGGTGTTTTTCACAAATAAATATTGAATTTATCGCTCAACTTTTTTCACTAACATAAAGTACAATATGTCACGAGAAAACAGTCTCAGAATCGCTTGGATAAGTAACAGCATTCCCACTTTATTACCACATAAAGTGACCCATGTCAGATTTAAAAAAAATAGGCTGTGTCTCCAAGGGGTTAAAGGTGGGAAAAGTTCTGAAATCATTCATCTTGCACTGATTTTGTAACATGACAAAAACCTGCCATTTTAACAGGGGTGTGTAGACTTTTTATACACTGTATATGTGAACTGAAGCCTGGCCAGGTATTCTTGGTAATGTCACTGTTATGCCAAATGTAATCCACTACTTGATGACCGTCTTCACTGTGTTCCATGATACATCTAATGCCTTGGAAATTCTTTGGTACCCTTCTCCTGACTGATGCTTTTCAACAATCAGATCCCTTTGATGTGTTGTAAGCTCTTTACGGAGCATGGCTTTTGGTATCACCTGCAACAAAGTAAATGTCGGGAAAATCCTGATAGAACAGCTGGACTTTATATGGGGTTACTCAGAATCACTTAAAATAATGGCTGTATACTGACTACTATTTAACATGAGTTTAAATGTCATTGGCTAATTCTGAACACAACCACATCCCGAATTAAAAGAGGGTGTTCATACTTATACAATCACATTATTGTAGTTATGTTATTTATATTTTTCTCCCCTCTAAATGATTTCAGTTTGTTTTTCAATGGAATTGTAGAGATTATGGGTCACATTAAAGGGAATGTGTCGCTAGAAATTATTATTATTTATTTTCAGTTACACAATTAGTATTTGAGTGATTACACATTGTTTTAATTTTTTCACAATTCAGTAAATATTATAAATTAGATTCTAATTTACAACATTTCCATGTGCTGGCCATTAGAGGGAGCAGTTCCCAAAATTGCAGCATGGTCACTGTGGTAAATCATCCTCATTGATTTATGCTGCAAATTTGGGGTGGACACACTCTCCTCTAGTGTCCTCACACAATCCCCCCTCCCTTCTTCTGGCTAGTGCCAGGAGTAGGAGGGGTTTGAATGTCTTCAAACCTCCAACACTATGTGCCGCCATTTTCTGAGCGACTGCACCTTTATGGATGGACCTATTAGGACAACACTAAATAGAAATGTGATATGGCCTTGTTAAAAAGGCCTAATGCTAAGACACTGGAATACCATTAGATTTAAAATATACTTGATGTTTTGAAAATGCTGCTCCAGAGCTGCCAGTCTATGCTTACAATGCCGCCTTGTGATGTGCCATCCATGATGCCGTCACATGACCTCACCAGCCAATCACATGAGTGCTGTGATTAGCTACTACAGCCATGTTAGGTGAAAATGGATGACACATTACACCCAGGGTGCAAGAGCAGTTGGCTATTCAACAAATATATTTGGAACTAGCTGTGTCCGCGACTTCGTACGCGCAGGCCACTGAAAAACGTACTGATGCCTTTTTTTATAAGTATATTCCTAGCCTTGGACCATACACAAAACAAAGTGATAAAAACCAAAGACAATAAACAAACTTCAATTAAAAAATAGTTTCCCTTCAGTAGTCAGGTTCACTACGACAACGCTTCCCTGTAAACAATGTTAGCAGTGGAACCACCAGGGTTGTGTGCATAAAGATTTGTAGAGTTGCTAACATGGGAGAGTGCCACATAGAGCTGGCCGTGCGCAAAGCAGCTGTCACTGAGGTCCACGCCCGCAACGTGCAGCGTTCAGCCCTGCGCTTTGTTGATGGTCATAGTGTAACATAAGCGACAAGAAACTGTACATGTTTAAAACTGAAGGGAAGATTATTTGAAATGAGGGGGATTTGGAGTTTAAAAACGCTATCACCTGCACCGCATCCTGTTAAAATCTCAGCTTCTATCATATTTTGTTGTAGATTTGTGATTTTTAGTCGTGTGGCGTTACATAGTTATGGTGGGCTTCAATTTCTAAGGAGAATTATGGGGACGCCGACTTTTACATTAATTTTGCGCGACGGAAGACCTGGTGTGCTTAGGAAATGTAAAAATTCCACTGGTTAGTTGGTAGCGTCTTCTTGTTCAATGGCTCTGTTGATATTCTGCACTTTCCCCATGAACACACGTCAATATTTCAGGCTTTATTGCTGCTGCCTGGTCGTTGGCCCAGGGTCAAAATAGCTCTTTCGCATAGCCAAGAGTTTTCATGATTTGTTATTTGCGTTGGGTCACCATACACAGAAGAAATGAGGTATTGCAGTGATGGAACAGTACAACATAAATTATCAGGCAAAATAAATTTCCCTTCTTCTTGCGGATACGTGCCGTCACCAATTTTTAGTAATAAATCTGAAAACTTTTGTGCATTTGGGTTGCCTCCTGTTCGCGTCCACATATTTATTGTTAAATACATCGGTATAACGTTGCGCCACAGACTTGAGCTCTTTAGGCAAGCTCTAATTTCATCTGCCCTCGTTGTATGACTGGCAAAGTCTGCCTAAAATCACCACAGAAAAGCATTGTCATACCACCCATGGGCCGGTCATTTTGTCTGATATCTCGCAAGGTTCTATCTACCGCTTTACGGTTTGCCATAGTGCACTCGTCCCATATTACTAAGCAGTAATCACGTAGAACCCTTGATTTGTCGCTCTTTCTAGAAACATTACAGACTGGGCTTTCTGTAAGACTCAAGTCAATCGGGATCTTGAACACTGTATGGACGGTTTTGCCCCTGGGCAATAATGTGGCTGCTATGCCCGATGATGCGACAGCAAGAGCAATTTTGCTTTGATTGCGTATTTGGGCCAAGATGACTTTGGTGAGAAATGTTTTTCCCGTCCCACCAGGTGCATCCAAAAACAGGATTTCTCTCAAAGTACATCTACGCTGTGACACACACGATCGAATATCATAGGCTGTTCCGCTGTCAGACTCGAGATACCGTTTTGCAATGTATCAGCCAGTTCCGCTGGATTATAGTTTATTTATGCTACGTACTCCCTATTAATGCGTTCCCCGTCTAAAGCTGGTGCGGGCATACCATATTGAGAGACAGGATTTCCCCCTATAGATGTAACTATATCTTGGATAGCCAGCAAACATCGATTCATATTACTTTCACGCAACCTGTCGTTCAGTTCGCCGTTTTTGTTTAGTTGTGCATTCCTGAAAAAGTCTAATTTTTCCTGATATTTTCGCCATAACTGTGCAGCATCCGAAAGTCCACAAAAAAACAGCAAAATGGCAAACATATGACACAAGCGATGTGGACTATCGCTGACGCATGCTTCAGCCAAAGCGCCATCCCAATGCTAATCACCATTTAGCAAGTGATGCACTCGGCATGCAGCCTGGTAAGTAGGATATTCAATATCGTCAACCTTTCGCAATTTGGCAAAAGAAGTAGGTCCTCGTACTGTATGTAGAAGTAAGCGTAAGTAATAGCATTCGGAGTTGTTTGGATGCACCATATAGACTCTTCCAATGACGTGTTCTTTTAAAATGCTGGGCTCGTCATTCACAGCTGTTCCACGTCTCTACGGTTGAAAACAACTTGCTGCTTATTATTAGTATAATATTGCGGCACTTCGTTATATAACAGTATTTTTGCTAAATCATCTGCTTCACAAAGTTGAAAGTATGCCAGCAAAGTGGTTTGTCTCAGGTTTTCTAACCGCTCTGCCACATTTTCAGGGTTGAAGTACACCCGTTGCCAGCCTTCAAGGTGAACATCAAGATGCATCACTGGCGGATGTCTCTCGTGAATGTGGATGCTCAAAATGCGCCACCTCAGAATAGCTTATATATCGGCCAGATTGGAAGCTCGTGACTTCGTCATATTCATTATTATTTCTCAACGCAAAAGTGGCCTGGTCACTACCCTTGTTGACGTATTTACATACATATTTGATGGCTTTGACGCTGTTACATATTTCGACGTTGATGTGAGCTTGAAACACCGGTGAATAGTGTACAACCCATCGATCGTCCAAAACAATTTCTTGCCCATGTAACCTGACTGTAGCTGTGAAACCGCCTTGTAGGGGTGATCTTCGACGATACAGCGGATACCCGTTTTCCACCGACATCGTTTGCTCTAATAGCGCTCTAGGGTATCTTTTAGAGCAATGACCCTCCTGCATGCAAGGAGAGTTTCTATTTAAAGCGCCGCATGGCCCATGAACCATGTGTGTCTTTACAATCTCGTGCAATATCGGATCCTCGTTCCTGTCAGGAAATTCAGCACTTATGACTGTGTCAACAGCATCGTGACAAATTTTTTATTGCAGCCACAGGAGAATGTGGACGTGTGGCAAGCCACACTTTTGACACTCAACGCTGTACATGAAACAAAGAGACTGTAGCGTCCATGGCCGCGGGCCGTCAAGTTTACTCACCTCCCGACGCCCGCAGCCATGGATCCGTGAGCGCTGGTCCCCGTCTCCTTCCTAGGAGACGCCAGCGCTCACTTCCGCTCCGTTCTGCTGTGTCCCGTAGCGTGCGCACGCACGCTCGTGCCCGGCCTTAAAGGGCCAGCGCACACGCACATAGGAGATCGTCATCATCATCAACTGCCACGAATTCCTGGTCTCTAAGAAGGCCCTAGGCCTTCTGATCCTTGCCTGAGCATTGTTACTTTTCCTAGTCTGTCTTGCAAATGGTCCCTTAGTGTTTCCCGTTTCAGTTGTTACCCATGCCTTGTTCCCTGTTCCTGTTTCGCGTGCTGTGCCATTAGTATCTAGTCGTGCCGCGTCCTGTGTCATCTGCCACGTCCGGAGGAATCCGCCACGTCCTGTGTCAACTGCCACGTCCGGAGGAATCCGCCACATCCTGTGTCATCTGCCACGTCCGGAGGAATCCGCCACATCTGGCGCAACCTGCGGCACCTGTGTCATCCGCCACCTGTGTCATCTGCTGCAACCATCTACATCAGTGCCAGAGCTGCGCCCACCGTCTGGACTATCCAGGTACCCTTGTGCGGGACATTGTATTTCTGGGGTTTCCTGTTCTTTGGCCAGCTGCCTCCCCGCTACGGCGGTACGGCCTAGTGGGTCCACTTACCTGATTCGTGACAGAGCTGAACCGAAAACTGTTTGTTTTGTGATCAGGTCGATCACCAACTTTAGTTTTAAGTGGAAAACTCTGGCTATAATATCATGCCTATCATAAGATGCCTGTCCTGCGAGAAGTTCTTGGGAAATTTCGTACCACTTTGAATTAGTTGTGAACGTTTAGAAAAGGTCAGGCCGGCCGTATTTTCGGACGTAGCAGAAAGCATCTTGTGTACATGCATGTAACCCGGACCACCGGTAAAACTTGATGGCAGGACAACTAATCGCCCTAAGTTTTCCACGTTATTATCTTGTTGCATGGCGTCTCACAGATGCACGTAATCTTCAGCGCGTAAACGCGTCTGGTTAGTGCGTATGTATACTAAACGCTCCGTCTCTATTTTCGCATACATGTCCACAATAAATTGGCTGAACAATTCTCAAAATCGTTGCGAATAGATAAAACGATTACGCCTTATCTGCAAAAGGTCAAACAAAATAGCTGGGCTGATATATTTTTAGGAAAATTTGTTACCCTAGTAGTAGGATTAACTTGGTACAGTCCAAAATTGTACCCATCTTCGCCGTGGCAATAAATTAAAGGAAATTGCAGGGCGTCGTAAGCCCTGTGTATTTCGAAAATGCGTTGCCGGCCATATGTTCAAGGAAGCGAAAGCGCAAGGAATAGTAGCGGAGGCGGCGGCAGGAGAAGGTAATTTATGTATTATGTTCGTGTATGTTTGTGTTTTTTTCACTGTCTGCTGAGCACTGTATCTAATCCTCCTACACTGTGCAGTCGCTCAGAAAATGGCGGCGCACAGTGTAGGAGGTTTGAAGATTCAAACCCCTCCTTCTCCTAGCACTAGCCAGGGATTGTGTGAGGACACTAGAGAGAGTGTGTCCACCCCAAATTTGCAACATAAATCAATGAGGTTGCTTTACCACATTGACCATGCTGCAATTTTGGGAACTGCTCCCTCTAGTGGCCAGCACATGGAAATGTTATAAATTAGAATCTAATTTATAATATTTCCTGACTTGTGAAAAAATTGTAAAAATTAAAACAACGTGTAATCACTTAAATAATAATTGTTTAACTATAAATAAAAAAAATAAACATTTCTAGCGACACATTTCCTTTAAGAGCACTGCAAAAACTGCAAATTACGACCATACCACCTACGGAAGCGAATTCAGCATAGTCAATCCTAGGGGAATACATAAAACCTGCTGTTTTCTTATTGACCCAAGGAACAACATTGTTTGCCGCACCGTACTCCTGAGACTCATCTGAATCTTCTGATGAAATAGACATTCTTTTAAGAGAGTGTCGAATTCGATCAGCCTCTAAGCGTGATTGACGTTGTTCTGCTGTTTCTGCCTGCCGTATTTCATCTACTCTTTGCCTTTCAGTCAATAAATAACTTTCATTGGCGCGTGCGTTCATAATTCTCTCTAGATGATTTCAATCGTCGTTGATATTGATCTTCGCTTTTGGGAGCTTTGGCATAGTTGTGACGTTTGCGAACGGCAGTTAATCGTGCTTCACGTTCTTCACTACTTTCAAGCTCTCGAGAGACCGCTGTCCGAGCTCTCTGACAACTCAAGCGAGATTCTCTGTCGGTGAAAGTTTCAGACTCGAGAGACGATGCATAGCGCTGTCGGTCAGCAGATAGTAGCGCTTCGCATTCCTCGTTACTCTCAAGAGACCGAGAGGCCGCCATGCGACCACGCTGTGTACTTAGCAGAGACTTACGCTGGGTAGAAGTTTCTGATGCGCGAGTTCTGGCCTGACGTTCTTGAGCTGCAGTATGTGTCGCCTCATGATCTTCTTCAGATTCTTGAGATTTAATTAGTCTCATTCTTTTTGCATTTCTGCTATATTGAGAAATATTTCATCTTATTCTGGAAGGCATTAACTTTCTTGAGACAGAGAGGCTGTTGTCCGAGTCCTTGGAGACGACCAATCAGATTACAGTTTTTTGAGGCAGCTAGGTGCATGAAAGCAGCGAGCGGATTGGTTGCTTTATCTCTCTTTTATGTGTAATATCCAATACAGACAAATGTTGGAACTGTTGTCCATAGAAGCCAATCAGATTACAGTTTAGATTCTTGTGAGGCAGCAAGGAGAATGAAAGCAGCAAACTGATTTGTTATTTTATCTCCCTACTATGTGTAAGAACCAAAATAACCAATCAGATTGTAGTTTACATTCTTGTGAGGCAGCAGGTGAATGATAGCAAAGATCTGATTGGTTGCTATATCTCCTTACTATGTGTAAAAATCAATGTAGACAAATGTTGGAGCTGTTGTCAATAACAACCAATCAGATTACAGCTGTATTTCTGAGGCGGCTTAGACAATGAAAGCATAACCTGATTGGTAGTTATATGTGCATCCAATGTATAAAATAAACAATATAGACGAAAGTTGCAGTTGTTGTCCTTAGCAACCAATCAATCAGATCACAGCTGTAATTTGTCGGTGGCAGCTTGAAAAATTTGCAGCAATTTGATTGATTGCAACCATTTGGAGCAGTTGCTCATAGCAACCTACTGGTGTCTATGTTTCCAAAACAATACAAAATGAAAGTAAAAATGTAATTGGTTGCCATGGTTTCCATGTGTTTGTTGTTGTTGTTGTACTAAAGCAATGCAAATGCATTTTTTAAAATATTAAATTTGCATATCTTCTGATTGAGTGAAACGATTGCGATGAAATAAAAACTAAGGCTGGATTCACACGAGCATGTTACGTCCGTAACGTATTTCGGCCGCAAGTCCCGGACCGAACACGCTGCAGGGAGCCGGGCTCCTAGCATCATAGTTATGTACGACGCTAGGAGTCCCTGCCTCTCCGCGGAACTACTCATGATTACAGTACGGGACAGTTGTCCGGCAGTGAGGCAGGGACTCCTAGCGTCGTACATAACTATGATACTAGGAGCCCGGCTCCCTGCAGTGTGTTCGGTCCGGAACATGCTCGTGTGAATCCAGCCTAAATGTTACTTCAAGTTGACCCCAATGTTTTTCTAAAAACTCCATCCGAATTGGGTCAGTATTTTTTACGTGATGTGTGTGCAGACAAAAATTCAAAAAATTATCTTAATGCATTCTATCACTTATCCTTCATCCCCCGAATTATTATTTTTTTCGCAAATATTTTCAATGTACAGACACGCAAAGTTTAGTTTTATTATATGTAGAGATGATATTCCTGCCCTTATGCGGGCACAGTGAAGGAAAGGACTTTTCGTGCGAGTCCTGTACAAAAACAAAAATCGGTAAAACCCAATTTGCAGAAGTTTTATTCTGATTACAGAGGGTGAAAACCATGAAAAACTTTTCTTATATGCATCGCGGCTTGAGTTAATAAAGATGGATACCGACTACTCCACTGGCTTGGGGCCTGTCAAGGTTTCCATAATTTTAAAGGGTAACATGAGCACTTCACGCTGTGCTATTTTTGCTGTCAAAAGTGGTGGAATTTACAAATATCTGCACCAAAATCTGCACAAATGTGAACATGCCCTTTAGGATTTTTCAAAGATAGCCCAATAATTGACAGTGCTTTAATAGGGCAGTGTACATGGGCCCTGTCCCAGGACGTGCAGGAGATGGATGGAATGAGCCAGGACCAGGAATGGCAGCCACAATTCTGATCTCTTTGATTATTTTTCTGTTTACACTTGCAGCACCAACTTTACATCCGACCAAGGAGCACCAACCATTATCTGACACAGGCCTTACATTATATGGTAAATTCGAAATAACGTGAAGGCTTATGATAAACGTCCAGTTGTGAGGGTATGTTCACACGCACTAATTACGGACGTAATTCGGGTGTTTTTGCCCCGAATTATGTCCGAAAATAGCGCCTCAATAGCGCTGACAAACATCTGCCCATTGAAAGCAATGGGCAGACGTTTGTCTGTTCACACGAGGCGTAATTTACGCGCCGCTGTCAAATGACGGCGCGTAAATAGACGCCCGCGTCAAAGAAGTGACCTGTCACTTCTTTGGCCGTAATTGGAGCCGTTATTCATTGACTCCAATGAATAGCAGCGCCAATTACGCCCGTAACGGACGCGGTGTTCAAGCGCCTGCACATGCCGTCACGGCTGAAATTACGGGGATGGTTTCAGGCTGAAACATCCCCGTAATTTCAGCCGTTACGGACGCCCTCGTGTGAACATACCCTCACTGTGCTGCCGAAAAACGTGTCACAATCCAGTGGAGATGTATTCCCACAGCGCTGTTCCTCCTTTAGCAGGTGACTGGGCCCCAGTGTGTGACTCACATGAGGTAAAAGTTTTGAATTCTCCCGCCTAGGTGACGCTGTCGCCTGCAGGGGGCGTTCCGGTGACGCAGCAGGCGGCAGATCGGGTGTCTGCGAGTCTCCGCCTTCAGCAGTCTGTCCGAGTACATGGCGACTGCGGCAAAGAACAAGCGAGAGGAAGCAGGGCAAGAGGAGCAGCTGAGCAGAGTACTTGAGCCTTGTCACCGGTGCCTGTCCTCCCTCCATATGACACATACGGGAGCTGTAAGTATCACCGATACGTTCCCCCGTCTTGTGGAGCCGCTCCACCGTCCCTGACTGCAGTGAGCTGGTGTCTCCATTGTGTGAGGATGAACGATGTCTCCGGCAACTTAACAATGGGACCTCGGTCCCCTCGTCTCTCCGGACTCTGTTACCCCGTTACCGGTCTTACACTGATTGTGCGGCATCTCGCCTCTATACACCGGGGACCCGGAGGCTCCCAGGGACTTATTACGGGAAACGCTTCAAGCAACGCGGCTGCCGGGATATAACCTTCATGGCTAGTTCTGTAGTTCCTTCTGTAATGGAATATTTCTGTTCTTACCTACCCCTACATCTAGCTGTATAGATTCAGTACAGTATACCACTATTCTTATCGCACAGCCCGTCAAACCGGCCTTATGTGTGCGTTTACACACCGCGTCTCATTCCACGTACCCACCTTCACTGTGCGGTAAGGAGACGCAGTACTGTATGTGAGGACCGTGACGCTGAATGCGTATCTGGCCTGTGTGAGGCTATGATTCTTGACGTAAAGGGCTTTGTGAATTGAGATCGCCGTACATCGTGGCGCTGATTGACGTGATGCCGGCCCAGCTGGCAGCAGTGGGAATGGAGCCGGGGAGGAGGGCCGGACTCCGGTATTGGCGTCCAATGGGGCGCCAGATGCCCCTCTCCAGCCATCCTCCCTCCGGAGCCACAGTCACACACGGCGCTAATGGGTATACATGACGATAAACGCTGCGTGTGTTCTGTTGTATAGAAGCTGTACACCTATGTTACACACCACCGGCAGTCCTAGCGCTTGTATGCGTCAGACAGTGGCTGTGTGTATTGTGTGGCTGCTATTGTACTGCGCTCTATATCCGGTTGTGGGAGGGTTTGGAAGTAGGACAGAGAGATGTCTCTGGCTATGACTCACATGGTCCGTTTGAAACGTGTCTCCTGCCTGGAGCCGAGTGACTACGATACGGCTTGTCTGCTGATCTTATTAGTCAGTATGCAAATATTCAGGTAATTCTGCTGGGGTGGAACTACTAGATCCATCATGTCCGATCACCAGCAGCTCTGTAGAGCAGAGATGAATAAACAGCTGATGCGGGAATTCCCTGCAGATTGCCCAGACTAGTGCGTCACTGGTGACGTCAGCCTCGCAAATATCTGAATGGAAAAGGTGTTTAGTTCTGCTGTGTAGTGAGTGATGTGAAGACCTGAAGGAGCCATAATGCCTGATACACCGCTACTGGAGGGGCTGCTTGTCATGTATTGTTCTCTACAGCGATCAGTAGCTACACATGGTTTTATTAAGTTATATGAGCAGATGATCTACTTCTAGCTTAATGTCATTTCTAAAAGAAAAAGTTCTGTACTAGTTAGTACATTCCCTAAGGTCATCGTGTTTTTTTTTTTTTTAAAGAGAACCTTTCACTACCCCAGACATGTGCAACATCTTATGGGTGCTGCTGCACAGACCTTGGGGCACTTTGAATCAGCTGTGTAGCCTCTGTCGTTCTGGAGATCTCAGTGGCTTTATTATTGGCGCCCAATATGTAAATTAGCCCTTGTACATATCGGGCGCCAATAATAACGGCGGAAAGCTAGGCAGGTAATTGGAAGTTCCCCAGGGTAGGTGCCTCCGTGCCAATAAGATGGTGCACTCAAGTGCACATGTCTGGGGTAGTGAAAGGTTCTCTTTAAGAGCTGGAAAGTCACCATGTCAGTGTGTGGGTACTCGGTGATTCAGTTAATATTAGAATCCAATGAAAAGTAATGGTGCTAAAAGTGCAGCGCATGTTCTCACAGATACACATCGCAAATCCAGATATTGCACGTTCATGTTTTTGGTTATTGGATGCTAGGAACCATCACTTGTTTTTTTTGTTGCCCTCCTTTCACATTTGCCTCATTTAGAATTTTTGTAATGTCAAACGTTTTTGTTTGGAATGGACATACTTGTGAAGCCTTCACGGGGTCCTGCAACATAGGTCTATTTACAGCTGTAAGATTATGGTCAAAAATGGGCTTCTCTGTGCTGACATCATGCTCTTTGTTTTTTATTATTAATTATTTATTGTGTGCGTTGTGGTTTTCATATGTCAGCCTGTTATGCATATTTACTTCTTCTTCTTCTTCTTCTCTCTTGGTCCTGGAAATATTCACTACAAAACCCTAGTGTTTTAATACAGAATTTTAATGAACACGTACACATGACCTTTTATACCAATAATGGTATATGTGATTTAATAGGGAGGACATGGTATGGACAAGGATTTGCATAACTGTGGTATAACCAAGGGGGCATTTCTAGTAGAAGTTACACAGCAAGAGTATGGTGCTTCCATATGGCATGGTATTATGAAGATATTCTCCCCTAGAAGCAATGCTTATGACATCTGACGGAGCATATCACGTGGATTCTAAGGCTATTTTCACACGAAGGAGAGTTTCTGCAGATTTTCCATCTGGATTTGCGTGAGCATAGGTCAGCCTTTTGTATTTCTGCCGCAAACATATACTGTGTGCACATACCCCTACACTGGTAAATTATGGGCCTGGTCTGCTAGACTTAATAAGACAACCCCTTCAATAAACTTCTTTTCATCATCGTTTTTTCTCCCCTTTGTCATTGTACATTTGAAAACTTCTTGAATAGATTGTAATTGTAATGAACTATTTGATCCAGGTGTCCTCCATCTTTCTTCTGATCTGTTTTAGGCAAGTGAAAATGTGTTTCCTTTGCGTTTGGTGACTCACATCCACTCTAATCTCCATCTTCTCTTTTCTTTCAGGGTTTGTGAGAATAAGATGGATGGCAGCTTTGATTGTGATTGTGGTGAGCTGGAGCCACCTGATCATTAACAGAAAAACTCTTGTGTAATTTAAAGTCTGCCACGTTTTCCTCTTCGGATGCACTGTATAGAAAATATCAAAAAATAAAATTTCTAGTGCTTACCAGCACCCTAGAATGACGCTGCTCAGGACCAGTTCAACACTGAATGTATCTGCACTGTGAGGAGGATGTTCGTAGAAGCCTATTTCTTGCATATTTATTCACATTTTTGTTCCATGTAACTTGTTTTGCACAGTAGAAGCGTGCGCATAGTATGTCATTTCATTCCGTTTCACTTCCAGTGAGTGTTTTGGTTGATGTTTGCCGGAATGCTGCATCTTTTGTGAACTATGAATACTGTCATTTTTATACAGTCAAAACTGAGCTTTAGCATTACTGCTTGTGGGATACACCGGGCCTGGCTGGCTGATATGCTTTGAAAATTGGATCAAACCATTCTAAAGAAGAGTATTTCGTAAGGTGTATGAAACCTTTTCTTTAGAAACTAGCAGCGGTTTATTGTCAAAATAAAGGAAAAGTGAAAATTTCTGGAGAAGAGAGGTGAAGTAGCTAAAATGGCAGAAAAGTTTGACAGTCTCATGAACATTCATGGGTTTGATTTGGGCTCTCGTTATATGGACTTAAAACCGCTTGGCTATGGTGGGAATGGCTTAGTTTTTTCTGCTGTTGACAATGACTGTGATAAGCGAGTGGCTGTGAAGAAAATTGTCTTGACAGATCCTCAGAGTGTCAAACATGCTCTGCGGGAAATCAAAATTATCCGAAGACTTGATCACGAAAACATTGTTAAAGTATACGAAATTCTCGGCCCCAATGGAAGTTGCTTAACCGATGATGTGAGCTCCCTAACCGAGCTGAACTCTGTTTACATTGTTCAGGAAAACATGGAGACCGATCTAGCCAAGCTCCTGGAGCAAGGCCTACTACGTGAAGAGCACGCCCGTCTTTTCATGTACCAGCTGTTACGTGGGCTTAAGTACATCCACTCTGCTAATGTGCTACACAGAGATCTCAAGCCAGCAAACCTGTTCATTAACACTGAAGATTTGGTAGTAAGGGTTGGAGATTTTGGTCTTGCACGTATTATGGATCCCCATTACTCACATAAGGTGAGCATCCTGTAAATTGGTTTAGAACGTGAAGTCATCCAGGCACTAACTAGTAAACTGAAGAATTTGCAACTTGAAATTCAACGTCTACAGTTTTCTAAGTGTGACTAGCTACAAATGCATTGCTTCCTGTGTTCTAGTAAAATAAAAATATAGCTTCAGGTCCTTTTGAATCACATTTTATAAGAATTCAGACCCCCAGTGTCTAAAATCACATGCCAGAGATAACAAACTGATTTATTTTCACTATTTTAGGAAACCCACATCAACTATCCATGGTAGCATGTAATTTTCATTGAATAATGCTGTGCATGAATAAGTTCCAAACAAATGAGACTTCTGAGATTCATTATGAGCACCATGTACATCCTGTTATACACCATAATTACTGGATAACCTCAATAGGGATTTGTGCGGCAACACACCGTTGTTTAGGGACACAGCTAATGCTGTTTGTTCCTGCCGAATGGTAAACCCTACACTTCCTAGTGAATTACATGCCATTATTTCTACTATTCTATATATCTATTTAGCTTTTGTGTATTTCAGTTTTTAGTCTTATCATTCTGCATAATCGGCTCCTTGATTTCTTTTATTTACTACTTTTTATTATAAATCTGAATCTATCTAAGTGATTAAAATATCTGCTGCAGGAACAGCTATATGGAGCAACGCAGTAGTCTACTTAACGGAAACCTGTCACATCGAGCATGCTGTCTAATCTACGGGCATTCTGTTATAGGACAGGGGGAGCTGAGCAGATTGCTATATAGTTTAACAGTTTCATGGGAAAAGTTTCAGGTTAACCTGTCATCTATTGATTTAATCCCTCTGTGGGTTTAGGAGTCTAGTGGGCGGTCTCTTCGATTGATTGGCAGCCATTCCCCACATTACTGTCCATACAGAAATAGCTGCCCATCACTCAGAGATTTTCTAAAGGCAGCACTATGATTGAACTGACAAGCTAGCAGTTCCAATACATTAACCAGTAGGAAACTCCTGAAACGGAGGAGAAACCTTCATTTTTCAGCAAGCCTCACATTAACCTTTAGAGTAAATGCCTTGTAGTTAAGATTGGTAATTTCAAGGTGATCACTTATTTCTCTGTTTACATCTTCACAGGGACATCTTTCTGAAGGGCTTGTAACAAAATGGTACAGATCTCCTCGCCTTTTACTTTCTCCCAACAATTACACTAAAGCTATTGACATGTGGGCGGCTGGATGCATTTTTGCTGAGATGTTAACTGGAAAGACCCTGTTTGCAGGTTGGTTGTTTTGAGAATAATTTATTGAAATATCTATTAAATTATTGCAATGAGCAGATCATTTTTCATTACCTGGCATTACACCAATTCTTGTTTTGGGTTTTTTGTGCTACAGAGCCGTTTGGTGGGGTTATGTTTTTTTTTCTACCATGTTGTGACAGTGTTTTTAATGCACCATTCAAGGGTATGTGTAACACTTTGTGTGAAAAAATTAAAATATATTTTGTGGGCACGATTCTTTCTAAAAAATATCTGCATTATGTGGTAGTCACATCGACTAACCATTTTCTGTCTTTCTAATTCTCCTATATGTGTGCTTTCAGCAACTTCCTTTGTAATTTCATTGCGTGATACAACAATCCCTTTTTCTTTTAAAGGTGCTCATGAACTTGAGCAAATGCAGCTGATCTTAGAATCGATACCTGTTGTACATGAAGAGGACCGACAAGAACTTCTCAATGTCATCCCAGTCTATATAAAAAAGGATATGACTGTTCCACATACTCCTTTGACACAGCTTCTCCCAGGCATCAGCCCTGAAGGTGAGCTCCAGAAATGGTTAAAACATAAATGCTTTGAATATGTTAGCACTTTGCTATTACATGGGGGGGGGGATTTGTAATTTTTATTTTTTGTAAATCTTATTTTTCCTCCCTCACAACAGCACTAGATTTCCTGGAGCAAATTCTGACCTTTAGTCCTATGGATAGACTAACAGCAGAAGAAGCTTTGTCTCACCCATACATGAGCATCTATTCGTTTCCACTGGATGAGCCAATTTCCAGCCATCCTTTTCATATTGAAGATGAGGTGGATGATATTTTATTGATGGAGGACAACCACAGCGTTGTTTATAATTGGGAAAGGTACTTCTTTTTTATACTTTGAACTATTTAATCTAAGCAATAAATATCATCATTTGTAAGCCTATTGCTGCTGGCTTCATATACTCTATGCATCTTAAATGTGACCATCACAAGGAGAGGAAGAAAAGCGAAAACAAATTTAAGTTTTTGTCTTATTTCTTTCCAGATATCATGATAGTCAGTGTTCAGATCATGACTGGCCTATACACCATAATTTTGATGCTGATGAAGTTCAGCGTGATCCAAGGGCTCTCTCTGATGGAAGCGATGAAGAGGAGGTGCAGGTTGACCCTCGCAAATATCTGGATGGAGATCGTGAAAAGTATTTGGAAGATCCAGCTTTTGACCCTTACTTTTCTACTGAGCCTTCTTGGCAATACTCAAGTCACCATGAGAACAAATATTGTGATATGGAGTGTAGCCATACTTGTAACTTCAAAATAAGGTCTTCATCTTATCTAGATAATCTAGTTTGGAGGGAGACTGAGGTGAATCACTATTACGAGCCCAAACTTATTATAGATTTATCTAACTGGAAAGAGCAAAGTAAGGAGAGGTCTGATAAGAGAGGCAAGTCAAAATGTGAAAGAAATGGTCTGGTAAAAGCTCAGATAGCTCTTGAGGAAGCTTCACAGCAATTAGTTGATAAAGAAAGGGAGAAACGTAAAGAATTTGACTTTGATTCATTTATAGCAGGTACCATTGAGCTTAGTTTGCAACAAGATCCTTCCAGTGTTGACAAACTCAACGACTTGAATAGCTCTGTTGCACAACTTGAATACAAGTCTTTAATATCAAAATCTGTAAGCCTGGAGAAACAGGAGAAAGGAATGGTCAACCTGGCACAATTAGGTGCCCTAAACCAAAATTCTTGGGAAAGTCCGATTATAAGCAGTGAAGACTGTTTCCTCATAGACCAGTTTTGTTGTGAAGTAAGAAAAGACGATCATGTTGAAAAGGAAAATGCTTACACAGGTTACTTAGATAATTTATTTAGTAAGAGAGAAGAGGCAGAAGTGTTAGATCCTGAGCCAACAGAAGATGAAAAGGTTGGGAGTAAAGAAAACGACGAGGGCATTTGGAGTTTTAGTGGAGACCTTATCCTTAATAAGCAGCTGGATTGTATTGGTATTCCCCAATTTCAAAATCCTCTTGGTTCGCCCCTTAAATCGATACAAGCCACACTGACCCCTTCTGTCATGAAATCGTCCCCACAAGTTCCCCACAAAAGTTACAGCAGCATTCTAAAACATCTAAACTAAAACACTCAAATTTCTTTACATATCCTTTATGAAGTGTGTGTGTGTGTGTGTGTGTGAGAGAGCGTTTTTTGTTTTTACATAACATTTTTTTCTTACTTGAATTGTGTTTTTAGTATGTATTTAACATTAGTTTTGTTTACCATTGTTTTTACAATCTAGAATTACTTTCTACATTTTAATTTTAAACTGGCATGGCATTTGCACACAAGGAAAAAAAAACAACAAAATAATGCAACATAGGTGGAGACATGAAAAATGCACTAAATGAAGTCTAAATCAAATCAATTGCTATCTTTCTCAGAATAAAATGATTTTGCCTTGATGTAACACAGTGAGACATTACATGTTTTCATGGAAATGTCAGTTTCATATTTTCTTTTTCAGTTCATTGTGTTTTTAGATTATTTTTTTCATATCCATTTCTTGAAACACATGATACCAGCAGCAACTGAAGAATGCAGATTTTGGTACGCATGTGTTATCTACCTCAAGGTAACAGTAGGTGGTCATTTATTGGCCATTCGTAGTGCTGTTCATCATGCACCTCTGTTAAGCCAGCATTATTGTAGTAGCTATTCCTAAATGAGAAATTGCAGAGATATTTATAAATGTTCTGGATTGCATCCTATGTAGTGAAGTGTTTTAATATGCAGTATTTTATTTATTACATCACACCGTTATTTGAAAATGGATGTCTTGAATGGTTCAGAAGCACGCTGGGCAACTTCCATCTCTCTGGTTGTTAAACAACTTAGCATGGCCTACTATTAAACATTTATACTGGGATGTCAACATCTTGGAAGCCTTAGGATACCAGAGTCTTGATTTTTTTTTAAATTTATTTATGGTTTAGGGCATTGTTCACATCTGCGTCACCCCTCCGTTCATAGGTTCCATCAGACCTTTCCGTCATAGGAATGACTGAACAGAGAGGCAAACGGAATCCATAGCTTCCATTTGCATTACCATTGATTTCAATAGTAACGCTTCTGTTGCAAATGGTTTTCATTTGTCTCCGTTCCATAATGTTTCCGGGTTGTTTTTTAACGGAATCAATTGCGCAGTAGACTACGCGATTGCTTCTGCTAAAAAAAATGGAAAACTTATGGAACGGAGACAAACCAAAACCATTTGCAACGGAAGCGTTACCATTGAAGTCAATGGTAATGCAAACTGAAGCTATGGTTTGCCTTTCCGTTCATTGTTACCGCCGAGGGAACTCCTGAACGGAGGGGTGACACTGATGTGAACACGCCCTTACATTGTATTTTTAACCTGCATATTAACAAGCTGTGTCTTCACTTTTCTTTTCACCTAATTGTTTTCATTTCAAGGAAAGTTCTCACTGTGTGTAGGAGTTTGAATTTTCAAAGTGCTTGACCGATCTCTACAAAACCATAGGAATTGCTTATATATTAAATACTCCTAGAAGCTTTTTATTTTTTATTGTAATGCTAAGAATGGCGTGCATGAAGTTAATTATGGTACAACATTACTGTAAGTTAAGATATGTCTATGTAAGATTTTTTTTTTTTTTTTTACTTGTATGTTTTTACTGAAATTCCTTAATTTGTATTTTTTTATTTTTTTTTCAAACCTGCATGAGAAGAATAGCATGTAGTATCTTAATTCTCTAGAAACTTGTTTCGCCTCTCAATTTTGAATACTATTTGTGTACTATTGGATCCCCTATTTAAGACAAATAAACATGGCCAGCAACAAATGGGATTTTACTTTTTGTGCACATTTCCTGAACAAATTCAATGTAGTA